>NC_136264.1:96688525-97032600 GCF_964187855.1 Myxine glutinosa | reverse complement strand
TGGTTGTGGCGGGTGTGCGAGAATGCACACCTGAGTTGGTTGTGGCGCGTGTGCGGGAGGGCACATCGGAGCACGTGAGTGGGTATGTGCAAGTGTGCACACCCATGAGTGTTACGGAGGACGTAACAGAGGAGAGGTGTGGAACGGAGTGTGTGATGATAGAGTGTGCGAGGAGAATGGGTGCGCAAGAATGTGCGCGAGAGTGTGTGGTGGGCGTTATGAGTAGACCTGAGTATGGAGCGAAAGAGAATGCACGAGCGAGTACAGTGGTAGAATGCGTGGGATGTACGAGCGGCGTTGGAGCGCCGGGTTTGGTGAGTGTAAAAGGGGTCGTGGATGCGTGCGAGCATGTAAGGAAAGCATCGACGTTGACCGGGACAGCGTTTAGGCTGACGGATAGCCGATGCGGGCCCTCGGTCCGTGCCGGGCGGTGTGTGCTGCGGGAGCCGGCAGGGATCAGTGTCGCGTCGCTCCTGTTCGGAGCGTCGTGCATGATTCGGGCCGCGCCCCGCCCTGCACGGTCGAGTCCGCGCTTTGCCAGACAAAGCGGGCAGCCCGGTTCGAGAGGAAGGAGGAGGGGTTGGAGCGGTGCCCCCTTGTGGTGGCGGCGCTCCACCCGGGCAAGGCTGGGCAAGTGGGCCATCGTGCTTGGCAGCGCAAGGCCTTGCGTAGGGATGGTGCCTTGAGCCTTGGCCTGACGAAACCTCCTCCCCTGAATCGAATGCCGGACGGACCCAACCTGCAGGCGACAAACCACCCGTATTCATTGCTCGGCTTTGCAAATCCGAGCTTTGAAAATGTAATGACACACCGAGAGGCTCAGATATAGCGGACTGTGATGATGATAGTGTTTTGGTTTGGAATTGATACCCAGTGATTTGAAATTGGTAATAGTAATTGGAAATAGTGATTTGAAATTGGGATGATAGTGGTATTCATTGGAAATTGATACCCAGTGTTGGGGGATGGTGGCTCTACCATCCCTCACATTTGGGGCAAAGGAGCTATAGTTTTATGGGGTTATGGCGGTGAAAACCTAGCCAGGGAGGGCTTGGATAATGTTAGGATCTAGAGTGACCATAGGGACAAGATTTAAGTAGCGACATCATACCTGTAGAGGGGACGTAGAGAGATTAGTTGGATAATAACGACGAGAGAGTGCATAGTGTAAGGGAATACGGGGAGCACGAGTTTCAGAAGGGAGTAGTCAGCTTAGATGATGCTATGTGTTTGTGGTGAGAGTGCTGAAATGAGGAATTGGTATGGAAGTTATTTGTGGTGAGCATGATGATTGGCATGATATTGAGTGAATGGTCCTGGAGGAAAGGAGGGTGCAAGTGCCACCAGGTGTGTGGGCACCAGGTGTGCAAGTGGAATACAGGTGGCAAGTGAGAATGGAGTATGGAATAGATGGTATGGAGTACGGAATGGATGGTGTGGAGTGAGTATTGTGGAATATGTGGAGTGGAGTGGTTGGTGCGAAAGGAGTGGATGGGCCAGGATGGACCCCTTCACAAGTACCAGGGGAGGGTAGTTTAAAAGTAGGTAGAGGGAGTAGGTAAATTGTGGTTGGATATTGGCATCTGTGGTGCGGGTAGTTGCACAGGAGTGTTGTGATTGGTGCATGAGTAAAATGAAATTGGCTGGGCGTGTGGCCTGTTAGTGCGTATGGTTAAATGAGCACTCCGCCACTGTTAGTCTGTCGGCCAGGTGAGGCAGCAGGTAGGCTCTGGGAGCCAGTAGTTGTTCAATGGGGCCCGAGGATCCGGACGACGGACCCGGGTAGCCCAGTGCCAGAGAGGGCACTGAGGGGGTGAGAGAGCCAGAGGGCCTTCCCCAGGTAGGTTAGGGTAAGGAGCAGGTAAGCTCGGAAGACAACTACAGTGGCGGAGGTGTGCAGGTGAGCGGACCTGCTGGGAGCACCACACGACCCAGCCCTGAAATTGTGCGAGGGCACAGGGAGTAGAATCGGGGGAGTGAGACCCCAAATTGGTGAGCACCACAGTTTGGTCAATGGGAATTGGTTTTTAGAACCACATAGTGTAAAATGGCCAATGGTTTTGCGGGGAAAGACGCCGGGTAGTGTAAAGTGTGTTAATGTCATTTAGAGTATAGTTAGGATTGAAAGTCTCTTCGCACCATCCGCATCCACTCACCAATGTGACAGGACTCCACACCACCGGTTTGTGCAGATGTCTGGTATGTAAGACGCATCATGACGTGGGAGTGACATTGTGCTTATTTATGTTCCATCTCTTCCTCCTTAGGAGGGATTGATGGGGAATTGATTAATGGCAAATTTGGGTTTAGAGGGATCAATGACGAATTTGGAATTAGGGGAGATATGGGGGAAGACAGGACGTTAGCGACGAATTTGTAAATTGTGTAAATACGGGGTAGGGGCAAGGGTAGATGAGGTGACGGGGGGGGGGAACGTATGCTAGGGATGAGCTTTCTCCGCTCGCTCTCCTGTGCACCTCACCTCTGCATTACCTTGTATTGATGTGTATTCTTGCGCCCTTGCACCCCGCTAACCCTGCTTTGTCTTCCTTCCCCACTCATGGACCGTGGTCTTTGTGTGCCAAGGGGAAAGTGTGCAGGTGTCGCAGTTGTGTGCCCGCGCCCTCACTGCTGCCTGCCTGGACCGGTACCCCACTTATGGACCACACGTTGTTGTGGCCGAGCACCACTGTATGGACCACAGGTCTGTGGCCGAGCACCACATTCATGGACCCCACATTTTGGGGCCTGGCACCTTTGCTGGGGATCGGCCATTATGGCCAGGAGATCTTGCTTGTGGACCACGGTAAAGGTGGCACCTACGCCATGCAGGTGGACCACCTTAGTTGGCCCCTGCTGGCCATAATTAAAGAAATGGACACATTTTGTGCCTTTTTTTTTAGTACCAACTAGCAGCAAGCAAGAAGTCGTCCAGGAACATCGGCCCAGTATCCAAGAACATCGGCCCAGCAGAGAAGATGTCGCAAGTCGTCTGCTGATTATTATTGAAATGTGATGACTGTGCACCGGATGGTGCTTTTCGTGTTATGGTGCTTTGGGTGCTTTGTGCATATTGGTGCTTTGGTGCTTATTGGTGCTGGTGGTATCGGTGCAGTGCAGTGTATGCCTTCCCTCTTTTCAAAACATCTTATTTTTGTTTCCCAAAAGACAGGTCCTGGGTTCACGTGTAAATACCAAGTAGTGTCTTTGTAAATAAGGCTCCCCACCGTCAATGTTTAGTTTGAAAATTAATTCCGTGATTCGGTTATCCTATGGGCGTGAGTCAGTTAGACAGAATGCAACGCAGCAGGCGGGACATACTCAGTTGTTTTTAAAATGTCGCACTCAGGGTGAAGTTAATAGTAGAGGGTTACCACACCTGAGTGTCACACTAAGTTGAAGTTCTGTCGGGCCGGGACGGCTCTGGAGGTAATGAGGGTGCAGTGTTGCGGTTTTTAGAACCCTCCACTTTGTAAATGTTGTAATAATCCCTTATGAATAATCCCCTGTAAATACTCCCATTTTTGGTGTAAAGGTCAAAGGTCGCACCCTAGTTAGGCCACGAGCAACACGTAGCACACCATAGGATCTTCTTTAGTTATTTCATTAGTATGTGTTTCAGGTAAGGATCTGTTCCCAATAGTTTGACTCTGCGTTGTGTTAATCAAATAACTTAGGCCCCTTTTTCCAATCCTATTCATATTGCGGCGTAGCCTTCCTCCAAATTGGGCTCCCTTGCTTGCCAGTAGTGTTCGCTGCCTGGCTTAGCCGCCATTACGCACGCGGTCAAGCTGGAGAGGAAGGGCGGAGCACCAAGAACGAAGGCGTGGCCCCTCAACGCCCCATCAATGGGCGGACCGGTGAGCGCTCACGACCACTCAGAGCCGAGGCCAGCTCACCGGTAAGCGGATCCAAAAGGCAAGTGGCTTGATACGCGAGTGGGCAATATAAGCGGGTGCGTGGGACTACTTGAAGAGATGCGCGAGAGAAGCGCAAGAGATGAGCCAGGGATGAGATGCGCAAGAGATGAGCCAGAGAGATGAGTGAGAGAAGAGAGGTGCCCGGGAGAACGATTTGAACTGATGCGAAGGAGTCCTTGCTTGCCGTTTATGAACTATTGGAGGCGCACAACTGGCGAAGGCTAAGGGGCAATTTGTTGCGTACGCCGCATCCCAGTCTTTCCCCCCGCGATATAATTGTCCGCTCACGTGAAACGTCACGCGAAGCTGCCGGCCGCTTGCCGCGGTACGATTGAACACCCGGAGCGTGGACCGGAGCGGAGCGTGAACCTGGGGCCGGACCTCGACGCCTACCATCTGCTTGGACCCTTCTCTTCCTTCCTTCCTACCATTACCAACTCCCGTGTAAGTCTGTCTGGCTGTCTGTCTGTCTGGCGTGTTAATTAAGAGTGTTTAAGGTTGCCCTGTGTCCTTTTATTTCCTTCTTTTGTATATTCTTCCTCTTTCGTTTCCTCTTCATTATTGTACAATAAATTCTGTGTTCTTCCTTTATCTGATCTCTTCTCATCCGATCGCTTTCGTCCTGTCCCCAATTGAATATCGGTGGCACGATATAGGAACGGCTATAATCGGGTTCGTTTTATTGCTAACTAGCAGAAGTACCCGGCATTGCCGGGCGGGGGAGAAGGAGGGGGGAAGGGGAGGGAAGGGGAACGGGGGGGAGGGGAGGAGAGGGGGGAGGGGGAGGGGAGGAGAGGGGGGAGGGGGAGGGGAGGAGAGGGGGGAGGGGAGGAGAGGAGGGAGGGGGAGGAGAGGGGGAAGGGGAGGAGAGGGGGAGGGGCGGAGAGGGGGGAGGAGCAGGGGAGAGGGAGGGGGGAGGGAGGGCAGGGGAGGGGAGGGGGGAGGGGAGGGGTGAAGGGGAGAGGGTAGGGTGGAGGGGGAGGGGAGGGGGAAGGGGAGAGGGTAGGGTGGAGGGGGAGGGGAGGGGTAGGGGGAGGGGGATGGGGAAGCGGTAGGGGGGAAAGGAAGGGGTAGGGGGGAAAGGGAGGGGTATGGGAGGGGGAAGGGGAAGGGAGGGGGAGGGGAAGGGGAGGGGAGGGGGGAAGGGAGGGGGGAAGGGTGGAGGAAGAAGGGAAGGGGAGGGTAGGGGAGGGGGAGGGGGTGGGATGAAGGGAGGGGGAGGGGGGAAGGGGAGGGGGAAGGGGAGAGGGTAGGGTGGAGGGGGAGGGGGAGGGGAGGGGGGAGGGGGATGGGGAAGGGGAAGGGGGGAAAGGAAGGGGTAGGGGGGAAAGGGAGGGGTATGGGGGAAAGGGAGGGGGAGGGGGAGGGGGGAAGGGGAGGGGGGAGGGGGAGGGGGGAGGAGAGAGGGTAGGGTGGAGGGGGGAGGGTAGGGGGAGGGGCGAGGGTAGGGGAGGGCGAGGGTAGGGGGAGGGGAGGGGGGAAGGGAGGGGAGGAGGGAAGGGGAGAGGGTAGGGTGGAGGGGGAAGGGGAGGGGGAGGGGAAGGGGGAGGGGGGAAAGGGAGGGGGAGCGGGAGGGAGGGGGAGGATGGAAGGGGAGGGGAGGGATATAGATGGTTACTGGCAATTGACCACATCCACAAATGATGTAATCCAAACAATTTATGTACTTTACATAACGTTAATAGGAATACATGGCCGTGTAGATGGGAAATACAGTTTGTTTGAAATAAATCACAAATATCAGATGAAAGTGAAAAAAAACCTATGTGGTGTGAATGGCAATGCTCCTCGCTGAAATGCGAAAAAACTGAATTACGTGCGAACGCATAACTGTGAGATTATGGCGGCAAGGTTGGGACATCACGTGATCGCTCTGAGCGAATCAGCGCGCTGCTCTGCCACCGGTTGAGATTCTGTGTATAATGTTCCTCGCTGAAATGCGCTGAGGTAAATATGAATAAAAAATTCGATATATTTTCACTTTTACGTTTTGGCTAACTCGCTCGCGAACCTGACGAAGATCCTGAGCGAGGATCGCTACGCTACGCTACGTTATGCTAACGCTACGTTAGCTACGCTACGTTACGCTACATTATGGCTAAAAATATGGATCTAAAGATGAAAGGAAAAAAAACCTATGTGGTGTGAATGGCAATGTTCCTCGCTGAAATGTGAAAAAACTGAATTACGTGCGAACGCATAACTATGAGATTATGGCGGCAAAGTTGGAACATCACGTGATCGCTCTGAGCGAATCAGCACGCTGCTCTGCCACCGGTTGAGATTCCGTGTATAATGTTCCTCGCTGAAATGCGCTGAGGTAAAAATATGGTAAAAAAATATTATGAAATAAATCTTTTTCGGTCGGCCATGTTCTTCCCAGGCTCAATGGCCATGTCTATGCCAAATATCAAGCACGTGAGCCTCTCCGTTTAGGAGTCTATCGGTAACATTACACACACACACACACACACACACACACACACACACACACACACACACACACACACACACACACACACACACAAACTGTGTTTTATATATATAGATGGCTCGAGCTTCGGATTGCTAAACCGCTCGGCAATCTTCCATCTTGTCCGTGGCTCGAGCAGAAGTATTGCCCTGCTTTGTGGAGAGGTTGGCAAAGGTATCTGGGAACCCGTTGACCAGTCACCCTGGTTAATCTCAACCCCGCAAAGGAGCGCGATATCTTCTAGGACTCGGACGGCCATTGTAATAGACGAGGGGATTAACCCTCTCTCGGTAAGGGGAGCGCCTTAATCCGAGATCGGCAACAATATATATATTGTTGTGGATTTGAGAATGGTGTTGTAGTTTTTATTATCGTTGTAAGTGTAATGAAGCTTGTTGTAAATATCACCCTCCAGTTTGTGTATAAAGGTCAAAGGTCGTCCCCTTAGTTATTCCATATACAGTCACGTAGCAAATCATAGATTTCCTTTTTTTGTAGTTATCTCCCTATTATGTGTATTCGTTTAAGGCTTTGTCTTCCATTAATTGACACTCCATTGCACCGAATTCAAATAAGGTAGATTCCCTTCACATTCCCCCTTTGTCATCAATTGCCAACTGAATTGGGCGGTTTTCTGCATTCGCCGCTGCTGCTTTGGGACCGTGTTTTTCGCTGCAAGACTCCATTGAGCACGAGGTCATCTCGGAGCGGAAGGTGGGAGGTGTCAGCCCAGCGCCAGGAACAAGGCGTGGCCTTGCCAACGCCTCCTCTGGGGGCGGGATCGGTGGGCCCTCGCGGCCAATCAGGGCCGAGGCGAGCTCGCCGATGGGCGTGTCCTGGAGGCCAGCGGCTTGATCGCCCCAGGCGCAATAAAAGCGCACACGGAAGCCTTAGAGAGAGACAGAGACACGCAGGAAGATCTTTGAGAGGGTGAGAGAGAGAGATGCGGCAGATGGGTCCAGAGGAAGAAAGTGACAGAGCCCCACGAGCAGTACCACGCAGCTTTGACTCCACCAGGCAGCTCTGACTCCACCACGCAGCTTTGACTCCACCACGCAGCTTTGACTCGCTGCTACGCAGGAACCAGTTTGCGGTGGCATCGGTGGCCGTCGAGGTCCAGACCGACGTACCGTGCGGGATCAAGCCCCAGCCAGCGTCCAGCTGAACCTTCCTCTCCCTCCAGCCATCCACCTCCTGCCATTCCTATCATCATCCCCCGTGTAAGTGTGCTTGTAGTCTGTCTCTTGTCTTGTCCCTGGGTATAAGTTAAGCCTGTTTAGATAAGTTAATATTTGCACTGTGTCTCCTTCCATTCTTTCTGTCTTTATTTTCTTATTCTTCCTTCTTCCTTGGTTTCTTTGATTGTGTAAATAATAGTAAATAAGTCATATTCGTATTTCCTACCTTAGTTCTGCTTCTTCTTCACATCCGTGTCATCTTAGTGATTTCCTTCATTGAATACCTGTGGCACGATTTGGCCAACGTTTCGGTATCGGGTTAGTTTCTGTTAATAGTTTGTGCCGCGGTTGCTAAAACTGCTCGGCAATTAACATCTGTCCGCGGTACGAACGGGGCTGTGCACCTGCCTTTCCGGAGGTAGCTGGGCAGCGTCAGGGACCCCGTCGGTCAGTCAGAGACGAGGGGATTATTCCCCCCTCGGTAAGGGGAACAGAGGCCGACGTTGGGTTCCGCAACAATATATATATATATATATATATATATATATATATATATATTCAAAACACACCTGGTCACAAGTGTGCCGCACTGACCGGGTCCTCAGTCGAGGTCCTCAGCATCATCCCGTTTCGGCCCTTCATCCTCGATACGGTCAGCTAAGGTGGGCCAGCAGGGGCACATCCACATCCACATGCAGCAACTACACCTGGATGCGTACATACCCCCACCCCCAGCCAGTGCGTACGCAGACTACAACAACAACAACAACACGACCGCATCCAGAATCCACAGCACCAAACAAACATGGTGGAACACTCAAACACCCACCTTTATACCCTTCACCACTCAACCAACAAAACACACCAGATCATTCATGCACACACATACACACCCATACACACATACACACACACACACACACACACACACACACACACACACACACACACACACACACACACACACACACACACACACACACACAGACACACAGACACACACACAACACCAACCAACCAACCACCTACCCTAACAACATACACCACTCAACATACAAAAACACACACCCATGCAAAAATTCATTCATGCAAAAACACACACCCTCACCCACTCACTCATATACACAAAATAAGAATTATAATAGTAACAAAAAAAAACAAAAAAAAAACAACCAACCTACACCGTTCGACGTGCCTCCATAAACTTCCTCCATATCCAAAATGAGCCTTTCAAGGCAACCTGGGCCACCTTGTCACACATCCTCCTTCTTTCTGTCCCACACACTCCCAGCCTAGCAAGAAATGTAGAAAAGGAATTGCCAATATACCCTCTACACCCCACCTCAAATGGCTGACACGAAACTCGCCAACCCTTCTCCTGGCACTCTGCCTCCAGCTCAGTGTACTTTCCTCTCTTCCTCTCATGCACCTCCTCCATATTCTCTTCCCAAGGTACCGACAATTCCCCTAATATGACCTGTCTTGTTGCACCTGACCAAATGACAATGTCAGGCCGCAACCTTGTCACACAGATCTCCTCTGGGAATACCAATTGTGGCTTTAGGTCTGCCACCACCTGCCAATCACAAGCATCTGACAGCCCTCTTGCTTTCCACCTCCTCCTCTTTCCACCTCTTACCACTTGGCCCTCTTTGACAAACCACACCTCTCCCCCATCAATCTCCTTCTCCACTCTTCTTTCTCTCGACGTCAGCACCTCTTGTTGCACCATCTGCAGAACCACCGCCAGCACCTGATCATGCCGCCACTTGTATCCTCCTGCTGCCAATGCTACTGAGCATGCACTCAGTGCATGCTGCACCGTTCCCAAACCTCCACACAAAGAACATCTCTCCTCCTGCAACAACCCCCACAATCTCAAGTTTACTGGTGACGGAAGCACATCAAACGTTGCCCGCAACAGGAAACTCAACAATATTGGCTCCATCTTCCAAATCTCTTGCCACTTCAATGTCCTCACCCGCACACCTTCCCACCGCGTCCAAGCACCTTGCTGTGCCTGACCGACTGCTTTCACATATCTCCCTCTCCTCATCCTTTCTTCTCACCTCCCTCTCAACCATCTTCCTCCTCTCTTTCACACATGCCTTTCCCCATCGCTCATGCTTCATCCACCCCAAGCCATGCTTCTCGTGCTGTACCATCCCGATGACTTCCTCCTGTTGCAACTGCTCCTCCATCTCATCCACCTCTGCTCTTGCATTCCACTCCTGACTTCCATTCTTCTCTGGGAGAGCATTCTTTACCACTGAATCACTCGAATCCCGCAACATCATGAAGTCCCGCACCCTCGCCACCTTAAACTCCTCGTTTAATAATGTCAAGGGAAACCTAAGTTTTCCACCCTGACCATAAAAGGCAATATTCGTCAAACAGCGTGGCACTCCCAACCACCTCCTCACAAACTCGCTCAACACAACCTCCATCCTCTCTACATGCCCAATCGCAATATCATGTGGCATCAATCCAAACTTCAAACACCATACCTTCAACTTGTTTGGCAAACCACATCCATCAATCTTCTTCAAACCTCTCAAAAGCTTGTTTCTGACCTCCTCCACTCTTCCCACATCATTCAACTCCACTGTATACCATCTTCCCAAACTCTTCACAGGGGCCTCCACCAATGATGGAACCACCTCCCCTCCCAGCTCAAACCTGTGCATGTTATCCACCACTCCTCGTCTCACTACCACACTCCTCGACTTTCTTGCTTTAAATCCCATTCTTGCCCACCGTATCAACCATTCCAGTCGTCCCAGTACCTCTACTGCTGTATCAGCGGACTGGTGGACAACTGTCAGGTCATCCATGAAAGCAAACATTGCTGGCAACCTCTGACCAGGGGCTAGCTCCACTTCTTTCCCATGTCCACTCACCGCACGTATCAACAACTCCATAACCAGCACAAACAAAATAGGGGAGATGATACATCCCATCGGGATCCCCACTTCCAACTTCTGCCACTCTGTTACATTGGACTGTGTCGCAAACCGCATCCAAAACTGATCATAATATGCCATCAAAAATCCCTAAATCTCCGTGGCACCCAAAAGAAATCCATGGCATACCTGATCAAGGCATGCGGCACTGACCCCCATATGCATTCTCCGAATCCAGCCATACCACCGCCACATCCTTCCTTTGCCTCTTTGACTCCTGTAACACTTGCCAGACCATCGCCGAGTGTTCAATGCATCCTGGTGATCCTTGTATTCCTGCCTTCTGCACAGAACATCCACAAAATCATTCCCTCTGATGAAGCCTGAGAGCCGTGCCGCAAAGACACTCATCAATATCTTCCCATCTACATCGAGCAATGATATTGGTCTAAACTGCTCCAGTGTCACAACCTCCTCCTGCTTTGGAATATAAACTCCTTCCGCCCTAGTCCATTGACTGGGCACCACTCCTTGCCTCCATACCACCTTCAGAGCCACCCTTGCCGCCCTTGCCTTCCTCAAAACTGCCTCAATCTCAGACGTCTTTGGCTCTGGCAAATCAAATGGAACACCCGGCTCTGTCGATCTCACCAATCCTTTGATGTCCTCCACCACTTCGTTCTTCCTTGTGTCTGCATACGTGACACGCAGGTGACCTTCCAACTCTTCCTTTGGTACCTTCAGTACACCACCTCGAGACAGCTCCAACAGATCCTTCATAAACTGAAAAGGCTTCTCAAAGAACCTCTTTCTCTTCCTCTGCCTCTGCCTCTCCTTTCTTCACCTCTTCATCCTTTCCACTCTCTTCAACTTGACCAACCTCATCCTCACCTGCTTCGTCAACACCTCAAGCCCATTCCTCTCCCCTTCCACTGCCCTCTTCCATCTTCCATTCAAGCTCCTCAACTCCATTCTCAACTCATGGATCTCCCTCTGCCTCCTGCTCAAACATGCCTCCTTCTCACCCCTCTCTACACACGCTTTCACTCCAAACGTGACACATGCATACTCAAGCACAATCTCATTCATCTTTCTCAATCTATCTTCCACCCTTCCTTTCAACCTATGAAGCGCCCCACACATCACTCCATCCATTCTCTCCCATACTTCCCTTTCTCCCATACCTGGCCATTTCACTCTCCTCCTCACATCCTTTCCCTGCTGAAGTACAACCCCAGGACATACAACACTGTGGCTTGCTACCTGGCTGTTTCTCCCGGCCGTCTTACGTGTCCCCTTTTCATTTTGTATATATGTATATAAGCAAAAATTTGCATTTGTATATATGCTTATATATGTATATAAGCAAAAATGTGTGGTTGGGAGTAAACCCAAATGACTCCATGGTAAGATCTCCAACCTTTAATTGAACAATGACTCAACGTTTCGATTAACAACATGTGACAAAGCCACAAGCCTCCGTTAATGTTCCTCAAGAGTGAAAAATCATCTCAACATCCCCTTATATGCAAAGTGGGGTGGGCAAAGCTGGACAGCCAATTAAACCGTATACCGCTCTCGTGAACTGAGAAGGTTACTGACCAAATTCAAAAATCAACCGCATATTAACGGCTCAAAATAGTCCTGCAAGCAATGCTGGAATATAAATCAAGTGTTTAGAAATCCGGAACAATCATTACATTTAATTAGAACTTAAATTAATTTAAATTAATTATACAACCATCACTGCAACACTCCACCGATCTGGGCTTTATGGCAGAGTGACCAGACGAAAGCCAAACAGTTCAATCTTGGTTTCATCAGACCACAGAATCTTGTTTCTCACAGTCTGAGAGTCCTTTCGGTGCTTTTTTGCAAACTCCAAGCGGGCTTTCATGTGTCTTTCACTGAGGAGAGGTTTCCGTCTGGCCACTCTGCCATAAAGCCCAGATCGGTGGAGGGTTGCAGTGATGGTTGTCCTTCTGGAAGTTTCTCCCATCTCCACACAGGATCTCTGGAGCTCAGCCAGAGTGACCATCGGGGTCTTGGTCACCTCTCTTACCAAGGCCCTTCTCCCCGATTGCTCAGTTTGGCCGGGCGGCCAGCTCTAGGAAGAGTCCTGGTTGTTCCAAACTTCTTCCATTTAAGGATTATGGAGGCCACTGTGCTCTTGGGAACCTTCAATGCAGCAGGATTATTTTTGTAGGCTTCCCCAGATCTGTGCCTCGACACAATCCTGTCTCTGAGCTCTGCAGACAGTTCCTTCGACCTCATGGCTTGGTTTTTGCTCCGATATGCATTGTCAGCTGTGAGACCTTATATAGACAGGTGTGTGCCTTTCCAAATCATGTCCAATCAATTGAATTTACCACAGGTGGACTCCAATCAAGGTGTAGAAACATCTCAAAGATGATCAAGAGTTTATATTTTATATATCAAGAGTTTGTGTTTTATACTTCTCCCACCCCTCCCCCCCTTCCCACGCCTCCTCCCCCCAAGCCCTCCCACGGATCTCCCGATGTCCCTGTTCTCAAATGTTGTGTTTGTGTGCTTCCCCTTCTCTCCCCGTCTTGTCTACCTCTACCCTTATTGTGTGTTTTGTGTGTCTGTTTGATTTTTTTTGTGTGATGGGTGTTAGCTCTTTCTCGAGCCTCGATACTGTATACAAAAAAAAGAAGAAAAAAAGAAATGGGAGGCACCTGAGCTAAATTTCAAGTGTCATAGCAAAGGGTCTGAATACTTATGTCAATGTGATATTTCAGTTTTTTCTTTTTAATAAATTTGGAAAACTTTCTAAAATCCTGTTTTCTCTTTGTCATTATGGGGTATTGAGTGTATATTGATGAGGGAAAAAATGAATTTAAACGATTTAAGCATAAGGCTGAAACATGAAACATAACAAAATGTGAAAAAAGTGAAGGGGTCTGAATACTTTCTGAATGCACTGTACATATATCATCGTGTTTTATTTTGAACAACAGTTAGCCAGAGAGGTGCTACATCCAATAATTAGGACCAACTAAATGAGTTTTTATCCAAATCATTGCGTTTTGTTATATTTTAAAATGGTTCAAAGTAAACCGTGTTTTTCTAGTTAACCAAGTCTAGTCTAAGTCTAAGACGAAGTCTAAGTCTAAGTCAAACTAAGTGTAGTTTCTAGTGAACAGTCAAACAAAGTAAACAGTTACAAGTAAACATGTAGTCATAAACCTACATGGATAACTGACCATAAAAACTGTGTCCAAATTGCAAATGCTTGTAAAAACACAATGTCCTTGGCAACAACAAAGAACCAAGCGAGCTGCTTCAAATAGCATTCAATTGCCAAGACTTCTCCACTGGCTGAAGTTATATTCATGAGATTTCATCGAAGTGTGCAAAAGCCACCGTGCCCCATTGCGCACGGCCGCCTTCTGACCTTAACGCCACCGGGCTAAATACTGATAAGCCACCAAAAGCTGACAAGACGAAGCACTGGACATCCTAATTCAATTGTCTCACAAAAAAGCACAAATTCATCACCAAAAGGCAGGAACAAATGAATAGCCAAAAAGTTGCAAGGCCATCACACCAATTAATCACCGAAAGACTAAACAGTGTTACAAGACAAAGCTATCGGCTTCATGCGGTTATTCACAATCTGAGTGCAGCAGAGTTATGAGCAGCCTGTTGCGAAAAAGAAGAAAAGCCTTGCGATGAGCAAAATGAAGAACGAGCAGTTTATGAACTTCTGCAAAGGCCAATGTTAGCACGACAGCAATCCCGGAGTGCCGCTCCGTTTCCCCGCTCACGCATTCCATTTTTTGATGGACAATAACGTCGCCGCATCACCCCGGAGTAAGGAAACGGCTAGGTTCCCAGTGTGATTCACAGAAATAGATGGTGTTTTGCAGAAAGCCCTGAGTGCGTGATCGGCAAACAGCCAGCAACACAAATGCAAGTGCTTCCAAAGTGAAAATGTAGCTCGAATTGCTGCCACTTAAACCATCGCGTTATTCTTGGCCCGAAGCCAAACCATAATTCATTACAAGCTCAAGAAAATAGAATGCTGTTGCGCACAAAGGGCTGCATTAGAATGCTGCTCTCGCTACCCGCTGCCCCTGCATCTCATTTTGCAATTTCCTCTCGGTCCTAAAATTATGCTTCCGGTGATGGCAGTTTTTAGACACTGCTGGATCCGCTGCGGAACCTCACCGCGTTCATCGAACTTGATTTATTTTGGAAAGAAATGTTTGGGCCACATGGCTTTTTACAAAATACAAAAAAAAACCAGATTTGTACCCAAGATTTATATCCTTTCCTTGTACAGGGAAAATAAATAAATAAATAAATAAATAAATAAATAAACAAAACAATGAAGATTTGCCGACAAAACAAATATGTTTTGCTGAAATGAAATTCACCGAATATTTCATCTGCCAGCAATACAAATAACTATACCAGGCAAGAGCACAGCACTTTATATGTGAGGATTGTTCGGGTTGCTCCCAGGAGATTGATCGGCTATCTCCATGCCGCAGGCCTGTTTGAGCAGAACTGACTGGGGCTAATCAACAACAACATCTCTCCACCAATGGCTCATAAGATTGTTTTGGGCTTAGCACTTACTGAACACTTCATGCCATGCCAAGAGTGTGTGCATCTCTCTTCCCTCCGCCCCCTTCAAGAGCTTGAAGTGAACAAAAAATGATCTCATTTCAAACTTTAATTTGATTTCCACATCAACTACTGTGCCTAGAACAAGAAACACATTCTTGAAGTACCTCATTAGGAATGTGTGCAAGAACAACTGCATTTCATGTCAGTCAGTATTTACCCAGCCAGCATGTACAGCTTGAGCAAACCTGGGAAATAGGTGGTTTGAATGGGCTAAGGTGGGCTTGGGTGGGCTTGGGTTCTGGGTGGGGTTTTTTTTTTAACTGGGTTCCACATGGGTCTCATCTGAGCTGCCGATGTCATTCTACAACAAGAACAACACTCTATGACGTCATATCCCTCCTTACAAAGCTGGCTGGGGCCAACATGGGCTTTCGTCGGTTAGGTGGGCTGAACTAGACTTTGAGTGGGCTTTGAACTGGGCCCTATGTGGGTTCAAGGTGGGCCAAGCCAATGTTGGTTTCAGAAGTTAAAAAAAATGGCAGCTGCAGCAGCTGGCAACCAACGTGTTATCGAGACTGGTTCAACAACAGTTTTTAAACGTGAGTTTGTTGTCTGAAGTGAATCATTCCATTTGAAGAAACATTGTAGTTTCCAATCAGCAGCCATGTTGTCGACCCTAATGTAGATCGATAATACTTGAATTCCCTCCCCGATTGCGACTACTACCACTTTGATCGTAGTGGGGAGGCTTGCGTGCTCCTGTGACCCTTTGGGCTATACTGGCATGAGCTTTGCTCATGGTAGCTCTTACCTAGCCAGGCAGGTCAATGGGTAGGAGCCAAACTAAGAGTAGTCACACATTTTTGGGGGTAGGAAAAGTCGTTTTTCCACCTGGCCTAGTCACCCCCACCTTCTCAGTGGTCCTGTGAAGAGGGTTTTCCTTGTTTCAGGACTAGGTGAATGATACCAGCCAGTCTTCTTCTTCTTCTTCTTCTTCTTCTTTGTATTCATCCTTGTCTTCTTTCTTTTCTTCTATTCTATCATGTCTAGTCTTAGTTATTTTGCATCTTTCTTGTCCGTGACTCCCTGTGGGATGTGATGAATTCTGCCTCTCTGAAGGGTACCGGAAATAAACATGTCGCAAGTCATGGCCGCCTGATAGTACAGGATCCCAAACTCTTTGGTAATGCTCTGAGAGGCTGATCTATCAACAGGTGTAAAATGTCGAAATGGTTATATTGCCATGGACATGCATGGGGGTGTTTGCATTTGGTGGTGATCTATCAACAGCCATTTTCGGTTGCATTCCTGAGGCCATCAGAGTGGCATTGTTATGACAATGTGTTTGCATGAGTTTGTGGGACCCTATTGAGTGTCTTGGAGTGGTCTGTAAATTTGTTTCGGTAACTTTGACTGTCCTTCCCTTCTTCGTTTTCTTATTCTTCCTTGGCTGGCCTGTCCACCCCCTTTCAATGTTCTGTGTACTTCTATCACTATGAATATGAATATTAGGGTGCATCAAACGCCCAACTATTTTTAAAAAGATGTTGGATTGATCTGTCCCAAATTTTATTTTGTTCCAATCATAAAATAAAGTTGCTATGCAAAATTTGGTAAGGTTTGGACATCATCTTCTGGGTCCACCTCACCATTTCATATTTTGAGTCGGTGATATCAGAGTTGGAAATTTGACACGCAGCTGTTTTGAGGCCCATAAATAAAAATGAAAGGATTGACTGATTGCTACATATAATAACTCTTTGTAAAGGTATTATTGTGCTCTGTAGCAATATATCATCATCATAGGGATAGGGATACAATTCATTTATATACAAATAGTCAAAATAATGATTTTTTTCAAAATATGGATATAAAGCTAAATGAAGAGTATTTTTAAAATATTAATATATAAATTAAAGAATATCCTGAATGTTGTAGTCATCTTGTCTTTACAGAGATCTTTTAACTAGACAAGATGATTAAAACAATTATTAGGCTATACTCTAATAAAATTGGATAATTGATTTATTTGTTGTACATAATTATGAAATGACATTATTGTTACTAATACTACCTTTTTCTTTCAGATAAAACAATGGATGGCACAGTAAAGAAAGCATCTGTTGCAACAAGAGAGTCCACCAAGGTGTTTGGTCTTGGAAGTGCCATAACTGAACAAGATTCCCAGATCAATGGCACCAGACTTCCAACTTGTTTACAAGTACTACGTTGTTTCATGTGGCACACGGAAGATGGCAAACTTGAACGACGCTCTCGGTGGGAATCAGGAAAGCTTGTACTGCAGAAAGTGACACCATTTTATGGCAAGGCTAATATTCCTATCATCTCTGAACGCAAGGCTATTGAGAAAATTATCAAACTTGCAGATGATAATTCCAAGCTTAGATCAATCCCTATCAACCGAAGAACAACTCCAGCAAGCATCACAAAGGTGAATCAAATGGAGATGAAATTTATGGAGACATTTCCCTTGTGGCCCAATGATGCTAGTTCTCACATCAAGAATCCTGAAGACTTAGCTTTCCTGGAATCGATGAAGACAGATCGCTGTGCAACATTTGGCTGCCAAGATAAACTGTTGGCAGATAAGATGCAGCGTAAAGTGAACCGCGAGGAAAAAGAAGCAGAGAGGCGAGCAAGTATGGAGCTGGAGTTCAACATAAATACTACAACCACTGTGTATAATATTAGTGACAGTGATGAAGAAGTAACTCTTGGACCTTCAACAAGCACACCAACAACCTCAAGAAGTCATCATCGTTTAGTTAGACCTGGCACATCAGTTTTCATTCCACATGACATCCTGAAGAGGCCCAGTCTTGTTTCACTGGCAACAAGGATGAAGATGACACCAACCCAACAGGCTGCTTTCATAGAAGCTCTTATTGAAGAAACAGGAGGGGATGTAGCGAAGGTGTCAACATCATATGCTACAGCAGATAAATCAAGACGCAAAATTGGACAGCATATTGCTACTACCTGTAAGGACAAATGGATACCTCCGAAGCTTGCTACGTTGCACTGGGACTCAAAGCTGCTTCCATGCTTAACTAACCAAAACACTTTTGAAGAACGCCTGGCTGTGCTTTTGGGTTCTCAAACTGATATGAAGCTGCTGGGTGTTCCATCCTACAAGCCTGGAACAGACCGTAAATCTGGAGATATAATTGCTCAGCTGACTAATAACCTACTTGAATCATGGAACTGCGAAGAGAATGTTGTCAACTTGACATTTGACACAACTGCATCTAACACCGGCCACATCAGTGCAGCTTGTGTAACAATTCAACAACTGCTTAACAAAGCTCTTCTGTGGTCAGGCTGCAGACACCACATTGGTGAAGTCATTCTTACGCACATTTTTACTGATCTTAAAGTTGAAGCATCTAAGTCACCAGATATCTTCCTCTTCTCAAGGTTTCGCAAGAACTTTGAAATGTTTCCACACATTCAATGAACCACTTTCACGATTTGATCCATCTCAACTAAATGAAGCAGCAACAAGTTTGACAAGTGACTGGCAAAATAATGTTCTCAGACTCTGTCACACCGAGCAATCTCTAAGACATGATGATTATTTGGAATTTGTTGATCTGTGTACTGTATTCCTTGATGGTGAAGTAGCTGAACATCAAATAACCTTCAAGCGTCCTGGTGCACTGCATAAAGCCAGATGGATGGCGAAGCTCCTCTTCTCAATCAAATTATGTCTCTTCGAAAAACAAATCGCTGATCTTCCAGCAGGTACAATTACCACAGAAAAACAAGTGCCAAAGATCAGAGAATTTGTCACGTTTGTCACTCTAGTATACAGCTCCTGGTGGATGACATGTACCTCTGTCACCGATGCCCCATGGAATGACCTGCAGCTCATCTCCAAACTGAAACAGTATGAAGCTGTCAATGCTGGAATCTCAAGAAGTGCCCTGAAAGCCTTCAAACGACATCTCTGGTACCTCACAGAAGAGATGGTTCCACTTGCCCTCTTCAGCTCAGTTGTTCCTCATGACCATCGCCGTGCTCTGGCAGACAGACTTCTGGAGGTTCAGCCAGATTTTCCAGTAACCAACCCACAAGGACGGTTTGGTACTGGGTTTGGAAAGCCCAGATTTCCTGATGACTTGACTGAGAAGACCACTCTGGCTGATTTTGTTGGACCAGATTCATGGTACCTATTTCATCATCTGAAGCTTGACTGGGCATTTCTAGTTACCGATGTTCAAGAATGGACTAACTCTGCAGCCTACCAGACATCATGGACTAATGTTGAAGCCTTGAATGTGGTGAATGACTCTGCAGAAAGGGGAGTTAAGCTTAGCTCTGACTTCCTTTCAGCAGCCAGAAGTGAAGACCACTACCAAAATGTGCTACAAGTTGTTGAGCACAACCGCAAGGAGCAACCGAATCTTCGAAAGCGAGCAGCTCAAGACTAAACTGTCAGAAATATCCATGAAAACTACAGTATCTTTGTTTTGTTTCTATTTTCATGTTCATCCATAGTCAGATGTACTCGTATTAAGATGATAAATGCTAAGATTGTGTACTACTGTGTTCAAAAAGTATCCGACCTTTATTTTTCGTGCGTAAAAAAGAAGAAGCTAGGGAGGCGTTGATTGGTGCACGTATGTAGGCGATCCTAATGCACAAGCGTGAATTTTTTCACACCTGCAGAAGCTGTCATTCGACGGCAGACCGCCGATGAGTGAGGAAATGTAGGTGAGCGCCGTCGGATTTTCGTTTTTGACAAAATGACGGAAAAACTTGAACAACGCTACTGCATCAAATTTTGTGTAAGGCTTGGCGATTCCCAAGTGGAAACGATCCGCAAGATTCAACACCGTTCATTCCATTATGAAGGAGGATTTGGGCTTCAGGATAATCTCAGCGAAGTTCGTACCAAAGCTGCTAACGATTGAGCTGAAGCAACTCCGTTTGGAGATCGCACAGGACATGCTGGAGACTGTGAACAGCGATCCCAGCTTCCTCAACACAGTGATCACTGGCGATGAGTCCTGGGTTTATGGGTACTAGGGCATGCCCGTACTATATCTATATCTAAAATTATATCCCCCCCCCCCCTCTATTTACATGAAATGGTTTGGTCCAAAGCGAACGGCTTGCGAGTACGGTGACAATCCCCCCCCTCTATTTACATGAAATGGTTTGGTCCAAAGCGAACGGCTTGCGGAGTTTGGTAAAGAAATCGCCAGAGCGTGCACAAACGCGCAGGAAAGCGAAAGAATCGCAAATTAGTTTTAATTAGTTTTAAAACATAGTTTAACGCCAACATAGCGGCAACATAGTTTGCCAACGTGAAATAAATGAATACGCTCTCAAATGTGCCGTCCGAGGCAGAGTCTGTTCGCCACGTTCGGCACACGTGATAACTCGCTGCTCTCTGATTGGTTGAATCGTTTTTTGGACATAGCTCGGTAACTACTTCTCCGATTAATATGAAACCTTGAAAAGGCACATCCTCGGGTCCCCAGCAATATACCTGGCAAGTTTAAAGTATATCGGACCCGTGGTTGTCGAGAAA
Organism: Myxine glutinosa; assembly: GCF_964187855.1. NCBI lineage: Eukaryota > Metazoa > Chordata > Myxini > Myxiniformes > Myxinidae > Myxine > Myxine glutinosa. The sequence continues at coordinate 97,011,967 of NC_136264.1, read as the reverse complement.
CAGCGGTCACAGACAAACATACAAACATACACACAGAGATTACTGGAATTATAGATAGATGACCCAGAAACCAAGTTGCAGTTTTGATGCAAGTTTGATGAAACACAAAATTTGATGCAGTAGCGTTTTTCAAGTTTTTCCGTCATTTTGTCAAAAACGAAAATCCGACGGCGCTCACTTACATTTCCTCACTCATCGGCGGTCTGCCGTCGAATGACAGCTTCTGCAGGTGTGAAAAAATTCACGCGTGTGCATTAGGATCGCCTACATACGTGCACCAATCAACACCTCCCTAGCTTCTTTTTTTTTACGCACGAAAAATAAAGGTCGGATACTTTTTGAACACACTACGTATATATGATTCTACTGTAATAAAAATTATATCATTCTGGTATCTATAATACATATGATTATACCAATAAAATCATGATTTTGACTATTTGTGTATAAGTGAATTATATCCCTATCCCTATGATGATTATATATTGCTACAGAGCACAATAATACCTTTCCAAAGAGCTATTGTATGTAGCAATCGGTCAATCCTTTCATTTTTATTTATGGGCCTCAAAACAGTTGCGTGTCAAATTTCTGACTCTGATACTACCGACTCAAAATCTAATTTGCTGAGGTGGACCCAGAAGATGATATCAAAACCTTACCAAATTTTGCATAGGAACTTTATTTTATGACTGGAACAAAATAAAATTGGGGACAGATTGTTTTCTTGACATAGGGGCGTTTGATGCACCCTAATGAATATGGCTCTGCAATTTAAGAATAACAGATCTCTACCTGCACGTGCTAATCCACCAGCCCGTGCGCAGCGACGCTCAAATCCTTTTAATATTTGCTTTTCCAATGTCAGGGGCTTTCGCTCCAACATTTATTTTGTGCAATCTTTTGTTCAGCTTAACTCACCTGACCTGCTGGCTCGATCTGACTGTCGGTTGGACAGTGTTATCTCCTCCATTTCTTTCAAGCTACCTGGTTACATTTTTAACCAACTTTATCACCCTCCTTCTCAAGGTCTTGGTATCTATTGTGATGAAATATGATGTAATGTCTCGAGCTGAGTGAAGAGACGATCCGAGTGAAGGGACGACCTTGAGAGAGCTTATATAAGCTGTGTCCATTCAATGCGCTATCGGGTGGCATTCTGTATCCCAGAGCTGTAGGCCACTGAGATTTAACAGGTACGTAAATGCTTGCTTGCAGGAAACTAGAAGGAGTTGTATGCTTGATTGCTTTCTTTGTGGAACTAATAATCTGCATTCTTGTGTTGAAGGTTGAGTAGAGATATTGTTCAATAAAGCCTCATTTCTTGGAAGAAGTCTGAGTTTTATTTCACAACATCTATGTTAAGGATTCTCTGCCTTTAGCTCATGAAAACTCTCTTGAAAGTGGCTCTCATGAGTTTATGTGTTTCCGCCTTGCTCTCCTGCATTCAACAACATATCTCTTCTTTCTGTATCGCTCACCTTCCTTTCCCTCCTGTGCCGTGCTCGATACAATCTCAGACAGCATTGACAGATCTATTTTACTCCACACTTTTTTTCTTTCTTTTTTTGTATACATAATCGAGGCTCGTGAAAGAGCTAACATTTATCACACAAACAAATCAAACAGACAAACAAACAAACAAAGTATATAAAAAGGGGAGCGGTAGACAAGATGGGGAGAGAAGGGGAAGCACATAAACACAACATTTGAGAGCAGGGACATCGGGAATGTGTGGGAGGGAGAGGGCTTGGGGGGAGGCAGCGTGGGAAGGGGGGGGGGGGAGGTGGGAGAAGTATAAACACAAGGACACCAAGGACTTCCAGGAAAGAAGTTGGTATTTCAACAAAGTGGATTTGGGGTTAAATTAGTGGGGGTAGAAAAGATCAAGGTTTTGGATGGGGGAAGATAAGAGATGGTGGTGAACAGCTGTTTTAAAGACCTGGAGGGAGGGGTGGGATTGAAGAGAGTGAGGAAGTTATTTCCAGAGGTGGGAGAAAAGAGGAATGAAGGAGTGAAGGTGAGCAGAGAGTCTTGATTTTGGCAGTTTAACCATAAGAGGGTTGCAGGCAGATCTTGTGCGACCTGTAGGAATATTTGGGGGACAGAGCCCAGAGAGAGCTGGAGGAGCAAGGCCAGAGAGGAGTCGGTAGAAGACAGAAAGACCACCAACCTGCCTGCGACGAGTAAGTGAAAGGCCCTCGGAGGTAGCTTCATCACGGGAGATTCCAATGATTCTGAACGCTTTGGTTTCAACAGCGTGAAGACGAGCTAGGTGTGAGGCAGGAGCACCAGCCCAGAGGGGAGAGCAGTATTCCATTGAGCTGCGGATGAAAGCCTTGTATGTGGTGAGGAGCTCAGGTGTGCCAAGGAAGGACTTCACACAACAGAGGATGCCCAGTCGGCGACTGGCTTTGGAGGCCAGATTTGAAATGTGGTTTTCCCAGGAAAGATCATGGCAGATAGTGAGACCCAAAAGCTTGAGTGACAGAACTTCTTGGAGAGGATTATTCAGAAAGTGGATGGGAGGGTTGTCCAGTCGGTCTTTTCGGAGAGACATCGTAAGAGTGTGAGATTTGTCAGGATTGACACTCAGAGCCCTTCTGCACTCATCATGGTATTTGGTGACTTCAACGTTCACCACAAGGAGTGGTTGGTACACTCTCGCAATACTGACCTTCCTGGTATCAATGCTTATAATTTCTCAATCTCCCAAAACCTCACCCAAATTGTTTCCTCTCCCACTCATATTCCTTACTGTGCTTCTGATGGAAGATACCTGCTTGATCTCTTTCTGTGTTCTAACTCCGGTGATTGTGTTGCCGATGTTCTGCCTCCAATCAGTAACTCAGATCATTCCACTGTTTCTGTTTGTGTCTCCTACTCCTCATTCTCAACTCCAGTGCATCCTTTTCACTGCAGTGTTTCAGTTTTGGAAAGCTGATTGGGATGGATTCCGTTCATTTCTTGCTGATATGCCATGGACCTCAGCTTTTAGCCTTGGTCCTGATATGGCTGCAGGGGAAATATCCCAATGGATTTGCACTGGTATGGGCATTTATATTCCCTCACGTACCTATCAAGTGAAGGTCCATTCCCATCCATGGTTCACTCCGGCTTGTGCATCAGCAATTGCTCATCGCAACCACGATTTCAAGCAGTACCAGGTGCAAGGGTCTCTAGAGTCCAAATGTCTCTTCCGCAAAGCAATTAACCACTGTAAAAGGGTTCTTGAGGATGCCACGCAACAATATGCTGCTTCTGTAGCCGATAACATTGCGACTCAGCGGCTTGGCTCTCGGGACTTTTGGCAGATTTCCAACAGTGTACTCAACCACAATAAATCTTCTATACCTCCTCTTTTTCATGGACCAGAGGTTGTTACTTCACCTCTGGATAAGGCTAACCTTTTTTCAAACCGCTTTGTTTCTAATTCAACACTCAATGATCAGGGACACCCTCTTCCTGATTTTCCATCTCGTACAAACTCTGATATTCTTGTTCCATTTATCACTCCCAAGAAGGTTGCCAGGATTGTTCGTACCCTAGATGCCTCAAAAGCGACTGGTCCTCCTGATGGAATCCCTGTGATTGCGTTGAAGATGTGTTGTCTCAAACTGTCACCGATTCTTGCCAAGCTATTCAACATGTGCTTGGCTGCTTCAGTGTTTCCTTCATCATGGAAAGTGGCTTCTGTTGTCCCTGTTTTCAAGGGTGCCGGTGAGCATTCTGAACCAAGTAACTATCGCCCCATCAGCCTGCTTCCTGTTATAAGTAAGGTATTTGAATGCTTTATCAATGAACAACTTATCTGCCATCTGGAAGACAATGAACTTCTCACTGACTGCCAGTATGGCTTTCACTATTCTCGCTCTACTGGTGATCTGCTATCCTTAATTACGGATCATTTCAACAGGGTATTGGAGCTCAAGGGTGAACCTCGATTACTTGCTTTGGATATCTCAAAAGCCTTTGATAAAGTTTGGCACAGGGGTCTGCTCCACAAGCTTCAGTCATATGGTGTATCTGGAGTGATGCATTCAATCATCTCAGCTTTCCTTACAAATCGCAAAATGAAGGTGGTACTTGAGGGTCAATCTTCTCCTACTTGCTTCATCAATTCTGGTGTTCCACAGGGTTCTGTCCTTGGTCCAACATTGTTCCTTGTTTATATCAATGATCTTCCTGATAATGTTCTGTCTCAGCTAGCCATGTATGCTGATGATTCCTCACTCTACTGTACATCTGATGATTCACTCAACTCCACTTGTAATGAGGATGGAATTTCTCTGGAAAATGATTGGGAGAATGTGTTTAAGTGGGGGCACGACTGGCTGGTAACCTTCAATGCAAAGAAAACTAAACCGTTGTCCATATCTGGTTCTACAAACAGGTCATTCCCTTCTGTGCACATGGGATCCTCAACCTTAACAGAATCATCGGAGCTGCAGCTTCTTGGTCTGGACATATCTTCTAACGTCCGTTGGGATAAGTACATTTCTGGTATTGCTAAGAGTGCTTCCAAGCGAGTTGGTTGTCTTTATCGAGCGCAGAGGTATTTACCTTCTGAGGCTGTTTTGTACCTGTATAAGGCAACTATATGTCCCCTCATGGAGTACTGTTGCCACATTTGGACTGGAGCACCAACCTGCCACTTATCTTTACTTGATAGGCTCCAGAAACGCATTGTCAACCTGGTTGGTGTGGAGATGGGTTCAACTCTTCAACCACTTTCTCGTCGTAGGTCGATTGCCACTCTTGGTTTGTTCTACAGATATTTTCATGGCAAATGTTCTGTTGGACTTTCTAACTTGGTTCCTCCCATACGAGTGTTTGGACGCAAGACTCGGTTTGCCATCTCCGTTCACCCATACACTATAGCTGATCCAAAGTGCAGAACGAAAGGCTATGCAGATAGTTTTATCCCTCATGCTGTCTCGCTCTGGAATTCACGACCTGTAGCATGCTTCCCATTATCCTACGATTTACTCTGCTTCAAGAGGAATGTCAATTCATACTTCCTACATCTTTGAGGTTTAATCACATTTTACCTGACCTCTGCTACTTCCAGTGTCTTGGATGTTTATTTTTTTTTTTTTTTAATATATTATTTATTTATTTATTTATTTTATTTTATTTCATTTTGCTTTATCCTTAGATTTTTCGAACTTTCTCTTAGCCCCTTAACCAGAGTGGCGTATGCCTTGCCTGGGGAAATATCCATAAATATATATATATTTTAAATAGCCAACTTTATGATACTTCGGATGGTGGTTCAATGTAGAGGGTTCAAAGTTTGATTTTTAGTAAATCTATACATACTATGAGATGTTATACATACTATGAGAGATGTTATACATACTATAAGAGGTGTGTGTGTGTGTGTGTGTGTGTGTGTGGGAGGGGGGGGGGGGGCATTTCTCTGAGATGGGTGAACGGATTTTATCTTCGTCAAACTTTCAGAGGTTCACACCCTTGGTATTCTGGAAGCAGGAATACCGCAGCAAGATGTTCCAAGATGTTCCAAATGCCACAGGTACACCATTTAATTAATAAAGTATTTACCATTATTAGCTTGTTTTGACAGATTCAAGTTGGGATGTTCTTTAAGATCACTTCAAGCAAAAGCCTCTCTTAAATTACACTCCATTCGATATTTATACTGACAGTAAAGCAGATGTGATGTTGTAGCTAACGCAGGATTGATTTACACCCCATTTACATTCACCTGGGGCCCAGGAAAAATCCATGTATAACCCATGCAAATCCCATGTCCAGCCTATCTATGTGGGATAGCCCATGAAAAACCCATGCACTGCCCATGTGGGCAACTCAGTTCGCCCCCGGGTGGAGCCTATGGACAAATCCAGCTGGGGCCTACGTGGGGAGGACACACGTGGGTCCAACAAGTTAGCCCACCTAGGACACATATGGGCCCCAGATGGACATGCTGACTAGGTATGGGGACAGTTTCAGATCTGCAAGCTTGTGTCCTGGGAAAGCAATGGAAAACCTTCAGTATAACCTTTGCAAAAAAAACTGCTCGATAGTACTGAACCTGCCTTCGGGCCGCACAGCCATAATACGAATATGAAGCTTGTGCCGTGGTCAGAAGCCAGTCACCACATGACTTGCAAGGAGAAACCTAGCATGATACGACCATTAATCTGAAACAGTTTTCTGATCAACTTTAATTATGTTGCACAGAATGCCTCCATGGCAACTCAGCAACCCACTGGCTCACATTTGGAGTAAGCGATATATGGATTCAAATAATGCCACACAGACTGGGATTGGGTTACAAAAAAAAACAACCCAAACAGACATTTTAAAAATCTTGGAATACTTTTCATAAAATTATCCAATTCATTGCAAAATAAATAGGTTAGTATTCACAAAATATTCACCAAACTCCAAACAGTTCAACAAAGTAAACCTATACAAATTATGTTCTTCCTGAAGCACATATACACAATGTTAAAAGTAAATAATGATGGAGGTTTTCTTACATAATCTCAAGAGATTTCCAGAACTCTTCTGACAAAAACCTTAATAACCACATCGGTTTTATGGTCCCAGGTCGAGTCGTTTAAAAGAAAATAGTAGGAAATAGCAAGGACCAACGGAATCTCTGTGGTAAAAGCCCTTCTTTGAGAGAATGGCACAGTTATTTGGGCAGTGTATAGGCAACAGACCGCTCGCTCGATCGCTCCTGAAAAAAAAAATCCCGCGTTTGAAGCTAAAACATGCCCACTGCCTATGTGCATATATAGGCAGTGTCATATATAGGCAATCCGTCAGCCTATGGTCCCAGGTCGAGTCGTTTAAAAGAAAATAGTAGGAAATAGCAAGGACCAACGGAATCTCTGTGGTAAAAGCCCTTCTTTGAGAGAATGGCACAGTTATTTGGGCAGTGTATAGGCAACAGACCGCTCGCTCGATCGCTCCTGAAAAAAAAAATCCCGCGTTTGAAGCTAAAACATGCCCACTGCCTATGTGCATATATAATACATCAAAGTTATCTAGCTCAGATAGATTCCAAATGCACTGGCCCATAGGCTGACGCAAGAGGCTTGAGGATCAAAGCACGAGGCCTGCAGCACGAGGCCCATACTTACTGTGCCCTTCACAAGGCCTGTGATGCATATCAGCTCCAACATTTTGTAATTGGATGATCCTTTTCACAGTCACTTTGGTCGTTTTACACTAAAGGGAAAACTTATAGGGAGGGCATGGCAATGGCAGCTCCTAAGATGTCTTTGGCTCTGCATAGCACAAAAAATGGCAACCGTATGATTTTTCCCAGGTTACAATTGCAGGTAGAGTTAGGCCAGCTGTCCAACCAATGGGTGGAAAGGAGCATTACACACAGATGGAAGGCCAAACGAACAAGCATATTATTACATAAATAATAATAAAAATAATAACTAGAACGGCACTCATAGAGCGCATGGTCTTGCCTCGCGTGTTCATTCTGAAAAATATACCATCGTTAACAGAACACGCTACTTTTCTGGCCTACTACTATTATGGCCCATATACCTGTATCATCCATGCACTCTATTATGTCACATAGTTTCTTGGCATGGAATATGTACGTCTTAAATTGAATTCCTCCCTCACATCAGATCATAGATCAGATAAATGAAGTTTCATATTTTTTAGACAAAGATTTCAATTCAACCAATTATGGCTGGAATACCACTTCACCGATGATGTCATCGTTATCACCCGATATACCCCATGGGGAGTTGATTACATATGCCAAGTTTTAATTATTTTTGTCGAGCGGTTTTGGAGAAAATTATGTCCAATTTTATTTTTGTATACTTAGTCAAGGCTCATATAAGAGCTAACACATAGAACATATAATAAATGGAGTGGGAGACAAAAGGGGGGCGGGGAGAGGAGGAGAGAGGGAGGCACAAAACAGTAGGGAACAGGGACATCAGGAGATCTATGGAAGAGAGAGGTCTGGGGTTGGGTACATGGGATACACAAGATGGACACTACAAGGACTTTTTGTTAAGAAAACAGGAAATGTGAAGGAGGTGGGTTTGGGGTGGTAGAAAAGATCAATATTTTGTTCCTATTTCCATGCTTTATCCTTTTGAAATACTGAGTGTCAAAGCAAGGAAACAAACAATGCACAACACTTCCCCAGGAAATGTATCACTAATATATTGGACAAAAACAAAAATTGCATTCTTTTAAATTTAGCTTCAGTCTAGGTTGGGACAAAAGCATACAGAAAGGTGCTGGTGTGGCAATGGAGACATTATATCTCGTGCAGTGCTTCACAGCTTCAAAGAATAATTAACTTTATATTTGATGGTGATAATAAAGCCATTCACTTCAGGATTTTTGTACCAAGTTCAAAATTTCTACACTTGCAAATCGCCTGAAAAGTTACACACGACAGCATTAAACAAAGTGGCGGAGATCAGAAAGGTGAGACTATCATCCATTGAAATCGTTGCAACATCAGTTAAAAAGGGAGATATTCACAGCAAAAATATACTTGGGTAATACTCATAGCAAAAATACTACCACTTCCTCTTTATATGGGGGAATTTAACTGATTCCTGAAAAATGTTTCTGAAATGCAGCACAAACATGGGAGGTGCCTTGTATTCTATTCTGGGTCACCCAAGACATTAATGAATAGTTAATTGCCTCAGTCAAGAATACTCGCTTCACCTGAACATTTGAGACCATCCTGTATGCAACAGAAGAAATACAATTACATAGCTACTCATTTAATTAAAAGAGTAAAATTAAGGATTCCCAAAAGGATGGTCTATTATTATTTGTGATGTCATGGTTGATGAAAGTCATGGTTTAACCCTAACATAATAATTAGATCATGGGGAAATCAAACATTGCATGTGTAACAAAGTCAACGACGAAGTTACTCGATGCCAAGGTGAGCATAAATAAGGAATGAGTAGAAAATGAGCAAAATATAATGGCCAATACTGGTTGAGCACAATACGAGATTCACATATGCTGCGTCACCAACATATCGAGTTGGGAAAGGAATAATGATCAGTGTGAAGGAGCTGTGCTCCCACGTCAATCGGAAGAATGGACGCGACAAAAAGCTGGAATTCGTCCGACTTTCTTTATTGTCACAAAACAACTCGGGTACTCTGAAAAGCCCGTTTATCGGGCAGCAATATATATACACACATTATCCCGGAGCGTTTGCCCGGGAAAGGCGAGAGGGGGCGTGGCCGGGCGGCCTGGCAAGTCGAGGGCAGGCATGCCCGGGCATGCCCGGGTGTCCCGGACGCGGCCTGGCAAGTCGAGAGCGGGCGTGGCCGGGCGTCCTGGACGAGCCCGGCATGGTGATCGCTCCGCGTCCTTGGTAGGTGCAAGGCGATTGTGTAAACCCAGCGGTAGCCGCTACACACGTCCCCCCAGAATCGACTTGCACCGGCAGGGTCAATTTGAGGGGGGTCCTGATGACCTGGCCGAAGCGACCCCTGGGGGGTCATGGGGGGGGGCCGGTGTGGTGCTGGGCGGTCGAGTGGGGGGCACCGTGGACGGGGGGCGGCCTCGCCGCGGCGGAAGGGCCAACCGTGGCGGTTGGTCGATGTCCACGTGCGCCGGCTTGAGGCGGTCCACCGCAATCCGGTCCGACCTGCCGCCGATGTCGATGACGAACGACTTGTCGTCCCGTCGCAGGACCCGGAAGGGCCCGTCGTACGGCGGCCGGAGTGGCCCCCGATGTGCGTCATGACGCACAAAAACGTACTCCGCTGTGCGAAGCGCTGGGGGGACGTAGGACTGGGAGTCACCGTGGTGGGATGTTGGCACGGGGGCAAACCGTCGGGCGGCCTCCTGGAGGTCCGAGCGCTGGTGAGCTGCGGACCAGGGACTGGTAGCGTCGGGCACGAATTCGCCCGGGACGCGTAGCGCCTGGCCGTAGACAAGCTCGGCGGTGGATGCCCGGAGGTCCTCCTTGGGGGCCGTGCGGAGGCCCAAAAGGACCCACGGCAGCCAGTCGGCCCAACCGCCGTCTTGAAGGCCGGCCATGAGCGCGGCCTTCATGGAGCGGTGGAATCGCTCGCACAACCCGTTGGCTTGGGGGTGGTAGGCCGTAGTACGGTGGAGCTTGACCCCCAGGTTGCGGGCGACCGCGCCCCACAGCTCGGAGGTGAACTGCGGTCCACGGTCCGACGAGATGTCCGCCGGTGCGCCGAAGCGGGCGACCCAGGTGGCGATGAAAGCCTGCGCCACGTCGGCGGTGGTGGTGGAGACGAGGGGAACGGCTTCCGGCCACCTGGTGGTCCTGTCCACCATGGTGAGCAGGTGTGTGAACCCGCGTGATGGGGGGAGGGGGCCCACCAGATCCACGTTGACGTGGTCGAAACGTCGTTCGGGCACGGTGAAAGGTGCCAGCGGGGCCTGGGTGTGTCGGTGGACCTTGGCCTGTTGGCAGGCTGTGCAGGTGCTGGTCCAATCGCGGACGTCCCGTCGAAGTCCGTGCCAGACGAATCGCGCCGACACCAGCTTCTGGGAAGCTTTCCGGCCCGGGTGGGAAAGGCCATGGAGAAGGGCGAAGATGCGGCGTTGCCAGGTAACGGGCACGATGGGGCGAGGCTGGCCTTGGGAGACGTCGCAGAGCAGGACAGTGTCCGCGAAGGGGATGTCGGCCAGGCGGAGGCCCGTGTCCGCCGCCCGGAGGGCTTGCTGTCGGTGGTTTGGTCCGCCGCCATAAGCGCGAAGTCCACGCCGAGGTGGACCGCGTTCGCGCTGGCCCGAGAAAGACAGTCGGCCACGGCGTTGTTTTTGCCGGCGACGTGCCGGATGTCCGTGGTAAACTCCGACACGGCGGAGAGGTGGCGCTGTTGGCGGGCCGACCACGGCTCCGTGACCTTGGCCATTGCGTAAACCAACGGCTTGTGGTCGACGAACGCCGTGAAGGGTCGGCCCTCCAGGAGGTGGCGGAAATGGCGAACGGCCAGGTGTAGACCGAGGAGCTCATGGTCAAACGTGCTATATTTGAGCTCGTTCGGCCAGAGCTGCCGGCTGAATAAAGCGAGTGGCTGCCAAACCCCGTTCACCCATTGCTCATGTACGGCGCCCACCGCGTAGTCGGAGGCATCCGTGGTGAGGGCGATGGGAGCATTGAGCACCGGGTGAGCGAGCAGTGTTGCATCGGCGAGGGCCCGCTTTGAGCTTTGGAAGGCCGCGCCCATTGCTGCGGACCAGACGATGTCGTGCTTGGCCGGCTTGCCCTGGAGGGCTTCGTAGAGGGGCCGCATGAGTTGAGCAGCGCGGGGCACGAAGCGGTGATAGAAATTCACCATTCCCAGGAATTCCTGCAGGGCATTTATGGAGCGGGGACGCGGAAACGTGGTGATGGCCTCGACCTTGGTTGGCAGCGGCACGGCCCCGTTCTTGGTGATGTGGTGGCCCAAAAAATCAACGGCCGTCGTGCCGAAGTGGCATTTGGCCGGGTTGACGATGAGGCCGTGCTCACTGAGGCGCCCGAACAGTGTTCGGAGGTGGAGGAGGTGCTCGGCCCGGGACGTGCTGGCGACGAGGATGTCGTCCAGGTAAACGAAGAGGAACGGCAGGTCACACAGCATGCCATCCATCAAGCGCTGGAACGCCTGAGCCGCGTTCTTGAGGCCAAACGGCATCCGTAGGAATTCGAATAAGCCGAACGGCGTGATGACGGCCGTTTTAGGGATGTCGGCCGCCCTGACAGGTACCTGGTGATATCCCCGTATGAGATCGATTTTTGAAAAAATGACCCGTCCTGCCAGACGGGCGGAGAAGTCTTGGATGTGCGGGATCGGATACCTGTTGGGGGTGGTAGCGTCATTAAGGTGGCGGTAGTCACCACATGGGCGCCAGCCGCCCCCTGGTTTTGGGACGATGTGTAGTGGCGAAGCCCACGTGCTATCGGAGCGCCGCACGATGCTGAGGTGTTCCAAAGCGTCGAACTCGGCTTTGGCCATGGCGAGCTTGGCTGGGTCGAGGCGGCGGGCTCTGGCATAGACCGGCGGGCCCGTGGGTGGTATGTGGTGCTCGATCCCATGTCGTACTGCGACGGCCGAAAACGTCGGCCGCGTGAGGGCCGGGAACTCCGTGAGCAGGCGAGCAAACTCGTTCGCCGCCGGGAGGGCGCATGCCAGCTCGGTCGGAGCGGAGCTGCTCAATGTGCATACCAGGGAGCTGAAGGTCTCGGCATTGATGAGGCGACGCCGTTGGACGTCCACCAGCAGTCCGTGTGCGCAGAGGAAGTCGGCGCCTAGCAGAGCCATGGGCACGTTTGCGGTTACAAACGTCCAAGTAAAGCGTTGGCCGCCGAAGCAGAGGGTGACGTTGCGTGGGCCGAAGGTGCGGATGGCCGATCCGTTGGCCGCAACCAAGGAGGGGCCGCAAACCGCGGACTGCCTGTCCTGATCGGAGGCGGGTATGACGCTCAGTTGGGCGCCGGTGTCGCACAGGAAGCGCCGTCCGGACGCTTTGTCCGTGATGAAAAGTAAGTTGCCCGTGTAGAGGGCGCTCATGGCTGGTAATGAACGCCGGCCCGGCCGTTTCCCGGCCTGCCGAAGGTGCACGGGGGTCGGCATGTCCGGGCCTTCTGTCCGAACCTGGAATGATAGTAACACCACGCTTGGTCAGGTGGAGGCCCCGGTCGTCGTGCTGGAGGTGGTCGGCTCGGCGTTGCGGCCGCCAATTGCGTCGGCCGTTCGGTCGTCGACCGTGCCGGGTGCTCGGGCGCCATGGGCGTTGCGTCGGACGGCGGTGGGCCCCAGGTCACTGCTGCAATGCGTTGGCCTGCCGCGGAGGTCTTGTCGGCTTCCCTGGCGAGGGCGCGGGGATCCGTGATCGTCGTGCTCGCCAGGGCAAGGCGCACCAGGCTAGGCAGCTGACGGAGGAACAGCTCCCGGAACAGGAATGCCGGAGAGTGCTCGCCGAGCAGCGAAAGCATGTAGTCCATTCGCTCGGACGGGCGCGTGTCGCCGAGCTCGGGCAGGTCGAGCAGGCGCCGTGCGCGTTCCGCCGATGGGAGCGCGAAAGCGTCGAGGAGGAGATTTTTAATCGCGCCCTATTTGTCAGCAGCTGGCGGGCTCTCGAGGAGGCTCAGGGCGCGGGCCGCGGTGGCTGAACCGAGCGCTGCTACCACATGGTGGAAGCGGGTGTCGTCGGCCGTGATGCCCCGCAGGGCGAACAGGGAGTCCGCCTGGGCGAACCAAACCGCCGCGTGAGCCTCCCAGAAGGTAGGCAGTTTAAGGGCAACTGCCGTGTCCATGTCGGTAGGTCACCAATGAAGGAGCTGTGCTCCCACATAGTCGGAAGAATGGATGCGACAAAAATCTGGAATTCGTCCGAGTTTCTTCATTGTCACAAAACAACTCGGGTACTCTGAAAAGCCCGTTTATCGGGCAGCAATATATATACACACATTATCCCAGAGCGTTTGCCCAGGAAAGGCGAGAGGGGGCGTGGCCGGGCGTGCCCGGGCATGCCCGGGCGTCCCGGCCGAGGCCTGGCAAGTTGAGCGCGGGCCTGCCCGGGCGTCCTGGACGAGCCCGGCATGGTGATCGCTCCGCGTCCTTGGTAGGTGCAAGGCGATTGTGTAAACCCAGCGGTAGCCGCTACAAGTGAATATTTGTAAATAGTTGCAATGACTGCAATCATACTAAAATGCGCAATTTGCATCTGTCTGTCTGATGATTTTTTAAACACGATACATTCTGTCGTTACCTATCCAATCTCAACCAAACCTAACAGGATGACTCGGGGTTACACAATGAAGGTTGTAGCACATTCATTTACCCCCCCCCCCTCCCCAAGGGGGTTTTCTCCCCAAAGTGGGTTTTTCCCGCCATTGCCGCTAATGGAGATGCATGTTGAGGTGTATATCCATGTTACGTTAGCTTTATCGTGGCGTTTTCCCTAAGCCGCTTCTAATAAGAAAACTAACGATAATAGCATAATATTAATGTTATTACAAAACAATATTAATACTAATAATATCCCACCTCCCCAATTGGTTGTTCCTGCAGTGATAATGTAAATGGCTTATCATGGCGTTTGCATGGGAGCAACGGCCTCTACAGGAAGTAAAAATATTATAAACCACAAACACGTTTGATTAGCTTTTTAAATAGTAGATAATGCTGTTAAACACTGAGCTGAAATAAATTTGGAGAAATCCGGACATCAGTCGATGGTTATCACGTCGACGATTGCACCCGATCGTAGATCTACTGCAGTCTATATACCCCGCAAGGGTTAATAACGTGCAGTTCTTCCAATGCGTTTTTGTGGCGTTTTTCCAAAGCTGCTTCTCATTACAAACGTAACTAGAAAGAGAAATCACAGATTGCAGACCCCGCCAGGATGTGTTTTCAGTGGTTTTAAGGCTTTTGTGTTAAAACAAATATGGCGGCCGAACCACGTGACCGATGACGTAATCATTTTCCTTTTCTCCACAAATTTATCCCTAGATGATGCTCAAGAAATTTCATCTTGATCGGATTCAGTTTTGTACTTGTCGAATTATGATGTCATAATGGAGGCACCTATGAAATCATCATTCACATGTTATTCCACATGGAGATCTCTTTACAGCTATGTCTCAATATTTTCTATTCAGCGATTGCAGAGATATAGAGGTGCAAATTTTTTCGTTTTTTCCAAGATGGCGGTCAAACCATGTGACCTATGATGTCATAATTACCATTAAAAATTTGTACAGGTGGAGTTGCCCCTATGGTGAAGATTTCCTGTGAATCGGACCAACGGTTGCAGAGAAAATCATATTCTGTGCGGACAAACAGACTCACAAACAGATGAAAAATCACTTATAGAGCAACACTTGGCAAAACAGAACAAAGTATAATGGCACTCAGTAGGCATCCTTTTGACCTCAAAAATAATTAGTGGTTGAATTCAGTGACCTGATATGCAAATAGTCTTCAAAGTTTAAGCTAATCTGATGAAAATTGACAATTTTAGAAATCTGGCCCATGTTGACCTCAAAAATAGTTGGTGGTTGGTGTCAGTAAGCTGATATGCAAATCGTATTCAGTTTTCAAGTCAATCAGATAAAATTGAGGATTTTAGAAATTTGAAATTGGTGACCTTTGGTCTATGTTGACCTTTTGGCCAATGCTGATCTCAAAAATAGTTGGTGGTTGGTGTCAGTAAGCTGATATGCAAATCGTATTCAGTTTTCAAGTCAATCAGATAAAATTGAGGATTTTAGAAATTTGAAAAAAGTGGTTGACCTTTGGCCTATGTTGACCTTGTGACCTATGTTGATCTCAAAAATAGTTGGTGGTTGATTTCAGTTCGCTGATATGTTAATCCTACTCAAATTTCAAGTCAATCGGATAAAAATTGAGAATTTTAGAAATCCGAGAAGTGGTTGACCTTTGGCTTATGTTGACCTTGTGACATATGTTGACCTCAAAAATAGTTGGTAGTTGAATTCAGTTAGCTGATATGAAAATCCTATTCAAATTTCAAGTCAATCGGATGAAAATTGAGGATTTTCAGATTTGAAAAAATAGTGGTTGACCCTGGCATACGTTGACCTTTTGGCCTATGTTGATCTCAAAAATAGTTGGTGATTGAATTCAGTTCGCTGATATGTAAATCCTATTCAAATTTCAAATCAATCAGATGAAAATTGAGGATTTTTAAAATTTGAAAAAAGTCGTTGACCTTTGGCCTATGTGGACCTTTTGACCTCAAAAATATATAGGATTTTGTCGGACCACGAACTCTACCATTTCGTGAGGTTTCGTGAAGATCGGTTTCAAATTGTGACCTGTACGCAAGTAAAAGTGAGCGGGCAGACAAACAAAGAAACACAAACACACACACACACACCGGAGTGATCAACATACTTGTGACCAAAATTTTTTTTGCCAAGTAACAAACAAACGGACTCAAATGCAATACCCTCTCCTCTGCCGAGGGTAATAACAACACTTATAATATTAGCATAATATTAATGATATTATGAAACAATATCCCCACTCCTCAATGGGTTTTGTGGATTGCGATATTGCCCCCCTCCCCCACATTCTCACTGAAGTAAATGTGACTATCAGGAATTTAGAATGGTGTGGCACGGTCTGATCCTTTCATTGTCCTGATCTAACATGTTATAATGTGATTTATGGTCTGATCCTTTCATTGTCCTGATCTAACATGTTAAAATGTGATTTATGGTCTGATCCTTTCATTGACCTGATCTAACATGTTATAATGTGATTTATGGTCTGATCCTTTCATTGTCCAGATCTAACATGTTAAAATGTGATTTATGGTCTGATCCTTTCATTGACCTGATCTACCATGTTATAATGTGATTTATGGTCTGATCCTTTCATTGTCCTGATCTAACATGTTATAATGTGATTTATGGTCTGATCCTTTCAATGACCTGATCTAACATGTTATAATGTGATTTATGGTCTGATCCTTTCATTGTCCTGATCTAACACATTATAATCCTAACGTCATGCACGGTCTGATCCTTTCAATGACCTGATCTAACATGTTATAATATGATTTATGGTCTGATCCTTTCATTGACCTGATCTAACATGTTATAATGTGATTTATGGTCTGATCCTTTCATTGACCTGATCTAACATGTTATAATGTGATTTATGGTCTGATCCTTTCATTGTCCTGATCTAACATGTTATAATGTGATTTATGGTCTGATCCTTTCATTGACCTGATCTAACATGTTATAATGTGATTTATGGTCTGATCCTTTCATTGACCTGATCTAACATGTTATAATGTGATTTATGGTCTGATCCTTTCATTGACCTGATCTAACATGTTATAATGTGATTTATGGTCTGATCCTTTCATTGACCTGATCTAACATGTTATAATGTGATTTATGGTCTGATCCTTTCATTGTCCTGATCTAACATGTTAAAATGTGATTTATGGTCTGATCCTTTCATTGACCTGATCTAACATGTTATAATGTGATTTATGGTCTGATCCTTTCATTGACCTGATCTAACATGTTATAATGTGATTTATGGTCTGATCCTTTCATTGACCTGATCTAACATGTTATAATGTGATTTATGGTCTGATCCTTTCATTGACCTAATCTAACATGTTATAATGTGATTTATGGTCTGATCCTTTCATTGACCTGATCTAACATGTTATAATGTGATTTATGGTCTGATCCTTTCATTGACCTGATCTAACATGTTATAATGTGATTTATGGTCTGATCCTTTCATTGTCCTGATCTAACATGTTATAATGTGATTTATGGTCTGATCCTTTCATTGACCTGATCTAACATGTTATAATGTGATTTATGGTCTGATCCTTTCATTGTCCTGATCTAACATGTTATAATGTGATTTATGGTCTGATCCTTTCATTGACCTGATCTAACATGTTATAATGTGATTTATGGTCTGATCCTTTCATTGACCTGATCTAACATGTTATAATGTGATTTATGGTCTGATCCTTTCAATGACCTGATCTAACATGTTATAATGTGATTTATGGTCTGATCCTTTCAATGACCTGATCTAACATGTTATAATGTGATTTATGGTCTGATCCTTTCATTGACCTGATCTAACATGTTATAATATCATGCATGTTATAATCCTTTCAATGACCTGATCTAACATGTTATAAGTCATGCATGTTCTGATCCTTTCAATGATTTCATCTAACATGTTATAATGTCAAGCATGTTCTGATCCTTTCAATGACCTGATCTAGCATGTTATAACATCATGCATGTTCTGATCCTTTCAATGATTTGATCCAACATGTTATAGTGTCAAGCATGTTCTGATCCTTTCAATGACCTGATCTAACATGTTATAATATCATGCATGTTCTGATCCTTTCAATGACCTGATGTAACATGTTATAATGTCATGCACGGTCTGATCCTTTCAATGATTTGATCCAACATGTTATAGTGTCAAGCATGTTCTGATCCTTTCAATGACCTGATCTAACATGTTATAATATATATATATAAAGCAGTAAAGTATGTTTGTTTGTTTGTCCTCTTATAACTCGAGAACTACTCATCGCAGAGCAAAACCAAAGGCATATTCGGAATCAGTACGTCTCAGAGCAACTACAGCACACCTTAAAATTTAAAAAACTTCGCGTTTTAAAATTATGACGTCATCAGCGTATTTCGGAACGTTAATTTTTCAACTTCATATTCGGAATCAGTACGTCCCAGAGAAACTACAGCACACCTTAAATGTTTAAAAAACCTTCGGGTTTTAAATTTATGACTTCATTAGCGTATTTCGTAACGTTAATTTTTCAACTTTGACGACAATGACTTCCGACTTCCGGGTTCGGAATGCGGGACCAATGCCATTTGACAGGGAATAAAAAATAAATGCGACATTCAATTGACGACAATGACTTCCGACTTGACTCCCCCCTCCCCCTCCCCTCCCCCCTCCACCCTCCCCTTCTCCCCTCCCCCCTACCCCCTCCCCTTCTCCCTCCCCCTCCCCTTCTCCTTCCCCCTCCCCCTTCCCCCATACCCCTTCCCCCTCCCCCTCCCCCTACCCCTTCCCCCCTCCCCCTACCCCTTCCCCTCCCCCATTCTCCTCCCCTCCCCCCCTTCCCCTCCTTCCCCTCCCCCTCCCCTCCACTCCCCCCCTCACCCTCCCCTCCCCCCTCCCCCTCCCCTCACCCTCCCCTCCCCCCTCCCCCTCCCCTCACCCCCTCCACCCTACCCCATCCCCTTCTCCCCTCCCCCTCCCCCTCGCCCCTACCCCCTCCCCTCCCCCTCCCTCCTCCCCTTCCCCCCTACCCCCTCCCCCTTCCCCTCCCCCCTCCCCCTCCCCCTCCCCCCTCTCCCCATGGCAAGCTTTAAGATAAAAGCACACTTTCATCTCTCATCTATATACTCATCAAGAATGTTCATCAAACAAAACAAAGCCATAATGCTGCCAGCTTTATCCCTTCAATTATAAAAATTGTTACAGGAGAGACATAACAATGGTTACATACCAACATTTTGATCATCAATAGGGCATGCTAACCTAAATATCTGTATTATAAAAGGAGCCGTGTCTGTCTGTCTGTCTGTCTGTCTGGTTGCTTGTCGTGTTATAACTTGAGAACTGATAAACGGATTTCAATAAATCCAAATATAGTTGCATGTTAACTTCCTTCCACCTTCATTGGTGAAAATTGAAATTTGAAATTGAAATTGAACTCTTTAATAAAGACCTTAGGTTTGTGATGCAATTACTTTAATGGGTACTTGGGCACATGTGGCAAAATTGCAAACGCCAACTTGCGACGCTAGCTATCCCCACACAGAGGGCAAGATATCCCAGGCATACTTTTTTGTTCTTGCTCCATAGATTAGCCATCACATCTACAGTGCACCTTCTGAAAGTATTGTTACGAATTTTGGGGTAGAGTGGTATATAGATCAGGTAGATCTGTGTGGGTATCATGCTCCGACTGTCGTGAAGAAGATGAACTATCTCGCTGTACATAAGCAGGGACCTGTCTATCCCGGATGTCGGATTAAGTGTATATTTGTGGTCATACAAGGATGGCTTTGTGTTAAATAGAGTAGGGATTATGCTAATTCCCCTCCTGTTCGTGAGACCTGTGATCATCCCTGTGCCATCGCACCTTAGACATTAGTTAGGCCCATTAGTTACACCACACACACTACTTAAACTCTCCCCCCCCGACCCCCCACAATAACAATAAAACTAACCGGAACCCAGATGACGCACTTGGGCTGACAACCCCGACTTGACAGACAAACATTGCTCAGGCAGGCTGAGGCTACGCCCACCTCGTGAAGGATTGGTCGAAGGGTTTGATGGGGCAGATCACACCATTGGACAAGACACCACCAATAGGGAGACGAGGCAGAATGAAGCTGGTGATTGGTCAAGGTAGGGGCAAGAAGCTGGCCACTGGTTGGTGGAAGGAAGATACGAGGCAGGACGAAGGTCGCCGATTGGAAGAGCAAGGAAGGACTGGTGATTGGCCAGGGAAGGGGCAAGAAGCTTCTTTCGGATTGGAGGGCACGAGGTACGAGCAAGAAGCGACGCGCTGATTGGTGAAAAGTGCCGGTGACGTCACGAGACGAGCGAAAAAAGGACTGACTAGCCAGCATTTTGTTCTCTCGGTTTGGACTGCCCTCTTGCGCTTGGATCTTCTGCCTGCCCTGGACTTTCCTTGCGTTCCAATGAATTGCCTTGCCTTTCGGACTTTGGTGGAGAGACGGTTGAGCGAGCACAAAGAGTTGGATTCTCCGTGCGAGTGATGGGCGTACCAGCGCGGCTTGCCACTGCAGCGTGGAGAAGCAGGGGTGAGGCTTGCCGCTCTGCAGCATACGCTGGCCTAGCAGCACGCGAACAAGGGCACGCCAAGGCCTTCTTCCTGCCAACCGGAGCCGTGTTTGGACGACGTGCTCGAGCCTGACGATCCCTGACACACCTCAGCCAGACGGAGATAAGCCCGCACCACACACGCATGACGACCCTTTCATTTTATTATATCCTCCTTTGTTTGTTGTATGCGTCTTTTGTTGTTGTATGCGTTGTATGCGTCTTTTAGTTTTATCATCGCGTTTCCTTGACCCGGCATTCCGTTTAATAAATATTACTTTTGTACATTCTAATTCCGTTTTCGGTTTGAGTTATTTATTGCCTGCAGGTTTGAAGACTGCTCGGGACCGCCAGGTAAAAGCTCCCGCTTCTTCTTCTCCTCTTTTCCTCCCGCGCTTGTATAGCGAGTCCGTATTTGATCGTCGCCTCAAATTAATGCTCGATTTGCTGTCCGTGATTTCCCGGTCTTCACCGAGGGGAATCACATGACAGTATTCACACCATTTGGACTTTTCACATTTTGTTGTGTTACAGCCTGAATTAAAAATGGATAAATTGAGATTTTTTTTTGTCACCGATCTTCACATAATACCCCTTAATGTCAAAGTGGGATTTTTTCTTTTAGAATTTTTTAAACAAAATAATTACAAATGAAAAGCTGAACTGTCTTGAGTCAATAGGTATTCAACTATGATACTCCAAATTAAGCTACAATTTTTTTGATCATCCTTGAGATGTCTCTACAACTTGATTGGAGTCCACCTGTGGCCAAATTAAATTGATTGGACACGATTTAGAAAGCAACACACCTTTCTATATAATGTTCACAGTTGACAGTGAATGTCAGAGCAGAAACTCTACCATGAAGTCCAAAGAACTGTCCGTAGAACTCCGAGATATAATTGTGAGGAGACATAGATCTGGGGAAAGGTATAATACAATTTCTAGAGTGTTGAAAGTTCCCAAGAGCACAGTGAGCTCCATCATTAGGAAATGGAAAGAATATGGAATGACCCAGACTCTTCCTAGAGCTGGCTGTTCGACTAAACAGAGCAACTGGGCAAGGAGAACCTTTGTCAGGGAGGTGACCAATAACCCATTGACCTCTGTGAGAGGACTACAGAGTTTATTGGCTGAGATTGGAGAACCTGCCCGAAGAACAACAATCTCTGCAGCACTTCACAAATCTAGGCTTTATGGGAGAGTGGCCAGATGGAAGCCAGTCCTGAGCAAAATGCACATGACAGCATGCCTGGAGTTTGCAAAAAGGCACGTGAAAGATTCAGAGCATGAGGCAAAATATTGTGGCCTGATGAGACGAAAATTGAACTCTTTGGCCTGAATACAAAGCGCTACGTATAGCAGAAACCGAGCACAGCTGATCACCCATCTAACACCATCCCTACCATGAAGCATGGTGGTGGCAGCATCATGCTATGGAGATATTTTTCAGTGGCAGGGACTGGGAGACTTGCAAGGATAGAGGGAACAATGAATGGAGCCAAATACAGGCAAATCCTTGAGTATAACCTGCTTCAGAGTGCAAAAGAACTTAAAGGGTAGAATGGCTTCAGAACAAGAACATCAAAGTCTGTGAGTGATACAGCCAAAGCCCAGACTTGAGTCCCATTGAGAATTAGTAGAAAGACTTGAAGATTGCTGTTCCCCGACACTCCACATCCAAATTGACAGAGCTTGAGCAAATCTGCAAGGAATAATGGGAGAAACTCCCCAAATCCAGATGTGCAAAGTTGATGCAGAAATACCCAAGAAGACTTGAAGCTTTAATTGCCGCCAAAGGAGCTTCTATGAAATAATTATGCTGAATACTTATGTAAATTAGATATTTCTTTCTTTCATTTTTTCAAGAGTATTTGTAAAAGTTTCTAAAAACATGTTTTCACTTTGTTATTATGGGGTATTTTGTGTAGATCGGTGACAAAAGGTTTAAATTTCATCCATTTTCAATTAAGGCTATAACCCAAGAAAATGTGAAAAAGTCAAGGGGTGTGAAGGTACTTTCTTTTTCACGTTCTTTCTTTCACTTTCTTTCTGAAAGGCAGTGAAGGCACTTTCTGAAGACACTGTATTGTATTTTTTACCCCATCTCTCAAAGGTGAAGATCGCTTTAAAAATCCATGTATCCGGCTCCGTATTTTCACCAAAATACAATTCGTTCTCGTCACACACACAACCTGTCCACCAAATTTCGTCTGAATCTGTCCACAACTTTTTGAGATATCCTGCTAACAGGGGTAACAAACAAACAGGGGTGAAAACATAACCTGGACAGGAGGGGTGGGACAGAAAAAGGGACAGACTCCATCTCTGTATTTATGGAGACCATACATTCCCATCAAATTGATGCAAATCAAAAAAATAACACAAGTGATCAACAATCATCATTTAATAAATAAATAGATTTGAAGTGCAACTGACTTGTAAAAATAACCTCACGAAATCTACATACTTTTGGAAAGGTGTAGACAAAGAGTCACGTAGAAAACAACATTTCCCAAGACACAGAAATGTGCTTCAGGAGATCATGTCCACCTATTGCTCTCTTCAACATAAGCCCAACAGCAACCGATGTCATGTTAAGGAAGACATTCTCTCTCTACCAGATTGTAAGCTGTTGGAGAAGAATGAAAAGGAAATTGTTTTGTCATCTTATAGCGAGTGACGTTCAATCAGAATTATCTGAGTCACACAATTTTTTTTAGGTTTTGGAGAAGTTTGGTTCTGGTATAAATGTGCCTTGATAAACAAACCACAATACATGGCCGCAGGACTTGACACTTAACGATATGGATAATACTTTTATCACAGATGTTACAGAAAGACTTTATATACACGGTAGGCCACAAACAGGTAAATAAAAACGACAACAAAAAAATCGTAACGACATCAGTGACAGATGTGAAATATATTTTTTACGTGAAATATTTGAACAATCCTCAAATTTTCTTAAACTTAAACAAAGTACTCAATATGACCTCCCCTATGTTCTACATATTTTCTTATATGCAGCAACAAGTTTTACGCATCACTTTCTGAAGGGTGTCTTGCGTAACTCTAGAGATTATCTGAATATCGACATCTTTCAAATCAGCAATTGTGGTTGGTTTCAACTGAAACACTCTTCTTTTGACAAATCTCCATAAAATATCATCCAGCAGTGTCACGTCAGGTGATCTGGAGGGAAATGGGAATTCAATTTTGTGACTGATAAGGGGATTAGGAAATTTCTCCCTCAGCCAAGCTAGACTTTCATTTGAGGTGTGGGATGTGGCTCCATCTTGTTGATTTTTATTATTTCTCACCATTTTCTATAGGTAAGCCATCAGCATGTTTCAGTATTAGGGTCTTCTAATAAGTATGGACCATATATTGTGATATACTCAATCCACACCAGATGGTTAATTTTCAGAGTGAAGTGATGCTTCTTCATGTACTTGTGGCTTTTCCAATCTCCAAAATGTGCAATTATGCTGACTCATAATCACATTAAAATAACTAGAATGGCACTCAATAGACAGCATACCGCCGCCAGGTGAACAGTTTACGTTTTATATCCCAGTGTAGACCAGAAAATCACAATACAGAATCACATTTAATCAAAATAATCCGTCGACAACTTTTTGAGATATCCTACTATATATCGTTTTTGGCCCCATCTCCCAATGGTGAAGAATCACTTAAAAAAATTATACTAGCCGAATCCGGATCCGGATCTTCACCAAAATTGAATCGATTCGTCCTCATCACACACAACCTGTCCAACAAGTTTCGTCCAAATCCATCCATAGAATTTCGAGATATCCTACTATATGTTGGTTTTAGCCAGATGACTCAATGGTGAAGAATCACTTTAAAAAAATTAAATATTTCTCATGTCCAAATCCATATTCAGATCTTCACCAAAATTGAATCGATTCGTCCTCGTCACACACAACCTGTCCACCAAGTTTCGTCCAAATCCCTCCACAACTTTTTGAGATATCCTGCTATATATCGTTTTTTGCCCCATCTCCAAATGGTGAAGAATCGCTTTAAAAATTCTATTAGCCGGATCCGAATCCGGATCTTCACCAAAATCTAATCATTTCGTCCTTGTCAGATACGCTACATCTCTGCCAAATTTCGTCCGAATCCATCCACAACTTTTTGAGATATCTTGTTCACAAAAAAAAAAAACAAACAAGAAGACGTCATACGAAGCACGATACTTGCAAAATCCCGCCCCCCTACCCCCCCCCCCCCCCCAAGAAAAAAATTCCATTGATACAGCAAATTGTCCATTCCATTGTGGCGGGCACAAGGGACAATAATTCCACGCACCAGTGGGTGGCGCCAGCGTCCAGGCGGGGAACTGAAATGCATGCCCTGCCTTTCGGCCGATCGGCCATGCCCGGGGGCAAGGCGTGGCCTCGGGGCATATATGCGGGCTCTAAGCTCGAGCCCGCCCAGTGCTGAAGTGCGAGCTCTGAATAAAGACTCTTGTTGTATCAACGCGTTGTGGCCTACCTCTCTGGCAATCGAGTCGTGTGTGCACAGCACCACACTGGTGACCCCGATTGGTTCAGCCGTTGCTGACCCCCGAACGCGCCATGGCTACCAACGCCGTCGCAATCAACCTCCCGGAGTTTTGGGAAGCGCAAGCCGACGTTTGGTTTGTGCAGGCCGAAGTTCAATTTCAGCTCCGGGGCATCGCGGCGGACGAGACCCGGTACTACCACATGGTCGCCGCCCTCGGGCCCGGCACTGCCGCCCGAGTCGTGTCCATCCTTCGGCGCCCGCCGGGCGACCACAAGTACGAGGTGCTCAAACGTCTCCTCCTTGCCACGTTCGGGCTCACAGAGATCGAACGTGCCGACCGCCTCCTGGACCTTCCCGCCCTCGGCGACACAGGACCATCCATCCGGATGTATTTCATGCTATCGCTGCTTGGAGACCGGCACCCGGATTTCTTATTCCGAGCGCTCTTCCGACGCCAGCTACCTGTACAGGTGCACCTCGCGTTGGCCGGTTCCAAAATAACGGAACCCCGCGCCCTGGCTGGAGAGGCCGACAAGTATTTCGCGGCCTGCGACATGCGGTTGAATGCGGACATGCGTACATGCGTACCGCGACATGCGGACATGCGTACGGTGCTGCAGTAGTGGATCCCGGCGCGGTGGCTACAGCGCCCCCTGCTTCCCTCGTGGCCGCTACTACGCCCCGCCCACTACCGCCGCCGCCACCACCATCGCCGCTGGCACGGCCGCCGCGGGGGCCACCGCCGCAAACCTGGTGCTACTACCATGCCAGGTTCGGCCGCAAGGCTAAAACGTGCCGCCCGCCATGTGCTTTTGACGGGTCAGGCCGGCGCTCACTTGCGGCCATGAGCGTCGGCCATTCCGGCAGCCTCCTGTTCATCACGGACACCTTGTCCGGGCGCCGTTTTCTTTGCGACAGGGGAGCACAGGTAAGCATCCTCCCTGCCTCCACGTCCGACAAGCAAGCCGCGGGCCAGGGCCCGCTTTGCTTGCCGCCAACGGTACACCCATCCGCACATTCGGGAAGCATTGCCTCTCACTGCGGTTCGGAGGGCAGCGCTTTCAATGGTCGTTCGTTACCGCCAGCATGCCAATGGCCCTGCTCGGCGCGGTCTTCCTATGTGCACATGGGCTGTTGGTCGACGTTAAGCGCAGACGTCTCGTCCAGGCCGAAACCTTCAGCTCGCTCGCTTGTTCGCTGAGCGGCTCGTTGAGCAGCTCACTGAGCGGCTTGCCAAGCGGCTTGCTGAAAGGTTCCGTCCCGGCGAGGTTAGTCTGCACGCTTCCGGCAGCTGACGAGTTTACCCGCCTCCTCGCCAGTTTCCCGGCCCTCACGCGGCCCACCTTCTCAGCGGTGGCCGTCAAACACGGAGTGGAGCACCATATCCCCACGGTTGGGCCGCCGGTCTACGCCCGGGCACACCGAACTGACCCCACGAAGCTCGCCATGGCGAAAGCGGCATTCGCCACGCTGGAACGCCTGGGGATCATACGGTGCTCCAACAGCGCTTGGGCTTCTCCTCTGCACATTGTGCCGAAGCCCGGCGAAGGATGGCGGCCGTGCAGTGACTACCGCCGGCTCAATGATGCCACCACCCCCGACCGCTACCCGGTCCCGCATATCCAGGACTTTTCCGCCCGGTTGGCAAACACGACCATGTTCTCCAAGGTGGACCTCATCCGGGGCTACCACCAGGTCCCCGTCCAACCGGACGATGTCCCAAAGACGGCCGTCATCACCCCTTTCGGCCTCTTTGAGTTCCTTTGAATGCCTTTTGGGTTGAAGAATGCGGCCCAGGCATTCCAACGGCTCATGGACAGCGTCTTGCGCAACTTACCTTTCATCTATGTCTACCTGGACGACATCCTAGTCGCGAGCGCGTCCCGGGAGGAGCACCTGCTCCACCTCCGCACGCTTTTCGAACGCCTGGGCCAGCATGGCCTGATCATCAACCCCGCAAAGTGCCGTTTCGGCGTCGCCGCCATCGACTTCTTGGGGCACCGCATCACCAGGCACGGGGCCGTCCCTTTACCGGCCAAGGTGGAGGCGGTCAGGGATTTCCCGCGCCCCCGCACGATCAAGGGGCTCCAGGAGTTCCTGGGCATGGTAAATTTTCACCACCGCTTCGTGCCCCACGTCGCCCAGCTCCTCCGCCCCCTGCACGAGGCCCTCTGGGGCAAGCCTGGCAAACGTGACATCGCCTGGTCGGAGCCGATGGCCGTGGCGTTTGCGGAAGCAAAGCTGGCCCTGGCCAACGCCACCATGCTGGCGCACCTGGCGCCCGATGCACCGATCGCCCTCACCACCGACGCGTCGGACTACGCGGTGGGCGCGGTGCACGAGCAGTGGGTGCGTGGTGCTTGGCAGCCGCTGGCGTTTTTTAGCCGGCAGCTTCACCCGCACGAACGCCGCTACAGCACCTTCGACCGCGAGCTGCTCGGGCTCCACCTAGCGGTCCGACACTTCCGCCATCTGCTCGTGTCACCTCTCTGCCGTGTCCGAGTACATGACGGACATCCGTCACGTCGCGGGTAAAGACAACCCGGTGGCGGATTGTCTTTCCTGGTCCGTCGCGCACGCGGTCCACCTCGGGATCGACTATGCCCGGATGGCGGAGGACCAGACCGCCGACCCCGGCGTCCAGGCCTTGTGGACCGCCATCACAGGCCTCCGCGTCACCGAGGTGCCGTTCGACATCGCGGGCGCGGCCCTCCTCTGCGACGTCTCCCTCGGCCAGCCTCGCCCCATCGTGCCCGCTGGCTGGCAGCGCCCGGTTTTCGACGCCATCCATGGCCTGTCCCTCCCGGGCACGAAGGCCTCCCAGGAGCTCGTCGCGGCGAAGTTCGTCTGGCATGGCCTCAGGAAGGACGTCCGCGACTGGGCCAGGACGCGCCTCGCATGCCAGCGGGCAAAGGTCCACCGCCACACCCAGGCCCCGTTGGCCCCGTTTACGGTGCCCGAGCGTCGGTTCGACCACGTCCATGTCGACTTGGTGGGACCTCTGCCCCCCTCGCGGGGGTTCACCCACCTCCTCACCATGGTGGACCGCACCACATGGTGGTCGGAGGCCGTGCCATTGGCGGCGACGTCTGCGGCGGATGTGGCGAAGCCTTCATCGCCACTTGGGTTGCCCGGTTCGGCGCCCCCTCGGACATCTCGTCCGACCGCGGCCCCCAGTTCACCTCGGAGCTCTGGGGCGCAGTGGCGCAAGGGCTCGGCGTTAAACTGCACCGCACCGCGGCCTACCACCCCCAGGCCAATGGCCTGTGCGAGCGCTTTCACCGCTCGATGAAGGCCGCACTCCGGGCCAGCCTCCGCGACGGCAGCTGGGCCGACAGGCTCCCCTGGGTCCTGCTGGGCCTCAGGACGGAGCCCAAGGACGACCTGCGCGCGTCCTCGGCGGAGCTGGTCTTCGGGCAACCACTGCGGGTACCGGGCGAATGTGTCCGCAGCTCAGCAGCGCTCCACCCTGCAGGAGACCGCCCGGAGGTTCGCCCCGGTGCCGACGGCACACCACGGTTGCCCGTCCTCCCACGTCGCCCCGGAGCTTCGCACGGCGGAGTACGTCTTCGTCCGGCACGACACCCACTGGGCACCGCTACGGCCCCTGTACGACAGGCCCTTCCGTGTGCTGGAGACCGGGGACAAATATTTCACCGTCGACATCGGCGGTGCCCCGGATCGTATCTCCATGGACCGCCTCAAGCCGGCCCACCTCGATCTGGACCACCCCCCGCAAGCAGCTCTGCCTCCGCGTCGAGGCTGCCCCCCGGCGGTCAGACCCCCGGCACCCCCCAGCCCCGCCGTCCCGCTACCCCCCAGCCCTGCACGCATCGCCAGGGGGCGTTTCGGCCGGATCATCCGGCTTCCCCGCAAGCTCACCCTTCAGGTGCATGGGAATTCTGGGGGGGCGCTTGTGGCGGGCACAAGGGACAATAATTCCACGCACCAGTGGGTGGCGCGAGCATCCAGGCGGGGAACTGAAATGCATGCCCCACCTTTCGGCCGATCGGCCACGCCCGGGGGAAAGGCGTGGCCTCGGGGCATATATGCGGGCTCTAAGCTCGAGCCCGCCCAGTGCTGAAGTGCGAGCTCTGAATAAAGACTCTTGTTGTATCAACGCTTGTGGCCTACCTCTCTGGCAATCGAGTCGTGTGTGCACAGCACCACACCATCAAGATTAGAATTGACAATCTTGATCAAAGCTCGGGTCAATAGGAAGAAAAGTGATGATTTTTCAGATGAAAAATGATGATTTTGGAAGGTTCACCTTGAGTTGACATTTGACCTTTTGACCTCAAAAAGTTGCTTTCCCTATTTAGTGACTGAATGTGCAAATGCTGTTCAATTTTCAAGTCAATCGGCTGAAAATTGAGGACTTAAAAAATTTGGCCTATGCTGACCTCAAAAATAGATGGTGGTTGAATTCAGTGACCATATATGTAAACCCTCTTAGAAGTTCGTCAATCAAATGAAAATTGGTGATTTTCGAAATTCGGCCTATGTTGACCTTTTGGCCTATGTTGACCTCAAAAATACTTGGTGGTTGAATTCAGTGACCAGATATGCAAGTTCTTTTGAAATTTCAAGTCAATCGGATGAAAATTGAGGATTTTTGGAAATTTAGCAAAGTTGGTGACCTTTGGCCTATGTTGACCTTTCGACCTATTGACCCCAAAAACAATAGGCTTCTTGCTTTTGAACAACTCTACCATTTGGTGAAGTTTCGTGAAGATCGGTTGAAAATTGTGACCTGTAGGCCAGTGACAAACAAACAGACAAACAGACAGAACCACAAACGGAACTGACCAATATACTTGAAAACAGAGAGGAGTGAAAACATAACCTCCATACACCTTTGGTGGCGGAGGTAATAACTTTGTGTTACAGGAATATGTATGGATATTTGAATTTTTTTCATAATCATATTGTTAAGAAAATCTCGGCATGATCAAATGTTGCCCTTTTCTGGAGATTGCTCGCTGAAGTGCATAATATGGAACTTTTGAAAATGATGTATAATGAGGCCTTTCATGCATGCACTGTGTGTTTTTTCAGTTACTCAGTTCTGCTCGACGAGCGCTTTTGACCTGCCTTTGCTGGGCAGAAACCCATGATTCAAATCGTCTTTTAAATATAATTTTCAGCATTTAAAGGAAAGGGTAGCAATTTCAATATGGTTAACCACAATTGTTGCGTTCCTGGAAGCAAATCAGACTCACAAAAATAAAAGGAGATACGAGAAATATTCGTGGATGAGACTTGTCGAGTTCCTACCATTATGTGTTAATACAAACGAGCAGGGGATACAACACACACACACACACACACACACACACACACACACACACACACACACACACACACACACACACACACACACACACACACACACACACACACACACACACACACACACACACACACACACACACACACACACACACACACACCGATGATGCTTCTCCTTATACCAATAGATGCAAAACTACAGTATTGTTTATCTTGTGGCCCCAGAACCAAATTTTAAAAAAATCCGTATTATAAAAGGAGCTGTGTCTGTCTGTTTGTTTTGCTTTCACTTGGGAATGGATTAACAGATTTCAATGAAACCAACGACTATGGTTTTCTGTTTTCTTCTTTCTTTCTTTCTTTTTCTCTCTTTCTTTCTCTTTCTCTTTCTCTCTCTCTCTCTCTCTCTTGGCCGTTTGTATGCTGGTTGTACTGTCATGGCGTCTGCTTGTGGAGGCCTGTGAGTGCTCTGTGTTGGTGCTCCCTTCCCCACCCCCCCGTTCACCCCTCTGTGTCCCTGTGTCTGTTTGTGTTTTTTTTCCCCCCCGTGATTCCCATATATGTTGAGACGGGAGAGAGAGCCGGAGAGCACAGGGTGATCGCTGGTAAGGGTTTGTCGTTTTTGGGCGTCGCCCGATCGGTGTTTGCTCTTTCATCTTAAACCTCTATTTCCTTTTTTCCTTTCGTTTATCTTTCCTTCAGTTTGTTTTGTTGCCTCCCTTTCCCGAAGTTTGGGAAATCGGAGCGGTCTGTTTACTTCCCATCCCTGGAGTTCGGGTAGGGAAGATTATATTATATATTCACTCTCCTCGAGTCGGGGAGGGGTTGTAAATGCAGCTGTCCCAGCATGGCAGCTGCACTGTCTCGATTTACGGCTTTTCAGAGCCTGACCCGTAAGAATGGGTTCTTTTGTGTACCTCCGGAACGTGAGGTTAGTGTCGAGGACGTTGTCCTCGCGACAGGTCGTGTTGTCGGGATCGACAAGGTTGTTGCCGCTTCGCGGATGAACAAGCGGATCGTTATTTTTTTTATCCGACGCGGATTGTGTCCCACAAATTGTCGAACAGGGTTTGACAATCGATCCAGGTTTACTTGTTATGGTTTCCCCACTTGATAGCCCAGCAATAAAAGTCGTGATATCCAATTGCCCCCCATTTGTATCCGACGATGTATTAATTAAAGAGTTATCCCGATATGGTACCATCGTGTCTCGTATCTCCATGATTCCCTTCGGGTCACGGAACAACGATTTAAGACATGTGGTCTCATTCCGGCGGCAAGTGTTTATGATTTTAAAAGATTCCCAGAAGGATTTAAACCTTATAGTAACATTAAAGCATCAACAGAATGAATATACAGTTTACGTGTCCACCAACATTTTAAAATGTTTTGGTTGCGGACAATTTGGGCATGTTAAGCATGACTGTCCCCGAAAAGAGAACTCTCCACAAGTACAACCTCCCCTCCGAACCGGGAATAAGCAAGCCCCCCACCTTCCCACCACTGATCCAAACCCTTCCACCACCGACCCAAGCCTTCACACCACCGACCCAAGCCCTCCCACCACCGACCCAAGACCTCCCACCACAGACCCAAGCCTTCCCACCACCGACCCAAGACCTCCCACCACAGACCCAAGCCTTCCCACCACCGACCCAACACGTTCCTATCATTGATCCAAGTCCTTCTACCACCGACCTAAGCCTTCCTACCACCGATCCAAGCATGCCCGCCATACCCCCCTCCCCTCCCCTCCCCTTGAAACGCCCCCCCCCCCTCTACTGCATGAACTAAATGCAGCCATCTCTTGTCAATAATAGACCTCACTCCCCAGGCGACATCGTTAAATCACAGCTTGCTTCCTGCTACAACTGATCCTATCTCTCTCTCCGAGGTAGCCGATGGAAATCCTCCCCCGATGATTACGTGCCCACTCCCCCTCCCCCCAATCCCCTGCAATCTCTCCCCACTAACCAGGACGAGTTTCAATTAGTCTGCCCAAAAGGAAAAAGACATTTGCAAACAACAGATGAAAACGGTCATCTCTTTAAAAAACCCACAACTGAAAACCGACAGCCCCTCCCCCCTGCCCCAGATTTGTCCCTCGCCACAGAAAATCGTTTCTCTGTATTGGAGGACATAGATGTGGATGAATTCTCGCCCTTGTCTACTGACCTAGAAACTGATATGGTTGAACCGCAAAAATTAGTACCTCCCCCTCCCCCCCTCTCCCCTGAAGATGGCTCATTTCTCTGCCTCCCCATCCCCTCCATCTATGGACTATGCCCCATCCGATAATGTGGAGGGATGTGATGACGGTGAGGAAGTAAATGATGAAAACCAGTATGACACATCATCTGAGCCATCTGATGTAGATGACTCTGTTAGTGAATGTGGCGGCCTTAAGGAAGAGGAACCCCTCCAATCCCTCCCTCTGAGATAAAAAGGTTTCTCAAGGGCACATTCCGAAAAAGGAATGTTGTTATCGGAACCTTTTTTCCGGAGCTACCTGATTTTATACATTCCGCTAGATTGATGGTAAAACGGCCCCATGTTTTTAATTTCAATTCCTCCCAACGTCACCGGTTAAAGAAGTGTATACAAAAAGCTAAGAATGAACTGCTATCAAAAAATTGAGTGGTTGTCACTCCTCCTTGTGTTTGTAATGAGTTTTTCGATTTGTAGCTTGAATATTAACGGAGGATGTAGCTCTGTCCGTAAAGTTCAAGTAAGAAATTTTTTATTACAGAAGAAAGTTGACATTGCCCTTTTACAAGAGACCCATGCCAACGACTGCTGTGTCGCAGAGTGGTGTAGGCTCTTCCCTGGCCTTTCCTTTTTTAGTAACAGTAACTCCCGTAAAGGCGGTATAGCAATAATTCTGAGCCCTTCCTTTTCGCCTTCATTGCTTAAATTTAACGAAATACAAAAGGGATCTCTAGCATCCCTAGAATTCCACTACTGTGGAAAATTGTATACTATTTTAAATATCTATGCCCCAAGTACGCATGTAGCTCGGCGAGATTTTTAAAATAACCTTGGGACACACCTGACGTCCCTCGACAGCCAAAATGCCCTAAAAGACCAAGACAATCATGTTTGTATTGGTGGAGATTTTAATTGCACCCTCCAACCCCAGATAGGCTTTGTCTTCATCAATGATTTCTCTGACTCTCTTGAAAATCCTCTCTATCTCTTTGCTGATGACTCCACTCTCTGCCGCTCAATTCCTCATCCCTCAGATCGGCAGTCTGCAGCCTCCTCACTCTCTGCAGACCTGGACAAAATCACAGACTGGGCAAACAAGTGGAACATGTCTTTCAATCCTGACAAATCTCACACTCTTACGATGTCTCTCCGAAAAGACCGAATGGACAACCCTCCCATACACTTTCTGAATAATCCTCTCCAAGAAGTTCTGTCACTCAAGCTTTTGGGTCTCACTATCTGCCATGATCTTTCCTGGGAAAACCACATTTCCAAGCTGGCCTCCAAAGCCAGTCGCCGACTGGGCATCCTCCGTCGTGCGAAGTCCTTCCTTGGCACACCTGAGCTCCTCACCAAATGCAAGGCTTTCATCCGCAGCTCAATGGAGTACTGCTCTCCCCTCTGGGCTGGTGCTCCTGCCTCACACCTAGCTCGTCTTCACGCTGTTGAAACCAAAGCGTTCAGAATCATTGGAATCTCCCGTGATGACGCTATCGCCGAGGGCCTTTCACTTACTCACCGCAGGCAGGTTGGTGGTCTTTCCGTCTTCTACCGACTCCTCTCCGGCCTTGCTCCCCCAGCTCTCTCTGGGCTCTGTCCCACAAATATTCCTACAGGTCACACAAGATCTGCCTGCAACCCTCTTATGGTTAAACTGCCAAAATCAAGACTCTCTGCTCACCTTCACTCCTTCATTCCTCTTTTCTCCCGCCTCTGGAACATACTCCCTCACTCTCTTCAATCCCAATCCTCCCTCCAGGTCTTTAAAACGGCTATTCACCACCATCTCTTATCTTCCCCAATCCAATCCAAAACCTTGAT
This sequence comes from Myxine glutinosa, assembly GCF_964187855.1. Classification (NCBI taxonomy): domain Eukaryota; kingdom Metazoa; phylum Chordata; class Myxini; order Myxiniformes; family Myxinidae; genus Myxine; species Myxine glutinosa. The sequence goes on along the minus strand of NC_136264.1, from coordinate 96,977,726 downwards.
CTTTTCTACCCCCGCTAATTTCACCCCAAATCCACTTTTTTGAGGTGCCGACTTCTTTCCTGGAAGTCCTTGTTGTCCTTGCATTTTATACCTATCCTGCCTCCCCCCAGGCCCTCTCCCTCCCACACATCTTCCGATGTCCCTGCTCTCAAATGTTGTGTTTGTGTGCTTCCTCCCCTTCTCTCCCCATCTTATCTACCGCTCCCCTTTTTATATACTTTGTTTGCTTGTTTGTTTGATTTGTTTGTTTGATAAATGTTAGCTCTTTCACGAGCCTCGACTCTCTATACAAAAAAAGAAAAAAAAGACAGGAACAGTGCAGAGCCCCATCCTCCCGCCACAGCCCCCCTCACCAAATTTTTAAAACAAATGAATTTCACAGATATATGGCAGGTACAGCACCCATCAACCAAGCAATACACATGGTGTCGATGCATTCAGAATAATATTGTACTTGCTCGCTTGGACAAGTTTTATGTTAATCCTCCACTTGAACGCCTCGTTCTGTCATCCCAAATTTGCCCATCAGGATTCTCGGACCACAGCGCAACATTTCTCAAACTTTCTGCCCCCTGCCCGAAACACAAGAGTGCTTTTTGGAAATTTAATAATAATTTACTTGATGATAGTACCTTTAAGGACTTTTTTCCGGAAATTTGGAATATCCTGGTTGCCTCCCAAGGGAATTTCCCAAACCTCAGACAATGGTGGGATAATGCCAAAACGCACATCAGACTGTTCTGCCAACAATATCGTGCGTATGGTGTTCAAGACGAAAAAAACCACAACCTTACTTGAAGATGAAATCCTGGAATTACAGGAACAGCTCCAGGGAACTGCAAGTGTGAGCTACCAGAAAATGAGGCAGCAAATTCATGGAAAAACGGCCTTACTGAATTCCATATCTGAAAGGCGAGCACAAAATGCTTTATTGCGCCTGAAGATGAGGTACATACACGACCTTGATGCTCCAACCAAATTCTTCTTCAGCCTTAAAAGGGGGCCCTCTTCGTCAGTGATTACACGCTTGCTGCATGATGGGGAACTCCTTTATGAAGATGGCAGAATCAGGGAATGTGCCCGGAAACATTTTAAACAACGGTTTATGCGACATGACATTAACCAGGAGGCAATATCTGAACTTATTTCTAACCTTCCAACATTGGCGGAGGATCAGAAACAGCAGTTGGAGGATCCTCTTAGTTTACCCGAGCTCACCGCTGCCTTGAAGGCCTTGGAACCCGATAAAGCCCCTGGACTGGATGGGCTGACTAGCGAATTTTTCCAGTGTTTTTGGGACGCCATTGGACCTTACCTACTGCAGGTATTGAATGAATGTTTAGAGGACGGACAACTGCCGTGGAGTTGCTGGAGAGCAGTCACCACTTTAATTCCTAAGAAAGCGGACACTCACCTTATAGAGAATTGGCGTCCTATTTCTGTTTTATGTACGGACTATAAAATTTTAGCCAAAGCCTTGTCCAATCGAATGAAACCTTTTATGAATGTACTAATAGGAGAACATCAATCCTTTTGTATCCCTGGACGTACTATTTTTAATAATGTCTTTCTTATCCGTGATACCATTCGGTTTTGTAACAATTTTAACAAGAATGTTGGTCTGTTTTTTATTGACCAAGGAAAAGCCTTTGATTGTATTGACCACATGTACCTTTTTAGAGTTTTGGAGAATTTTGGTTTTGGGCCTATTTTTATCTCATATGTTAAGCTTTTTTATTGTAATATATCCAGTGTTCTTAATATTAATCAAGTATTGTGTAGCCCCATTGCTGTACAATGGGGAGTACGGCAAGGTTGCCCGCTATCTGGACTTTTATACTCTCTTGCCATCGAACCTCTTCTGCTCCAATTACGTACGCACATTTCTGGCTTCACTGGATCAATTCTTACCACACCGCTAAAAGTCTCTGCTTATGCAGATGATGTCTGTATTTATATAAAAAATAGTGCTGACGTCACTGCGGTGGCTCAGGCATTAAAGACATATTGTCAGGCTTGTTCAGGCCAGGTGAACTGGAAGAAGTGTGAAGTCCTTTGGATAGGACCTGGAGATTGCCCGCCAATTGTCCTGCCAGGAGGAGTGAACTGGCAGTAAAATGGCATCAAATACCTCGGTATTTTCCTAGGAGACAACACCTTTGAGCAGCAGAACTGGGTCGGATTACCGGACAAGGTAATGGCAAAACTAGCCCGTTGGAAAGGACTTCTTTCTCAACTTTCTTACCGCGGAAGAACTCTCGTCATTAACAATCTTGTCGCCTCTATGCTATGGCATAAGATGATATGCCTACAACCGCCTGGGAGCCTTCTTATCACACTCCAAAAGAGCATTGTCGATTTTTTCTGGAGTGGAAAACACTGGCTCCAACCCGCCGTGGCATACTTACCACTTACTGAAGGTGGCCAAGGTCTCATTGACATCCGCAGCCAGATTATGGTCTTCCGGCTTCATATCGTTCGTCAACTTATATATGGAGATGAAGCCCTACTCTGGAGGCCTCTGGCTAACTGCATATTGCAACTTACATGCAAGCTGGGCTACTGCCGAGAACTTTTCTTGATGAACCCTCATCAAATCGATCTATCCTTGCTGCCCGCCTTTTACCAAGGGGTGATGAACGCCTGGCAAGCCCTGTCCTTTTCCCGTGAAATGGCAACATACAACATGGAAATGTTGTTGAATGAACCCCTATGCTACAACCCCTTCCTGGAAAACAGCTTAAATAATAGGGGACTCGTTCAACGTTTTGTTGATGCCAAGCTGCTGCGAGTAAAAGACCTCATGACAGAGTCTGGGCGCTGCTGGTTGAGTGCTGCTGCTGTGGCACAAAAAACTGGAATAAAATCTGTCAGGATCATCTCTCGGTTCCTTCAAGGGATATCCACAACGTATCGTAGTACCTGCGAGGAAATTGGACCTTCCCCCGAGGAAACAACAGGTGACTTCCCTAAACTCCTTGTCTTCAGCCCGCCACTTAATCTGTCCCCTGGCCTGAACAGCCCTGATAATACTGCATTATCCCTTCCTTCCTTTCCAAAGAAAACTTTGTACAACGCGTACGTCAAAATTTTATATGCAAAAACATTTTCTGAGCACCCGAGGCTTCGATGGCGGGATTTTTTTACCCCCAATATCCCCCAACTGGCGAAGTTTTTATCTCTTGCCTACTCCAAAGTATGTTGGAGATATTCAATGGAAGCTTGTACACTGGATTTTACCTTATAATGTTTTACTGAACCGGTTTTCTACTGCTAATTCTAATCTGTGCCCTTTCTGTGCATCCATTGAAACTTTACCGCATATATACCTTGAATGTGAACGATTGCAACCTCTTTTTACATTCCTTCAGGAACGCTTTGTGAAGCTCGGTTCTCTCTTCAAATACAATGTTTTTATTTATGGTGTTTTAGGACCGTCCTCCCTTAGGAATGTGGTTTTAATGAACTTTTTAATTGGTCAGGCCAAGTTTGCAATTTACAAGTCCAGGAAGAAAAAAATGGGAAACGTTTCTGTTTCTTCATATGATGTACTGCTCACCTTTAAGGCTCTTGTAAGTGCAAGATTAAAGCTAGAGTACCGTTTTTTTTGAATGAACAAGAATTTAACATGTTTTAAAGAAAAGTGGGTTTTTAATGATGTCATATGCAAACTTGATGATGATGATTTGTTAATAATTTCTCCTTGAAACCATTTTTAGTTATTGTGTTTCTTTCTTTGTGACTGTACATAACTGATCCTTTTCACTTTTGTAATAAAAGGAGGAAACAGTCAGTCTCTCTCTCCAGGCCGTTTTGTGTTGGGCGTGGCAAGATGGCGTGCACTCGTGTTCTTGTGCTGCAGCTCTGTGCTTGTGTTGGTATTGTCCCCCGCCCCTCTTTCCCCTCCCGTGAGACAGAGAGAGTGAGAGAAGAGCCGTTCGGTTCAGTTTACCTGCTCCGTCGGTGCTGTTTACCTTACTCGCGTAGTGAGAACCTTATTATTATTTTATTTCGATTTTATTTATTTCGTGTCCTTTCCGCCTGGTCAAGGTGGAAAGGTGAGACATCGCCATTCTGGCGAATGTTCGCGCACGGCAGGAAGGGTTTGAAACCCTAACAAGGAAACATGCCTTAGTGTGTGTCCCTCCCGAAGGTGTTCCTACCGAGGACATTATCCTAGCTGTAGGGAATGTTATCGGTGATCAAAATGTCCACGCCGCGTCGCGGATGAACCAAAAATTTGTTGTCTTCATGTCGGACGAGAAGTTCGTACACGATGTGGTTAGTACCGGTTTAACATTGAAAGGTGGGCAGTTCGTCATGGTTTCCCCGATGGACACACCGGCGATTAAGGTAATTATTTCAAATGTCGCTCCGTTCATCACCGACGATAAACTAATGGCTGTTCTGTCCCGGTACGGAACTGTTGTTTCCCGAATCTCGATGATTCCCCTGGGATGTCGGGATGAACGAGTGAAACATGTTATGAGTTTCCGGAGACAGGTATTCATGGTGCTTCCTGATCGCGGCGACGATACAGGACCAAACATTTCGTTTAAAATTTCGGTAAATGATCGTCAATATCAAATGTACGCTTCGTCAGGAACTTTAACGTGCTTCCTTTGTGGAGCCTTCGGACACGTTAAAAGGTTTTGTCCCAAAGCATCTTGTACGAAGTGCGGCAAATTGGGACACACCGATGCGGGCTGTAAAAAAGAAAACGCCCTGACCGTGCTTCCCGACGCCCGGACCGTGCTTCCCCACGCCCCGACCATGCTTCCTCACGCCCCGACCGTGCTTCCTCACGCCCCGACCGTGCTTCCTGACGCTCAAACTGTGCTTCCCGAAGCCGCGGTGCTTCCTGAAGCCCCGACCGTGCTTCCGGACGCCTCAACTGTGCTTCCCAATGTCCCAACTGTGCTTCCCAAGGTCCCGACTATGCTTCCCGATGCCCCGACCGTGCTTCCCGATGCCCCGGTACTACTCGAACCCAGTGAGATGGCACTTGGTGATGCTAGTGCTGCTAGCGAACCCATGAATGAAGAACTTGCCGTGCAGACCAAAAAACGAAAACCACCACTAACAAATAGCCCCGATGGTGCGATAAAGAAGGCTGTCTTGGAAGAGACTGCCTGCAAAAGAGGGCAAAACGTCTACAGCAAACGAAAATATCTAACGTCAAAGTGGAAAAAAGGACGTTACTGATTTTCCCAGGCTCTGAAAATGAGGCGTGCATTGAACCAAACACTGCGGTCATCTTTGAGCCTGAAAGCGAAGCCCTACCGGTCCCCCATCCAGTAACTGAGCGGACTGGTGACCAAACCAATTGCGCAGTCTTACAAACAGAAATCGTAACTCCGGCTACGCAGAGATCTGCAGCCATTTGCCAAACCATACATAAAGAAAGCAAGCATGAGTCTGCTCATGAGTGTGGACCAGAGCATCCAAGTAAACCCCAGGAGATGCCTCCAGAGGAGCTCGTGAGAGCTGCAAGTAAGGCCCAAGATCCAGGTGGGACATTATCAGACTTGTCAGAGTCTGAAGACGAGGTGGAAGTGACTGAGCTGTCACAGTCATCAGCATCTCAGTCACAAATACCCCCCCAACTCATCGTGTCGTTTCTAGCTGAAACGTACAGACAACGTAACAGTCGTAACATAGTCATTAAATACCAATTTGATGATTTGTTTGCATTCATACATACTGCAAAATACATAATTAAAACACCTGAACATTTTGACCTGAATATATCACAATACCACAGGTTAAGAAAATTTATCTCACGTGCAGGTGCAGAACTGTAGAGTGTTCCCAGCCACAGGCTGATTTCATCAATACAGGATGAAAACTATAAAACTTGTAACTTTAAATATTAACGGCGGTGGTGCTAGCCACCTCCGCCAGGTTCAAGTAAAAAACATATTTCAGCGGAAAAAGGTGAATGTGATCTTGCTTCAAGAAACTCACATCACACCTAATGTAGAACATGACTGGCATCAACTTTTTAAGAGCCAATGCTATTTCAGCAATTTATCAGCTTCATCTGCTGGAATCGGCTTCTTGCTGAAGCCAGGCCTGGTGTGTGAATCATGCCATTTTCAGGAGGTAATAAAAGGTCGGCTTAGCTCTCTCAAACTCGTAAGCCATAACTTCCATTACACCATATTTAACGTGTATGCGCCAAGTGATAGCGTAGAGCGTATGTCCTTCTTCGCCTCTATGATAAATCACTTAAGATCGGTTGATTTTGATCATTGTGTGTGTGTCGGAGGTGATTTGAATTGCACCTTCGACCCATCAATTGATAGAAATTCTGTCGAACCCCATCCCGAGTCCCATGTACACTTATCCCATTTTGTTAGCACAATGGGTTTAGTGGATGTTTGGTGGTTGCACCACCCAAACACATCCCACTACACCTGGTGTTGATGCACCAATAGTCGAGTATCCTTGGCAAGGCTCGACAGATGGTACATTAACGTACCCTTTAAAAATACTGCGGTTTCTTCAAATCTTTTCCCTTCCGTGTTTTCAGACCATCATATGGTAACCCTAAACCTTTCCTTTCTTCAACCCACAAATAGAAGCACTTATTGGAAGTTTAATGTTAGACTTCTAGAAGACAGTGTGTTTAAAGAAGCCTTTCGTGTTTTCTGGGCAAGTCTAGTAGCAAAGAAATCCTCATTTTCTTCATCCAGCATATGGTGGGATAACATGAAATATCAAATTCGGGTTTTTTGTCAGTGTTTCCAACCACACAGCACAAACGACAAGCACATTACAATGGTCCGGTTGGAATTATATATTCTAAAATTGGAGAGTAAATTGGCTCATGAAAATAATGACGCCAATTACCGGTTATTGCTTGAAAAGAAAGCTCTTTTAAGGAATTTGGTTCAAGAGAGAGCAGCCGGTACATTAATTAGACTTAGAATACAGAATGTAAAATTATCAGACACCCCAAACAAGTCTTTCTTTCATTTAGAATCTTTAAGCAAGCCATCACGGCTAATCTCTTCTGTTTTTGACTCAAGAGGCAACGTTGTTGTCAATGAGGATGATGTTAGACTAAACATTATTGAATTATATACAAAACTTTTTGAGGAGCAGACTGTTTGTAATGATACAATGATGGATTTAACCTCTCACTTCCCCTCCCTAACTGAGGCTCAACAGTTGGAGCTTGACCTACCAATCACCCTCCCTGAGCTAACCTGTGCTCTTGCTGCCATGGATTCGGGGAAAGCTCCGGGTATCGACGATCTACCTCCCGAATTCTTTCTGACCTTTTGGGATATTTTAGGCCGCGAGTTGCTGAATGTTTTGGACGCTTCCATACAGACTGGTACAATGCCACTGAGTCTAAGAAGAGCCGTAGTTTGCTTGCTCCCGAAAACTGGAGATCCCCGACTTATGGCAAACTGGCGACCGATCTCCCTGCTGTGCACGGACTACAAGCTTTTTTCAAAAGTACTGGCTAATCGACTAAAAAAGGTTATTGGTGATCTGGTATTACCAGAACAGAGTTACTGTGTTCCTGGAAGATCCATCCATGATAATATTTCTTTAATCAGAGATCTCATTGATTGTAACCGTGTGCAAAAAGTTTTTGGAATGATGTCGCTTGATCTTGAAAAGGCATTTGACAGTATTAACCATAAGTTTATGCATCATGTATTACAGGCATGTGGCCTCGGAGCACACTTTCGATCCTACATTTCCTTGCTATACACAGACGTATTTAGTTTAATTAAGATTAATAATGTGTTGGCTCCCCCCATCGAGGTTCGGAGAGGGGTACGGCAAGGATGTCCAGTCACAGGTTTATTGTTTGCTCTTTCTTTAGAGCCCCTTCTCAATCTACTGAGAAAGAGGATTTCTGGAATAGCACTTTCTCCCATGAGTCCGCCGCTAACCCTATCTGCTTATGCGGATGACGTCTGCATCTTTGTAAAAGATAAAGACGATATTGATATCCTTGTTGAGTGCCTATCAACGTTTCACTCTGCTTCCTCTTTAAAAATCAATTGGAACAAAAGCAAGACGTTATTGTTACGTGGTCCCCTCGGTGACTACCTGGTCTCGGTGACCCCCGGACCGTGAGAGGAACTTCGCCAGCAAGTGGTATTATATATGCGCTTTCGCAACGCAATCCCTATGAATTCCACCCAAGAGAAAACTGATTTTCAATGATATATTTCAATGGTAATGATACCATACAATTTCAATGATACAATCAAGGATATTTTCCCCGAGCAATCCACCATCCACAATTCACACTCAACAATCAATCCCCTAGATGATTAAGATGGCCATCTTACATACGTGTGTCCCCTTTTGTACTCACGACCCCCTTTGGTCTCTGTCCCTCACAATGTCTCTGGGCCCCTCCTGACCAAGATGATGGTCGGCTTCGCCGCACTCGGGCGGTTGAACGAACCCCGGGTGGACGTTTTTCCACCGGGCATGTATCGTACCGGGAACCACGGCTGCAGCCCCCTCCTGGCCACGCGAAGCGGGTACGGTAAAGCAGGCAAAAGCCACACGCCGCTTGCAACGCGTGTTAGGCCCCAACGTGCGACCCGTACGCGTCTTTGTAGACGGTGCCGCGAACGGTGCCAGACGCTGGGTCGGTGCACGGCCCCACGGCAGCTTGACGTGTCCACCGGGTAGGTACCCGTCCCGGTAACTCCTCTCGCCAGACGGGCTTGGGAACGCCGCTTTTCCACACGGCTCAATATCGATCCCACCTCTCGTCGGAGTGGGGCGAGGAAGAAGAATCCTCGTCGCTTCTCTCGACCTCGTGTCTTTCTTCTTCCGTTTCCGGTCTCTTTTTCCAGAAGGGCTCCTGACCCTCCAACCACAACAACCCTTAATCGACTACACATTGATAAGCAAAGACCTGAATAGTAATTCACATACATTCCCATAAATATGTAACATTATGGATACCCTCCCTTTATCGCAACCTTCCTCAGTCTGTACCACTTCCCCGCAGAGTTACTGCGGGGAAGTGAAAGAATTAAGTGCTTGGGCATATTCCTTGGTTCCCCACAGTATGCTCAGAAAAATTGGGATGGGGTAATTGAGCAAGTGGGAGAAAGATTGAACCGATGGAAAAGGGTTTTACCTCATTTGTCTTTCAAGGGCCGTGTGCTAGTGATCAACAACTTAGTTGCCACAATGTTGTGGCATAGGTTCATCTGCCTGCAACCGCCGGAGGCCCTGCTCAAAGCACTCCAGGGCAAACTGGTGGACTTCTTCTGGGGAGGCTACCACTGGCTACGACTCAATGTGATATGTCGCCCCTTGGCTGAGGGTGGCCACAACCTCGTCGACATCAAAGCCCGCCTAATGGCCTTCCGGCTGCGGTCCATTCAACATCTCCTCTACATGGAACATCTGCCAGGCCGGCTCCCTGCACGCCTTGTACTACAGCGAGCGGGTAGGCTCGGGTACAATTTTGAACTTTTTCAAATGAACCTCCAACATGTCGACATATCGCTCCTCCCTGCTTTTTACCAAAGCCTCTTGAATGCCTGGCAGAGCCTTTCTGTGAGTCGTAAGGTGGACACATATGTCACAAAAATGCTAGCACACGAGCCTTTGTTTTATAACCCTCTCTTTCCCGGCATTCCAAAAAGTCGAGATTTTTGCCAACACTTTATAGCAGCTGGTATCGTGAAGGTGTGGCATCTCCAACATGACTCAGGGTATGGTTGGAAATCCATAAGTGAAATCGCAGACCAGACAGGGATTTGGTCCCATAGGGTGATTGCACAAATTTGAGGAAAATGATTCAGGTGGGATGGCAACTTGACCTAACTTGGACTCGAGGTACAGCAAAAGATTTGAATGAGCCAACAGTGCCTAAATTGATTGTTGAACCCATTCAAAATGATTTGCCCCCTGTTAGCGATGGGTCAAAGCTTTTCCAGACTATGGACAGCAAGGTCATCTATAAGATGTGCCTTAAATAATTGTTAAATGGGAACCCTTTGTTAAATGGAGTTACCCGATGGAAAGGATTGTTACCCGGAGGACCCCCCTCCGAACCTATCTGGGAAACCATGTATAGTGAGCCCATATCAAAAAGAACAGGTGATCTCCAGTGGCTGGATTGTTCTCCCATGACTGGATTGTTCCCTCCAACACGTTTTAGACGTTTTTCTCCTGTATCTGTTTGTTGTCCCTTCTGTACAGGCAATGAAGACTTGTTTCATGCATTCATAGACTGTGTCCAATTATTTCCTTTGTTTCATTGGTTGAATTATATTGCACACAAAATGCATATTACTTTTTCTTTGAGAAATTTCGTCTTTTGTTTTGCTCCTAAACAAGCTCCTGCATCTAAACTGTTTGGTTTCCTAATAGCAACTGCAAAACTTGCTGTTTATTTAACAAGAAAAGATAAACTATCTGGCAAACCGACAGAGCACTGTAATATCATGTTGTCTTTCAATGCATTGGTCTCAGCAAGATTTAAACTTGAGTTTACCTTTTCCAACGAGACCGGAAATCTTCAAAACTTTATTGATACTTGGTGTGTCGGTGGTTTTTGTGAGGTTGAAGAAAACGAATTGAAAATACTGTTATGAGATACTGATTATGTTTCTTATTTGATGATCATTGGGTGGTACTTCTTTTTGTTGGCATTATTGAGTTGATTGTAAAACATGTATATCGTTGCTTTTTCTATTTTTGTAATAAAAGGACTCAAAAGTCAAAGTCTGTCTGTCTCTGTCTGTCTCTGTCTGTCTCTCTTCCCTCTCTTCTCTTCTCTTCTCTCTCTCTCTCCCACTCCTCTGTCTCGCTCTCTTCCACCCCTCTGTCTCGCCCTCTTCCACCCCTCTGTCTCGCCCTCTTCCACCCCTCTCTCATTATTCACTTCAGCGAAGCGACAGGTAGTAATTGCTATTATAATATATATTTATAACGGCTCTCACAGCACATATAGCTCCCACTCCCACCACCTCCACCTCCAAAACATGATTAATAATAAACAATCATTTTAAACGTATGCTGTGCAGTCACTATGTGCACAATTCCACCCTATATTGCAAAATTCCTCCTATAGTGCACAATATGCATGCCATTAGTTTCATATGTTAGCAACAAAATAGTTGATGCTAGAATATTATGCTACATGAGCACAAACCATTATGAAGCAGTCCAAGAAGTGCACTAAGTGCAACATGGAGTATTAACAACCAGAATCGATGGCACACAATGGTTAGGGAGTGTCCACTCTGAGTCTCGAAGGTCGTAATGTGTCCATGTAACTATAAAAATGGTTATGTGCTGCTTCCTTGATTGGCAATCAGCATTCAAAAAGGATTGAGCATGGACAAACAACCATAGGTTGTCAAGCATTTTGCAGGCTTGGTGGGTCTCATGGCCTCCACCTGCATTGAAGTTTCTCGTAAGGGATTTGTATTCCTTGTAATAAGCATGCATAATTATATATATCTATATACAGTATATATATATATATATATATATATATATATATATATATATATATATATATATATATATATATATATATATATATATATATATACAGACTTGGCATTTAATATGGAATATTTTTTTCTTCTTTACTTGGTTTCCTTCCTGAAACTCAGAATATCAATCTAGTGAGTTTCTTTTACACTTCGGTGATTTCTTTGTTAAAAGAACCATGTCACTGATTGTCTGTCGCAGCAAGAAGTCAATAACAGGATTATATCACAGGTGGCGTGACAAAATGTACGGACAGGTACATTTGACGATTGGCTTCACAATCGGGTATATAAGGGTTGTTGCATTCTGTATTAGTGGAAAACAACTGCTGCACGTCTACAAAAGTTATTTCCGCTTCCTCTGGAGATGGTCCGTCAACTCGACAATGCTGTTTGTCATGGAGTGGTGGCTTTACGAAATTCCGGCATGAAACAGTGTGCAATTGCTCGTCAGTATGGCATCACTCAAGGTCAGTCCGCAATGGCCATACCAAGTCAGCTAATCGGCTTAGGGCAGCAACTGACAAATGTGCCTGCATCCAGAAGGCTAGTTAACCAACGACTGGTTCAAGCAAGCTATCGTGCCAGGGGTCCCCTGAGAAAGCCACGCCTGACAAGACAACACCGCCAGCGCCGATTGCAGTGGGCCAGAGAGCACTGTCAATGGCAGCCAGGACACTGGAATCACGTGATCTTCAGTGGCGAGTCTTGATTTCTGGTCTATCGTCAAGATGGCCATGTCCGAGTGCGCAGACAAGTGCATGAAGCCTACAACAAAGATTGTATAGTGCCAAGAGTCCAAGCTGGAGGTGGTGGGGTGACCGTTTGGGCTGCTTTTCATGCAGGGGGCAAAACGGACCTGGTTGTTCTGAATGGAAACCTGAACCAGTTCAAGTACAGGGCCATTCTGGAAGAAACATTGCTTCCATTTGCTCGTGTAGCCTTTCGAGGAAACTTTGTCTTCCAAGATGACAATGCATGGCCTCATCGTGCTTGCATGATGCAACACTTTCTTGCTGACCGTGGTGTAGAGCATATGGAGTGGCCTGCCATGTCCCCGGATATGAATCCGATAGAGAACTTGTGGGCAGAATTAACGCATCAAATCGACAACTTGGACCAGCAGCCTACCTCTGTGCGTGAATTGCAGCAGGCTATTGTCACTGCATGGCAAGCTATTCCTGTCCAAACCTTGGCAAATCTCATGAACAGCATGCCTCAACGTGTACATGCTCTCCTGAATGCTCGTGGGGGTTACACGACGTACTGAACTGTAATTTTACTGTCCGTAATCCTAGTTGTAATTTAACTTTTGTTTTTGTTAAAAAAAAATTTGGCTAATGTGCAAAATAAAGAAATACTTCTGGAAAACGTACAGAAGTTTAACACAGTACTGTCCATGAATTGAGTTCAATATCAGTTTCCATCACTTTCAAGGATCAATTTATTTGCTTCGAAATGTCAAATGTGGTTTTTGTTTCTTTTAAAGGTCACATTAACAAAATCTAGAATAATTTCAACATAATTCCAATGAACTTTTGGTTCTAAATCAACTTGAAAAGTAAGTTCACCCCCACAAAAAAAATATTCCATATTAAATGCCAAGTCTGCACATATATATATATATATATATATATATATATATATATATATATATATATATATATATATATATATATACATACATGTATATATATATATATATATATATATATATATATATATATATATATATATATATATATATATATTGTTGCGGTTTTGAGTCTGTCAAGTGAGCCTAATAAAGGTTAAAGTCTGTCCCCCAATCCCCCATAGTTAGTCACACAAGCATCACGTAGCCTCGTGATAGTATAGTTATGTCTTAGTATTTGTAAGCTTAGTTCCCTTCCAGTGTTAATTCTGCGTTGAGTATGAGCCAGGGAGATAGGCCCTACTTGCCACCGATTTCCCAGCCACCCTAGCCTCGATCATCCTATGTCCGTAGCCTCAACCCGGTTTGTTAACGTTGGTTCATATTGAGCGAGTTAACACGAGGCAGGCAGAGGAGGATCGGGGCGGAGTCGAGGCGGAGCGGCAGAAGCGATGACTGTAAGCATGAGCTGCCAATCAGAGCTCGAGGGAGATGGTGGCGGCGTGGCGTCAGAGGGCATGGTGAGAAGAGTCTGGTGAGTTCCAGAAGGTTCGGGGGGCATAGCTATAAAACCCGCTGTAAAACGACATAGCTATAAAACGACAGGACCTGCAGTGGAGGACTTGCATCGGAGGGCTAAGAGGACTTGCAAAGGAGGACTTGATCGGAGGGCTAAGAGGACTTGACTTGCTGTGAGAGCGAGAGAGAGAGAGAGAGATAAAAGGACTCGCGTTGTACTACCTGATGAACTTGACCCTTGCACGACAACGCGCGTGCTAACCAACACCAAGTGTATTGAAGAAGAGGAGTTGGTCGCTACATATACGCGGGCGCAGCTAGACGCGCCGATAACTAAATAGCGCACTTCAGCCGCGCAAGTGAACGAGGCTGAGTAACCACCAGCTGCGCTAAAGTCCGCCCTCTACCGTTTCACCCCGAACATCCCTTTGCACGAGAGACGCGCCACGAGTCCCTGCCTTCGCCTGCCACCATCTTCGTGGGACGTGCCCTGTGTCTCTTCGTCCTTGAACTGTATATACGTGTGGGAATAATTAAACCCATCGTTCTTCCTTTCTTCTTGACTCAATCGTTTCTGTGATTTCTCCAAGTGACTAAGCGTGGCACGAATAAGATCGCTCCGATCGGGTTCCACTAAGTAAGACTGCGCGGACCACGTGTATGCAATCCGCTCGGCATACTCACATCACACGTGGTTCATGCGAGGCTTGTTTCCTCGCTCCCAGGGCAGCGCGGGTACTTAGGTATGAGCGAGAAAGTAGTCCCGAAACCCTACTCCGCGTGTGTCCGGGAGGGACGTAATAAGTCTTGGTTCCGCCAGGCCAGTAAAGACAAGGGGATTAATCCCCCCTTGATAAGGGGAAGAAGGTCGGCGTAGAGAACCGTAACAATTGGTGTCAGGAGTGGGATTTGGAACCCAAACCAAATTTTTTTGGACGCATTGGCTCCAAATTGCGAGCGACCAAAATTTAGTTTTTAAAATCCAAAATTGTATTCGTACCATGGCTAGCCAAAGTGGTCGAATGCCGGTGGGAGTACAAAATGGAAAATTAATGACCCAGGACCGAGAGGGACAGTTGGTAGTAATGGAAGCAGAAAAGGGTGCGGCAGCTGGCAAAGAAAATGGCGGCACCTCGCACGTGGCGATGAGGGCCGCGCCCGCTGTACCAACGTTGAAAGACATGCAGTTATTCATGGCTCTATTTAAGAGGGAAATAAACAAAATGGGGGATCAGTTGGCTAATCGAATGGATGCCCTAAGTGACAAATACACCCGGGAAATTTTTAAAAATGGGGGAGGACTTTGGGTGCAAGCCGAGCGAGAAGGTCGCAAAGGGACGCGACGTGGTAGAGCGGTGCGAGGAACGCAGGGAGAGCGAGGTAGAGCAGAGCGCGGCTACATGGACCGAGGGGATAGAAATCGCGACACGGGGTGTGGAAAAGCCGACGGCCGCCGAATTGGAAAAGCAAATATTATGCGCACCGGCGGTCGTCGAGGAAATAATTAAAATAAAAGAAAGTTGAAATTGGGGCCGAAGAGATGGCAGGAATAGAGGATATAGCACAGAGGGAAGAAATGGATTGTACTCAAAGTCTGTGTTTGCACCGTGATGTCGGGCTTGCTAATCCCAATAAAGGTTTGCAGGTGCTGCCGCAGAAGAAGGTCCCTAAGGTGAGTAGGAGTGTGTATGGCGGGAAAAGATTTTTGGTGTGCTTGGGGTATAGACGAAGACCGCGCGCTCGTGGAAGGTCCGTGGTGCGATGTGTGAGGGTGACTGGTGCGCGTGTGCGAGAGAAGTGTGCACCGGAGTGTGAGTGTATGATGGAGTGTGTGAAGGAAAAGTGTGTAACGGAGTGTGTGGAAGGGATGGGGACGCCTAGGTGTGCGAGAGTGGAGTGGGTCACGAGTGTTGAGAACGCGGCTCGAGCATCGACGCAGACCGGGGGAGCGTTTAGCACGACGTATAGACGACGCGAGCCCTCGGTGAGTTGTGTGCTTTGTGTGCAGCGGGGATCGGCGGGGATCGTTGCCGCGGCGGTCTCACAAGGACCGGCGTGCAAGGTTCGCGCTGGGCCCTGCCCTGTAAGGTCGGTGCCGTGCCTTGGCGGGAAAGGCAATCGGCACGGTTCAAGGGGGGGTAGGAGAGGTCAGAGCCGCGCCCCCTGGCGGCTGCAGAGCTCCGACCGTGGGCGGTTGGGGCCATCGTGCGTGGGACCGCAAGGCATCGCGCAGGGATGGAGCCCTGAACCTTGGCCCAACCAAGCCTCCTCCCCTGGACCGAAAATGCCGGACGGACCCAACCTACAGGCGACCAACCACCCGCATCCATCGCTCAGTGTTTCGAAGCCGAGCTGTGAAAATGTATTCCCACCCGACGAGGCTCGAGTATAGTGGACGGATAGCCATAGTGTTGGTGAATGGTACCCTGCGTGGGGGAATGGTAGCTTTACCATTCCTCACTTTGGGGCTCATGAGCATTAGATTGGGATGGCAGTGAACATGCACATGGAGGGACCAGCGATGGTTACCTCCATGGGGCACCGAAGCTAGCCGAGGGCGGGCTAGGATAATTGTTGGGGAATCAGCAGACAGTAGGGACAAGATTTAAGTAGTGACATTTGTACAGGTAGAGGGGACGTAGAGAGATTAGTTGGATGATAACGACGAAGGGTGTGCTTAGTGTAAGGGAAGACGGGGAAGCATGAATTTTAGGGGAAGTAGACAGCTATATGATGTTGTGTGTGTGAGGATGGCATTGAGCAAATGAGGAATTGGTTGAGAATCACTGTGTGTGTGAGGATTGTATTGAGCAAATGAGGAATTGGTTGAGAATCACTGTGTGTGTGAGGATGGTATTGAGCAAATGAGGAATTGGTTGAGAATAACGAGGACGTGTATTGAGATAAATGGAATTGTGTTTGGAGTGTATGGACAGAAGGAGTGTGAGCACAAAAGGTGTGTGTGGAAATAGGTGTGTGGGCACAAAAGGGGTGCGAGACGAAAGGTGTGCGACTTAAATGGTGTGTGAAAGTAAAAGGTGTGGAATGCATGGTGCGAAGGAGCGAATGGGGGGAGATGAACCCATTAACGAATACCCAGGGTGGGTAGTTTAAAGTCAGGTAGAGGGCTTAGGTAAATTGTTTGGATATTGACACCTGTGGTGCGGGAAGTAGCAAGAAGTGCTTGGTTGGGTGCATGAGTCTGTGGAATGGCTGGGCGTGTGGGCTTTGTTGGTGCGTATGGTTATTGGAGCACTCCACCACTGGTGTTTTGTCGGCCAGGTGAGGCCGCAGGTAGGCTCTGGGAGCCAGTTAGAGTTGTGAGTAGTGTTCAATGGGGCCCGAGGGTCCAAGAGAAGGACCCGGGTAGCCCAATGCCAGAGAGGGCATCAGAGGGGTAGAGTGCCAGGAGGGGTCTTCCCTGGTCTAGGTAGTCGCAGGAGCAGGTAAGCTCGAGTGGCGACTTCAGTGGCGGAGGTGTGCAGGTAGTTGGACCTGCTAGTGGAGCCACACGACCCAGCCCCGAAATTGTGCAAGGGCACAGTAAGAAAAGTTGGGGAGTGAGACCCAAATTCAGGGGCACCGCAGAGTGGTCAATGGGAATCAGGTTTTTAGAACCACATAGTTTAAAGATGGCCGATTGGCAGGGTATGACCCCGGGTAGTGTAAGTGAGTTAATGTCATTTGTGTAGTTAGGAAGAGAATTCCCTTCGCGCCATCCACATCCATTCACCAAGGGAAACGGAACTCCACACCAGGGCTTTGAAACTGTTTGAGTAAGTGAGACGCATCACGACGTAGAGTGACATTGTGTTGGTTCCATCTCTTCCTTCCTGGGAGGGATTGGAAGACGAATTTGGAGTAGAGGGGGATATGGGAGACAGGACGTAGTGACAAATTTGTAAATACAGTGAATACCGGGAAGGGCAGGGGTAGTGTAAGCCGACGTTGGGGGGTACGGACGGTTAGGGACGAGTCTGCTCTGCTTGCTCGTCCGCGCGCCTCGCGTTGCATTACCTTGTGTTGATGTGTACCTTTGCACCCTTTCTGCTTTGCTGACCGTGCTTTGTCTCTCCCCCCACCCCGGGACCCACTTTGGAGGAGGAGTTGTGCAGCAACATTGAACTGTGCAGCACCCCTGCTGCACTTCGCCACAACTGGCAGCACCCCGACTGCACTTTGCTCCACCCATGCAGATGAACTGCGCGGCACTTTGCTGCCGTACCCTTCATTTGTCATAACTTTGCTGCACGTGTGCAGCACGTGCTGCCACAGACACTTTGATGCACATCATCACATTACACAGTATGGACCACAGGTTTTGTGGCCTTACACTTTGCTGCAGACTCACCTTGCATCTTCGGACCACTTGTTTTGAGTGGCATCAATGTCATGCAGTTGGACCACATAGGGTTGGCCCAACTGGCAAATAAAACGAAAACGTATTTTGTACATTTTTATTATGGGTGTGCTAGGAAAGAAGAACTGCAAGTTTTATTGCACACAGAAGATGAAGCAAGAAGAAGATGCCGGACAACAGCAAACATGTGAATTGTGAACTGTGAACTTTTGATGAAATGTGTATTTGTGCATTGCTGTGTTTTTTTCTCCCCTCCAACTTCTTTCCAAAAAGGACAGGTCCAAGGTCATAGAACTGTAAAAAGGTTAGATTTGTGCTTGTATATAAAATGCTGCACACCGGCTTTATGTTTAGTTTGAAAATAATTCCGCAATTCGGTTAATTGTGGGTGCGAGTCTGATAGTTAGCTACTCAACGCAGTAGGTGGGACATATTTAGTGTTTTAAAACTGTCGCATACACGGGTTAGAGTAAATGTTAGGGGGAAACGCATCTAAGTGTCACACATAATTAAAAGTTAGTCCCAACTCTTTCTCAAAACTGGTCGTTCCAGTAGGTTCGACTCGGGGACGAGTCTGACGAGGGAGGGGGGCAGTGTTGCAGTTTTGAGTCTGTCAAGTGAGCCTAATAAAGGTTAAAGTCTGTCCCCCATAGTTAGTCACACAAGCAACACGTAGCCTCGTGATAGTATAGTTATGTCTTAGTATTTGTAAGCTTAGTTCCCTTCCAGTGTTAATTCTGCATTGAGTAGGAGCCAGGGAGATAGGCCCTACTTGCCACCGATTTCCCAGCCACCCTAGCCTCGATCATCCTACGTCCGTAGCCTCAACCCAGTTTGTTAACGTTGGTTCATATTGGGCGAGTTAACACGAGGCAGGCAGAGGAGGATCGGGGCGGAGTCGAGGCGGAGCGGCAGAAGCGATGACGGTAAGCATGAGCCGCCAATCAGAGCTCGAGGGAGATGGCAGCGGCGTGGCGTCAGAGGGCGTGGTGAGAAGAGTCTGGTGAGTTCCAGAAGGTTCGGGGGGCGTAGCTATAAAACCCGCTCCCTAGACAGGACTTGCAGAGGAGGACTTGCATCGGAGGGCTAAGAGGACTTGCAGTGGAGGACTTGATCAGAGGGCTAAGAGGACTTGACTTGCTGAGAGAGAGAGAGAGAGAGATAAAAGGACTCGCGTTGTACTGCCTGATGAACTTGATCATTGCACGAGAACATGCACGCTAACCAACACCAAGTGTATTGAAGAAGAGGAGTTGGTCGCTACATATACGCGGGCGCAGCTAGACACACCGATAACGAAATGGCGCATTTCAGCCGCGCGAGTGAACGAGGCTCAGTCACCGCCAGCCGCGCTAAAGTCCGCCCTCCACCGTTTCGCCCTGAACATCCCTTTGCACGAGAGACGCGCCACGAGTCCCTGCCTTTGCCTGCCTTTGCCAGCCATCATCTTCGCGGGACATGCCGGGGACCGTGGAGAGCTGGACGAGGACCATCCCTGGACGCGTTGGGGAACACCTGCCCATCTGCAATTCCCTGTGTGAGTGTGTGTGAGACGGGCCCGTTGTCACAGGGATAAGTTAAGACTGTATAAGTGTATAAGGCTATTCTGTGTCTCTTCGTCGTTGAACTGTATATACCTGTGGGAATAATTAAACCCATCTGTTCTTCCTTTCTTCTTGATTCGATCGTTTCTGTGATTTCTCCAGTTGACTAAGCGTGGCACGAATAAGATCGCTCCAATCGGGTTCCACTAAGTAAGACTGCGTGGACCACGTGTACGCAATCCGCTCGGCGTACTCACATCACACGTGGTTCGTGCGAGGCTTGTTTCCCCGCTCCCAGGGCAGCGCGGGTACTTAGGTATGAGCGAGAAAGTAGTCCCAAAACCCTACTCCACGTGTGTCCGGGAGGGACGTAATAAGTCTCGGTTCCGCCAGGCCAGGAAAGACAAGGGGATTAATCCCCCCTTGATAAGGGGAAGAAGGCCGGCGTAGAGAACCGTAACAATATATATATATATATACAAGTGATTAAGAAATTTATGCTAAATTAAAAAGGCAACCCTACATGGAGAGTACTAGTATACTCTCTGGTGTGTGTGTGTGTGTGTGTGTGTGTGTGTGTGTGTATAACTTTGAGAAATAGTAGAAACTCCACAGTACGAGCAGGCGTCGTCCGATTTGTATTAAATAAATAATCGGGAGATTAAATAAGACGCGGACGTAGCTTCAGGACGGTCGATCTTTAATTCTCGACAAGCTTTCGACCAACAAAGGTCTTCTTCTTAGTCTACAGAAACAACAGGCATGTATATCAGACAAGTATGTATAGTGATATGTGTATAAGATGTGTGATATGTGTAGAAGATGCATACAAAAAGAAGAGCCACGCTAAAGCTCACTCGCCGTCCCCAAGTTTAGCGGATGTGAAGCGCAGCTTACAGTTACCGTTCACATTATAGTTTGTGCACTTGCGCATATATATATATATATATATATATATATATATATATATATATATATATATATATATAATAGTTTGTGCATACATATATATATATATATATATATATGCATATATATATATTATAGTTTGTGCATACATATATATATATATATATATATATATATATATATATATATATATATATATGCATATATATATATATATATATATATATATATGCATATATATATATATATATATATATATATAGCATATATATATATATATATATATATATATATATATATATATATATATATATATATATGCATATATGCATATATATATATATATATATATATATATATATGCATATATATATATATATATATATATATATATATATATATATATATGCATATATATATATATATATATATATATATATATATATATATATATATATATATATATATATATATATATATATATATGCATATATGCATATATATATATATATGCATATATGCATATATATATATATATATATATATATATATATATATATATATATATATATATATATATATACATACATACATACATACATATACAGTATATATATACATACATACATACATAAACACACAAGCATATATTCATATACCATTTATATTTATATAAGTATGACTACACTACCTACATTTGTAAATGACATATAAAGGTAGAATGAATGAATGGGTTACGGTTAATGATTTGATTGGGTTGATGTTGAAACATTCTTTAATCATCAAAATTTATGCCATGAGGGATTTTTGTCCAAAGTTTATGTATCCAAAAGGACTCACGTTTCAGAATCGTGGTGTGTGATCGATTGGTAATTGATTCCTCAAATTAAAATCTCTGCCATTGAATCAAGTGTAGGTAATGTATTCATACTTATATAAATATAAATGGTATATGAATATATGCTTGTGTGTTTATGTATGTATGTATGTATGTATATATATATATATATATACACATTTGTACATGCACATGCACAAACTACAACGTGAACGGTAACTGTAAGCTGCGCTTCACTTCTGCTGAACTTGGGGCCGGTGCGTGAGCTGTAGCGTGGCTCTTCTTTTTGTATGCATCTTCTACACGTATCACACAACTTATACACATATCACTATACATACTTGTCTGATATACATGCCTGTTCTTTCTGTAGACTAAGAAGAAGACCTTTGTTGGTCGAAAGCTTGGCGAGAATTAAAGATCCACCGTCCTGAAGCTACATCCGCGTTTTATTTAATCTCCCGATTATAATATTGTTATGGTTTTGTGAATAAAGGATAACCCCCCTCGTAGGTAGATGCACCACAACATGTAGCCTCGCTGTAGTTCAGTTATTTCTTAGTAAATGCAAGCGTAGTCCTTTCCTGTGTTAGTTTTGTGTTGAGCAGGCCAGTGAGTAGGCCTCAATTGGGCTAGGATGCCATGTGCTCGGCCTGGAACAAGTCTGGCAAGGCTGAAGGGAGGAGCTGCAGGGGGAGTGGCCGGTAAGCAACGAGCCGCCAATCAGAGCTCGAGGGGAGTGGCTCACCATGGCGACGGGAGAAGGGGCATGGAACATTCGGGTAAGGCCGGGGCGGAGCCATAAAACCCTGCCCCGGGCCCCCTGCCTCAGTTGAGAGAGAAGCGAGAACGCACGAGGTCAGAGGTGAGAACGAGTCAGAGATCATCAGAACCGCAGCAGAACGAGTGGATTGAACTGTTTGTAATAGCCTCGTTGTACACGAACTCTCCCCGTGCCCTGTGCCCTGCGCTCTGCTGCCTGTATTAAATTGCGCTTGTGAAGACGACCCATTCTGGGCCACAGACGCCTGACCTCCTTGCCTGCGCTCCCTGCACGTGCCGTGACCACCAGAGGGCCATGCCGAGTGAGCTGTCCGGAGTGGACGACGCCAGGACGCGTTTGGGAACGCGAACTTTTCCTTCCTCCTTTTTCCCCGTGTGAGTGAGTGGGCCCTTTGTCTGGGTTTAAGTTAACATTGCTTAAATGCCTGCTCTGGGTCTCTTCAGATCATTGTACATTAATAACAAACCGTGTTCTTCCTCTTCAATTTGATCGTTTCCTTTTTTTCAATCCATTGGCCTAGCATCGTATGAATAGAACCGCTCGAATCGGGTTCAATAAAAGTAACGGCACGAGTCACGTGATACGCACACCGCTCGGGCGTACTCGATTAGCGTCGCTTGTGCGAGGTCCAGTCCCCGTTTTCGTGGCAGCGTGGGTCAAAGGTACTTGCGGCATCGACCCGATACCCTTTTTCACGCTCGCTGCGGAAGTGGCGATTCGGCCTCGTGGACACGAAGACCCGAGGGGGAAAAGGGGCTTAACCGCCCCTCTATACGTCGACGGGCTTCGGGAGATCCGCAACAAATTGGTGTCAGGAGTGGGATAATTGGACCTAGAGTGCGCTTCACGCACTCAAAATTACAAGCGGACGAAATTTAGTGTTTAAAAAACCAAATTTATATTCGTGCAATGGTGGGCCAAGACGGCCAAATGCCGGTGGGAATAATGGAGGATGAGGTAGAATTAATGGCCCAGGACGAACATGAGGAGTTGGTAGTGGAGGAAAGTGAAGAGGGTGCGGCAGCAGGGGAAGAAAATGGCGGCGCCTCGCACGTGGCGGCAGGAGCCGAGCCCGCAGCGCCAATAGATGTGGGCCTTATTACGGCGCAAATGATGGGGTATATGGAAAAGATGAGTGAGAAATCCACCAGGGAAATGAACAAAATGGGTGGTCAAATGGCTAATCAAATGAAAGAAATGAAGGAGGGGTTGGAAAACAAAATGGACACCCAAAGGGATAACATGGACAAATTGAGGGAGGAATCCAGGTGCGATCTGCAGAAGATGAGGGCAGAGTCGAGAAAGGACATAAAAAAATGTGGGAGGACATTGGGCGCAAGTTGAGCGAGGAAGTAGCAGTGGTACGCGACGAGGTGAAGCGGTATGAGGAGCGTGTGGAGAGGGAGTTGAGGCAGAGTATGGTTAAATTACAGGGGGGGTATAGAGGAACTGACTCGGGAGGTAGAGAAATTAACAGTAGGACAACAGGAATTAAAGCAGCAAGTGTGGAAGAATACCGACATAATAGGGGGGCTGAAAGCAGCATAAAAAGAAATAAGGCGGGAAGTGATAGCGACAAAGAAGGAATGTCAAATGGTGCACGAGGGACAGACAAAGAGAATTGACGACGTGGTAGAGACGTTGGGAACGAGAGATCAGGACCCATGTAGAGACGACCAGGGTAGTCCTAGAAGGGGATATTGCGGGGGCGCACTGGGAGATAGAAGGGGTGAAACAGAAGTTGGAGGAAGTAGAAGAGGGGATGAGCGAAATTAAGAAGAGACGGAAGGAGACTAAAAATGAAATAAAGGAGGAGGTGATGGAATATGTACAAGGTTTCACATCGTGATGACGTGCTTGCTGACCAAATAAAAAGTTTGCAGGTGTTGGAGGAGAAGCGTGGAGGAAGAAGCCCCGAGGTGAGTGGCGATGATGGTGGACATGTGTTTGGTGTAAGGGGAGGTTCGACGAGCTTGGGGGTCGGAATGGACCCGAGCGTTCATGAAAGGTCCATGGCGAGGTGTGCAACTGTTACGGAGTGTGTGGAGAAAGAGTGTGCGCCGGTAGGTGTGCGATAATGGGGTGTGTGAAAGGTGTGTGTGCGCCGGGGTGTGCGAGCATGGAGTGGGTAGCGGGTTGCGAAGAGGCGGCCCAGGCATCGACACCGACCGGTATAGTCCGAAGTGGGATGGGTAACACACTCGAGCCCCCAAGAGGTAGTGCACTATGGGGGCCCGAGCGGTTCAGCCCAGCGTCAACCCCGCAGGGAGCAGCGTATGGGGTCCGAACGTCGGGCGGCCATAAGGTTCCGCTCGCGCCGTATGACGGCAAGAGCGATTTGAGGGCGTACCTGGCGCAATTTGACCATGTGTGTCGGGGTAACGGTTGGGGGCGGACGAAGGTGGGATACACCTTATGGCAGCCCTGCACGGCGCTGCGGCGGAGGTTCTGACGGCCTTACCACTGGGTGCTATCACCCTGTCGGACCTCCGTTCAGCATTAATTAATCGATTCGGCGTGGAACAGCAGAGTGAGCTTGTTAAAGCTCAGCTGGCAGTGCGAAAAAGTAAACCCCAGTAGACCATCGTGGAATTAGTATATGACATTCACCGCGCAGTGGGGATAGCACATGCGGACATGGCCGCGACCTCCCAAGAGAGCTTGGCGCTGGACCATTTTATCCAGGCCTTTTCGGACCCCGAGCTTCGGGAACATCTCGCCATGTGGCGCCCGCAGACCCTGAGCCAGGCGGCCGATGCTGCGGCCCGTTGGGAGGCAGCGAGGCCCCTGGCCCGGGGGAGCGAGCGTCACACTGTGGCGGTGAGACAGGTAGGGTCCCTGGCTAGTGGCGGGCCCCTGAGAGGGTCCCAGACCTGGAGGACATGATCTGAAGGCTGGTGGACCAGCGCCTCGCGGTATCTGGACCATGGCAGGCGGCTCCAGCGGTGGCACGTGGTGGGCCACTATCAAATGCCCCAATTCGGGATTACAGGGGGGGCAATTTGGAATTCAGGAGGCACACACCTTACCAGGTGAGGTGTTATAACTGCAACCGGATGGGTCACCGTGCGCGGGAGTGCAGAGCCCCGCGCCGGGACGAACCCCGGCAGCCGGGACCATCAACTCCGCCTCGCACGAATCAGACTAGCCGACCCCAGACACCCCCCCGCCAGGGCCCGGGAAACTAATATGTGCCGAGCATGCAGGGCCGCGTTCGGCGGCAGGGGATGGTGAAGAGCCCTCATTGATGCGACAGGTCATCTATTGTGGCCAAATTGGTACTGGTAGCTTGACAATTAGATGCAAAATTGCCGGCGTGGGGGAAGACGCCGTTGTGGACACAGGAACTAGCGCCACGGTCATCAGCCCTGTGGTTCTTGATTCAAGTGCAGATGGCTGGGATAACATCCAGCGTCTGGAAAACCATAGTTTGCAGCTGGCTACCGGGGCAACGGCCCCCATCATAGGACGTGGTTTTGTGACCCTCAAGTTAGGGTCGGTTAAAAGGGAAATAGAAGTTTGGGTGGTGGAGGTGTGCGACCCATGCCTAATCGGGCTGGACTTGTTGACTGCCAGCGGTTGTAAAATCGATTTGTGCCGGGGGACCCTGCAAGTGGGAATAGATGAGCTGCCATTGGACGGGGTGAGCACGGCCGAGAGGACGGAGCTGGGGGCTTCTGAGGCCGTGACCATTCCCCCGAGGGCCGAGGCCATAGTGCCGGCCCGATGGCGAGCTCGCTCAACCCGGCAGGAGTCCTGCGGCCTGGTCGAACCGGTGGCAGCGCAGTCCATCCCGGGCTTAGTCATGGGCCGCACCCTCGTAAAAACGGACGGGCCGGTGGTGGCCGTCCGAGTAATTAATGTGAGTACAGAACCACGCACTATAGGACGGGGCACAAAGACAGCCAGCTGCACCCCAGTTAACGAAGTTGCGGCAGTGAGGGACGAGAACATCCAGCTGAGCCGGTCCCAGAGGGAGTCTTTAGCAAACAGTAGGAATTGGCCCGATCCCATTTGCGAGATGGTAAACAGGAGTAGTGTAGAGTTGGAGGAGACCCAGCGGGAGGCCTTACACAAATTAATTGAAACCCATTTGGACATCTTCTCCTTATCCTCCGAGGATATTGGACGTACGGGCCTGGTGAAACATCAGATCCACACCGGTGAGGCCCGGCCTATTCGTCAGCCCGCCCGACGGCTCCTTTGGAGCAAGAGGGAGGAAGCTGATGAGCAGGTAGAAAAAATGCTCAATGCAGGTATCATTGAGTCCTCGGGAAGTCCTTGGATGTCACCAGTTGTGTTGGTTAAAAAGAAAGATGGAACCACGCAGTTTTGCGTGGACTATCGCCAACTAAACAACGTGACACTCAAAGACTCGTATCCCCTGCCTAGAATTGACGATACCCTCGATGCCGTTGCGGGCTCAAATTGGTTCTCAACCTTGGACCTTAAGAGTGGGTATTGGCAGGTGGAGATGGATAGGGCATTAGGGCAGGGAAGGAGAAAACGGCATTTTCCACAGGTAAGGGGCTGTATCAGTTCACTGTGATGCCGTTTGGTTTGTTTAACGCCCCCGCCACCTTTGAACGATTGATGGAGCATGTGCTGGGCGGCATGCCATGGCAGTCATGCCTGGTGTACCTGGATGACGTCCTGGTACATGCGAAAACATTTCCCCAAGCAATAGCTAATTTGGACCAGGTGTTTGGGTGCCTCAGACAGGCAGGGTTGAAGTTGAGTCTGAGTAAGTGCACTTTGTTTGCCAAAGAGGTGGCCTATCTAGGTCACGTCATCAGTCGCGAGGGGGTAAAAACAGACCCACGCAAAATTACAGCGGTAGAGGAGTGGCCCGCACCTTGCAACATCAAAGAGGTGCGGGGTTTTTGGGACTCTGCTCCTATTACAGGCGTTTTGTGGCAAAATTTGCGGAGATAGCCCGGCCCCTTCACCGGCTTACGGAGAAGGGGACGAGGTTTAATTGGACAAGGGAGTGCAATGAGGCCTTCCTAGCATTGAAGGGGTGTTTGACATCCGCACCCATTCTAGCTTACCCCACCAGTGATGGGACGTTTGCCCTGGATACGGATGCAAGCCAGGAGGGATTGGGCGCGGTTTTGTCCCAGACACAGGAAGGGCATGGAAAGAGTGATCGCGTATTATAGTCGGGCCATGAGTAGGCCCGAGCGAAATTATTGCGTCACTCATAAAGAGTTATTGGCCATGCTGGCTGCCATGAGCCATTTCCACCCGTACTTGTACGGGCGGAAATTTCTGGTTCAAACTGACCATTCCTCCCTGCAATGGCTCCTCCGGTTCAAGGAGCCGGAGGGTGAAATTGCAAGGTGGTTGGAAAAGTTGCAGCAGTACGATTTCAGTGTGACCCATAGGGCCGGAAAGGCCCATGGGAATGCCGACGCACTCTCTCGACGTACCTGTTTGGGGGAAAACTGTAAATTTTGTGCGAGACACGAGGACAGGGAACAATTGGCAGACCCCACCTCTACCCTCGAAGTCCGTGCAACCCGGGTGAGAGGGCCAATCTTGCCAATAACCGCTGATGAGGAATTTGGAACTTTGGCTTGGAGCACGGCCCAGCGGGAGGATCCCGCACTGGGACCGGTGCATGAATGGGTTCGATTGAGGAGAAGACCTAGTGGGGAAGAGGTCAACCCCCTCGGGGCGCCAACAAAGGCATATTGGGCTCAATGGCAAACCCTGGAATTGAAAAATAACATCTTGTACCGCAAGTGGGTAGAGATTCCCTCGGAGAAAACTTCCTGGCTGGTGATAGTCCCAGAACAGTTTAAGACCACCATTTTACAGCAGGTGCATGGTACCCGCCCCGGCGGCCATTTGGGCAGAACAAAGACAACATCTCGGGTCTGCCGGAGGTTCTATTGGGTAAATATGGGGCGCGATATACAGGACTGGTGTCGGAGATGCGACGCCTGAACTGCTAAAAAGGGACCAGCACGGAGGATGAGGGCCCCCCTTCAATTACACCAGGTGGTGGCCCCCCTTGAGTGGGTGGCCATGGACATATTAGGACCACTACCCCGCACCCGCCAAGGTAATAAATACATCCTAGTAGTTATGGACTATTTCACCAAGTGGCGGGAGGCCTATGCCCTCCCCAACCAAGAAGCCGGGGTTGTAGCACAGGCCTTCGTGGAAGGATTTGTATGTCGGCATGGGATTCCGGAGGAGCTGCACACTGACCAGGGTCGAAATTTTGAAAGCCAATTGTTAAAAGATGTGTGCAAGCCCCTGTCAATTCGGAAAACAAGGACAACGCCCTTAAGACCTCAATCTGACGGGATGGTGGAAAGGTTCAATCGAACCCTGGTCCAGCAATTGGCCCTGTTCACCACCACCCGTCAGGACGACTAGGACGAACATCTCCCGTATTTGTTAATGGCCTACCGCACTAGCCAGCACTGGGCCACCGCATGCAGTCCAGCGCTGCTCATGTACGGGCAGGAGTTGCGGGCTCCCGCCGAACTGCTATGCGGACCCGTGCCCGAAGTCCCTGACAGACCGCCGGGGGAGGGCTACGCTCGTCACTTAGAAGAAGGCATGGAGAGGGTCCATGCCTTCGCACGTCGCCAGCTTCAGCTGGCGGGTTCCAAGATGAAGCGCAGGTACGACCACCGGAGCCAGGGGAGCCAATATTCTCCGGGGATGAAGATTTGGTTCTTCAATCCCCGGAGACAGAAGGGCAGATGCCCCAAGCTCACGTCGCCTTGGCGAGGCCCGGGGGTCGTCCTGGCGCAAATTTGTGACGTGGTCATTAAGATCAAGATGGGACCACGAGCTCTCCCTCGGATCGTCCATGCTGACCGATTGAGACCCTACACGGGCGAGCAGGCGCCCTCATGGATCGCCTTGGCCTTAGAGGACGAGGCAGGACCCAGTACCTCCAATGAGGGGGCTCATAGTTCAGAGGACTGGGGGGAGTAGTGTACCCCCCATGGGGGAATGGTAGTGCCACCATTCCTCACAAGGGGGGGGGGCATGAGCATTAGTTTAGGGGGATGGCAGTGTTAGGCCCATGGGCGTGCCAGCAATGGTTGCCTCCATGGGGCACCGAAGCTAGCCGAGGGAGGGCTGGGATAATGATGGGGATTTAGAAGACCCTCAGGACAAGAGATTTAAGTAGTGACACCTGTACTATAGAGGGGACGTAGAGAGTTTATGTGGTTGATAAAGAAAAAGGGTGTGCTTAGTTTAAAGGGACGACGGGGAAGCACGAGAGTTGGGGAAGTAGTTAGGTAGATGATGCTGTGTGTTTGAGGAATTGTGTGTGGAAAATAAATGGAATTGTGTTGAGGTGTAGTGTGAATTGAATTGCATGGTGTGCAGGATAAATGGTGTGGAATGATTGGTGTGGAGTGCATGGTATGAAGGAGTGAATGGGGGAAGTGGAACCCATTCGCGAAAGCCCGAGGTGGGTAATGTAAAGCCAGGTAGAGGGCATAGGTAAATTGTATGCGGGTAGTAGCAAGAGGTGGTGCGGGTAGTAGCAAGAAGTGCTTTGTAGGGTGCATGAGTCTGTGGAATGGCTGGGTGTGTGGCTTACTTAGTGCGTGTGGTTATTGAGGCACTCCGCCACTGGTAGTTCGTCGGCCAGGTGAGGCCGTAGGTAGGCTCTGGGAGCCGGTTAGCGATAGCGTACGAGTGGGGCCCGAGGATCCCAGGAGAGGACCCGGGTTGCCCGATGCCAAGGTGGGCATAGAGGGGGTAAGTGCCAGGGAGGGCCTTTCCCCAGTTAGGTAGTCGCGAGGAGCAGGTAAGCTCGGGTGGCGGCTTCAGTGGTGGAGGTGCGGTGGTAGTTAGACCTGCTGCTAGGGCCACACAACCCAGCCCCGAAATTGTGCGAGGGCACGAGTGAAAATTTGTGGGAGTGAGACCCAAATTCGGAGGGCACCACAGTGTGGGTAATGGGCATTCGGGTTCTTAGAACCAGATAGTTTAAAGAGGCAGATTGGCAGGGTACGACCCCAGGCAGTTTAACAGTGTAAATGCTATTAGAGTAGTTAGGATAAGAAATCCCTTCGCACCATCCACATCCATTCACTGAGGAAGACGAGCTCCACACCGAGGCTATGTGGGCTGATTTGAGTAGTGAGACGCATCATGACGTGATGAGACATTGTGTTTGTTCCATCCCTTCCTTCCTGGGAGGGATTGGGAGACGAATTTGGAGTTAGAGGGGGGATATGGGAGACAAGACGTAGAGACGGATTGTAAATACAAGGGGGTCTAGGGTAGTGTAGCCAACGGTGGGGGGTACGGACGGCTAGGGACGAGCCTGCTCTGCTCGCCCTTCCGCGTCCCTCGCACCGCACCAGGCATGGTGGTGCCTGGTCACCTTGTTTTTCGTGTGCCACTGTGTCTTTTCCGCTTGCTTGTTGTGCCTTGTCTTCCCTCCCCGCCCCAGGACCATGTTGGAGGCCGAACTGTGCAGCATCCATTCTGCACTGTCGCACCTGTGCAGCCGAACTGTGCAGCACCTTGCTGCCAATCCTTTTGCTGCACACTTGCTACACCAGTGTAGCTGACCTGTGCAGCACTTTGCTGCCAAACACCTCTTGCTGCACCTTGTCATACTTATGGACCACAAGTCTTGTGGCCTTGCACCTCTGCTGTGCAGCATCTTGCTGCAAAATCATCTTGCACCTTCGGACCACTTGTTTCAGTGGCACTGATGCCACGCAGTTTGACCACATGGGAGTGGCCCTGCTTGGCAGTGAAAAATAAAAGCATTTTTATTATTGTGTGCTAGGGATAAAGAAGATGTGTAAGTTTAGATGGCCCTGATGCTTCAAAGGGCCTGTATGCCAGTCAGGGCCAGCCGGTTTTGTTAGCCGCACACAGAAGAAGCAAGAAGCAATATGTAAGATGCAAGCAGCAAGTGCCACATTTATGAGTGTGTTTTGTTGTGTTTTTCTCCCCTCCAATTCTTCTCTTCCTAAAGTACAGGTCCTGGGTCATAGCATTGTAAATATGAGAATGTGCCCACCGGCTATGTGTTTAGTTTGAAATTCCGGATATACTCGGGTAGTTGTGGGTGTGAAACTGTTAGATAGCTGCTCAACGCAATAGGAGGGATATATCTAGTGTTAAAAATGTCGCACACATGGGTCAGAATAAATGCCAGGGGGAATCACACCTATGTGTCACATTTAAAAGTAATGTTAAATTTTGCATGCCAGGCTCTACCGGTCGTTCCATTGGTGGGGTCGACTCGGGCCGAGTCTGGTGAGAGAGGGGTGTGGTGTTATGGTTTTGTGAATAAAGGATAACCCCCCTCGTAGGTAGATGCACCACAACATGTAGCCTCGCTGTAGTTCAGTTATTTCTTAGTAAATGTAAGCGTAGTCCTTTCCTGTGTTAGTTTTGCGTTGAGCAGGCCAGTGAGTAGGCCTCAATTGGGCTAGGATGCCATGTGCTCGGCCTGGAACAAGTCTGGCAAGGCCGAAGGGAGGAGCTGCAGGGGGAGTGGCCAGTAAGCAACGAGCCGCCAATCAGAGTTCGAGGGGAGTGGCTCACCACGGCGACGGGAGGAGGGGCATGGAACATTCGGGTAAGGCCGGGGCGGAGCCATAAAAGCCTGCCCCGGACCCCCCGCCTCAGTTGAGATGGAAGCGAGAACGCACGAGGTCAGAGGTGAGAATGAGTCAGAGATCATCAAAACTGCAGCAGAACGTGTGGATTGAACTGTTTGTAATAGCCTCGTTGTACACGAACTCTCCCCGTGCCCTGTGCCCTGCACTCTGCTGCCTGTATTAAATCGCACTTGTGAAGACGACCCATTCCAGGCAACAGACGCGCGACCTCCTTGCCTGCGCTCCCTGCACGTGCCGTGACCACCAGAGGGCCACGCCGAGCGAGCTGTCCGGAGTGGACGACGCCAGGACGCGTTTGGGAACGCGAACTTTTCCTTCCTCCTTTTTCCCCTCGTGAGTGAGTGGGCCCTTTGTCTGGGCATTAGTTAACATTGATTAAGTGCCTGCTCTGTGTCTCTTCGGATCATTGTACATTAATAATAAACCGTGTTCTTCCTCTTCAATTTGATCGTTCCCGTCCTTTCCATCCATTGGCCTAGCACCGTACGAATAGAACCGCTCGAATCGGGTTCAATAAAAGTAACGGCACGAGTCACGTGATACGCACACTGCTCGGGCGGACTCGATTAGCGTGGCTTGTGCGAGGTCCGGTCCCCATTTCCGTTGCAGCGTGGGTCAAAGGTATGTGCGGCGTCGACCCGATACCCTTTTTCACGCTTGCTGCGGAAGTGGCGATTCGGCCTCGTGGACACGAAGACCCAAGGGGGAAAAGGGGCTTAACCCCCCCTCTGTATGTCGACGGGCTTCAGGAGATCCGCAACAATATATATAGATACATTAATGTCATGTATTGTAATGTGAGTAACCGTGGAATTGCATATATATATATACTGTATATATATATATATATATATATATATATATATATATATATATATATATATATATATATATACATATATATATATATATATATACTGTATATATATATACTGTATATACACACACATATACATATATATTACTGTTACTTCTCCAAATATAAAATGTATATTCACATTAGTGAGCTATCATCCTATGACTTGCACAAAAGACGGATGGTGTCACTAGTCCTTTATGATGGAGCAATTGATTAAGTTTGCTGATGAACTACATCTAAAATTTACAAGTGCAGTATCCACATGCATTGTAAATTGCAAGAAATGAAATGTAGTGACTGTGTCAACACCATCAAGCCACTGTATTTGTTGCAATCACAAAAACACAATGCCTACCAGGTCCAGTCTTTCAACCAGTAATCACAGTCATTTCAATTTTTTTTTAAACAATTTTCGAAACTCAGAAGAGAAGAATGACAGAGGCCAATGAATCAACAAAGGAATGGAGCAAAGAGAAAACAGTGGAATGCGAAAAAAATGGATGGTCCACGTCACAAGGAAAGGATATTACAGAAGAAGGGTGAGAACAGGGCTTCAGTTGGTGTTGTAAAGCTGAGTCGTGGAAATGGGAGAGAATGAGGTGGTGGTGGACAGTGGCAGACTTGAAATCCTGTAAGGAAGAGCTCAATATGACCAACCCAGAAAGACAGTTCAACAGAAGAGAAAAGAGGGGTGTAGAAGAATTAAGGTGAGCTTTTCGTTTAGACTTGAGGGAGGTAACGCAGGAAAGGATTTCTAGTGGAACTGTGTGCAATTTTAAAGGGGAGGGTCTGTGCAAAATTGTGAGAGAGCAAGCAGAGCAAGACAAGACTACAGTATTGGAAGCAGCAGCAACAACAATTAAGAAGAAGAGGAGCAATAAAGATCGGAAGCACCAGCAACAATCCACAGTGGAGAGCCATATTCCATGAGACTTCGGATGAATGCTTTGTACAGGATTATAAGCCAAGAATGGCAGAGCAAGGATTTGGCCCTGCAGAGAATTCCGAGGCTGCAGCCATATTTGGATTTTTACCTAACGAGACCTCTGACCTATGGCGTCATAATCTAATCAGTTCATCTTTGCACCATCATACATACTTGCACCAAGTTTGACTTGGATCCCTTCAGCCGTTCTTAAGTTATCATAAAAATAATGTATCCCGCGACTTTGTCACCGGAGGCATAATAAAAAATAAAAAAGAAGCTACAAATCATCCATAAATGCAATGAATACCACAATGTGCTAAATATGCCATCAAGGCCTGTTCCAGGCAACATATGAGAACACGATTTTTTTTTTCAATCTTTGTCACTAAAGCAGTTGATGTTCATGCAATGGCCATTAGAGCTATAATCACAGTCGTCAGCACCAATCTGCAAACATACTTCAGATAAATACACAAAATCGACTATTTCCCCTCAACCTCACACCTAACCACGACATTCCATTGGAAAGTTTGGCTTTTTGGATGTTATATTACTCCACGTAACAGAAGGAAAACACCACAATGAGGTACACTGGGTTAATATCAATAACCTCCCCCACCCCTTATTCCGGAAATATATACGGTCCAAGTATAACAAGCTTGCTTTTCTTCTTGGATTAATTTTGGTGAAGGAAATGATGAAATGGAACCCGCATTTCGGGCTGACGTGAAAGCTCAGAAATAGCTCACTCGTCTTTGAGTGGTTTATCTGGGTTCGATTTCCGATTTGACTGTCGAGACGGAAAGAGATTTGACTGCGACGCAGGCCGGCCGTTGGATAAACGAGTTTCTGGTGGGCATTAGCTGTGGTGGGCATCTTGCTGGTGGGCATTAGCTCTAATCTGGCTCGGAGACCACCGGTGGGTCTATACACCCATAGGAACGTCAACGTGGTCGATGCGATGGCATAGATCCGATCAGAGAATCCACTTTTCAATGCAATCTTTCAGGGACAATAAACTGCTGCACTCCCTCCCTCCATTCCCATAAATAGACAAGGCTTCAAAAGTGACTCACATGGTGCTCTGGAATGGTCAAAATGCACATGAAACTTATTTTCAAAACAAAATGGTTTCACTCAATCATTTCTTTCCTGCATCATTTTCATATGCATTTTGTATTGCGAAAATGTATCGATGCCGGAGGATCAAACACGTACTTCATTCGTGCTCCCTGAGGTAAGGTACCAACGTATTTCCCCAGAAAAGATGAGGAACCCAGCAAATCTGCAATTTTAACAGGAACGATGGCTGCAAGAAGGAGAGTTTGAAGCACAAATGGTTGACTCATTAAAATTGCATCACATTATTCCAGTAAAAAGGAAGAAACAAAACTGTTTTTACTTGACAATGTACTTTATTACCTTTATTACCTCTTTATATTACCAAAGGTGGATGAAGGTTTTGTTTTCATCTCTGTCTGCTTGTCCGATTGTCTGTCCGTTTGTGAACAAAATATCTCAAAAAGTTGGAGACGGATTCGGACGAAATTTGGCAGAGATGTAGCGTATGTGACAAGGACGATATGATTAGATTTTGGTGAAGATCCGGATTCGGATCCGGCTAGTAGAATGTTTTAAGTGATTCTTCACCATTGGGAGATCGGGCCAAAAACGATACATAGCAGGATATCAAAAAGTTGCGGACGGATTTTGACGAAACTTGGTGGACCGGTTGGGTGTCTGACATGGACGATTCGATTCGATTTTGGTGAAGATCTGAATATCGATTCGGATATGAGAATTATTTAATTTTTAAGTGATTCTTCACCATTGGGAGATCGGGCCAAAAACGATACATAGCAGAATATCTCGTTATGGATGGATTTGGACGAAACTTGTTGGACCGGTTGTGTGTGTGACGAGGAAGAGTCGATTCCGATTTTGGTGAAGATCCGGATCCGGATCCGGCTAGTATAATTTTTTAAGTGATTCTTCACCATTGAGCGATGTGGCCAACCAGGCGGTGGTACTGGTATGCTCTCTACTGAGTGCCGTTCTAGTTTGTATCTGTGACACAAACTTCCTTAAGCAAAGACTATACAATTTGGTCAAAAGATTCGTTTTTGGTGGTAAAAATTATGAAGACGATATAGTAATAAAAAACAACTCGACAAATGCTTGACTTGCACCGATGGTTGTTACCATAGCTCTATTGAATGCGTTGCATTGGTGGGCAGGCATGCCATTGTGTAGAGAAGGCCAGCACCAATGCAAGGAAAAGGCAGAAACGGAAACCGGAGGCTCTGCAAACAAAGGAGACGTGAGATTGGTGGCCGGGAAGGGCTAAGCCCGAGTTGGAGGGGTGGGCCCTGCCCGGCGAAGGCCAAAGGAAAGGGCATTGAAAGGCTGAGGAAGTGAGGAGGTGTTTATGGTTAACAGCGACAGAGACTTTTGCAACAAGTATGAAAGATGGGAAGCATTGCAAAATGACTTTATAATGGTACCAGGTGAGATCGACACGTTGGCCCAAACACACACAATATAAAGAAACGTATTGCATGCATTCCGGCATGCCTGTTGAAAGACAAACGATGCAGACGGGGAAGTTTACGAGAATGGAAAGAGATCGTTGGGAAACTATAAGAGGAATAAGGAAACAGCACTGAGAACGGATGTTTGAAACTCCCACACTCCTTAACCTTTATCCAACATCAAACTCATAACCCAAATGGATAACATATTTCTCTCAATAGAGAGCCTACAAATACACCTCAAGTGCCATCCCTCATGCACCTCAGAGAAGCTCAAAGCAGTTTTTTCCCCATTGCAGGAGCGAGGCTCATTGCAGAGCAAGTTAGAACTGACAGTGGGACAAATATCAAGGGAATGAATGAACAGGAAAAGAGGAAAGGGAGGAGGGGGGAAAACACTGAAACTAGGAAGTAAGACGGACGGGTTAGGAAAGGTTATGGGGGTAATAAAGATAATGGGTCAAAACTGGAGATGAGAAGACATGGCTGTGCATTGTTTGTGTGAGGCCCTAGAGGCCTAGAGGGATGAGCGACAGTACAACCACTGGAATGAGAGATGAGAGCAATGTTGAAGAATAGACAAGAGATCAAAGAGAGAGCACCGACCTGCCTGTGATGTGAGAGCAACTGACCTTGTGCTTCGGCCTCCTCACAAGAGACTATAATCATTTTGAGAGCTTTAGCTTTTACAGAATCCAGGAGAGACGTTGGATGCTGGGGTGCCAGCTCACAGCAGACAGCAGTACTCCATTGAGCAATGGACAAAGGCATTGTACTCCAATTAGTTCTGATTTCCCATGGAAAGACTTGGATCGACGGAGGATGCCCAGCATTGTGCTGCTGCCTTTGGAGGACAACCTTGCGATGTGGTCGGCCCAGGAATGGTCATGGCGGAAGATGAGGCCTTGAAGTTCAATCGACTTAACCTCTTCCAGTGGATGACCAAGGAAATAGATAAGTGTGTTCGTTTGACGATGTTCCAGGATTGAAGGACATGTTCAATCTTTCAGACTAGTGTCTAATTCTCAAATCAGCAGAGAGCTGCAGCTGCTGTCTGTCTAGCAGGGGGTGGGGAGGAAGGGAAGTGTTGATACTGTATGAAACATGATGCAGAATGACACAGAATAACAAAAAAAATTGTATCCGAAGTTGAGGCTCGTCGAGGAGTTAACATAGAATGGCTTAGGATGTAGCAGAACAAAGCAGAACCTTAGTTCCTAAGCTTAGGATGTAGCAGAACACACTAAAAAGGGGGAAAACATACTAACAGTTGGGTCGAGGGAAGATTTGGTCAAATTATGGATGTGGGGAAGAATGAGGGTTAGGAGGAGACACGCAGGCTGGAAAAGATGGATAAAGCAGCAAATTCTTAGGAAGGATAAACTGAAAATTTGGAGGTGGGTGGGCTTGGGGAGGGTGAATATGGGTAGAGGAGATCAAAGTTTTAACTGGGGGATGATTTCAGTTATCAGTGAACAGCTGTCTTGAAGACCTGGAGAGAAGAACGAGATTGAAGAGAATGTTGAAGTTGGTTCCACAGGTGGGAAAAAGACAGGAATTAATGAGTTGAGGTGGGCAGTGATTTTGGCTTTTGGGAGTTTTACCAGAAGGGGGTTGATGGTGGACCACATGCTCTGCAGAAACCTTGGGGAGGGGTGGGGGGGGGGGGGGCATAGCATGGAAATAGCAGAGAGTGCATGACCAGAAAGGAGGTAGTAGAAGACAGAGAGACCACCGATCTGTCTGTGATGGCAATGTTATCGGCCCGTAGGCTTAGCTTCATCACGGGAGATTCAAATACTTAATCTTAAAGGCCTTTGTTTCCACAGCATCAAGCTGAGAAAGGTGCGAGGCAGCGGAACCAACCAGGTGTGAGGCAGGGGTATCAGAGGAGAGAGGATGCAGATGAAGGAGGTGCAGACTCCTTCAAGGTGCAGATAAAGGCTTTGTAAGTATATGAGATGCACGATGGAGGATGCTCAGTCGGCGACTGGCTTAGGATGCCAACTTAGAAGTGTGGTTTGCCCAAGAAAGATGGCTGATAGTGAGACCCAGGAGTTTGAGTGAAATTCTTCAAGAGGACTGTTAAGAAAGTAGATGGGAGAGTTTGACAGACATCCTCTTGGAAAGAGACAGAGTGAGATTGTGACATTTGTCAAGACTGAAAGACACATTCCAAGTTTGACCAGCTTGCGATTTTGTCAAGGTCTGAAGAGAAGTATGAGGCTGCAGCCTGCCTGTCTGAAGGATGTGGGATGTCACAGCAGAGGGTGGAGTCATCAGCAAATAGATAAAGAGGATTTTCCAGAGTTATAGAGATTGTTGATGAAGATTAGGAAAAGGACAGGGCCCAGAACACTGCCTTGGGGCACTCCAGCCTTGATAGGGAAAGGTGATGAAAGGATTCCGTTGAGAGCCACACGTTAGCTAAGAGAGTAGAGGAAGTCAGTAAGCCATGTGTAGAGTTGGCTTTGGATGCCATAGGTGCAGAGCTTGAGAGCAAGATGGGATGCCAGACTGTATGGAATGTTCAGGGTATGTCCAGTCAGATGACCCTGATTTCATGTCTGATACTGAGGGCTTTCATCCATTGTTGGGAGAGCAGAAGCAGCATGTCCAAGGTAGTGTGACCTGGTCTGAAACCAAATTGGTGATCCACAGGC
The DNA here is from genome assembly GCF_964187855.1 of Myxine glutinosa. NCBI lineage: Eukaryota > Metazoa > Chordata > Myxini > Myxiniformes > Myxinidae > Myxine > Myxine glutinosa. The sequence goes on along the minus strand of NC_136264.1, from coordinate 96,939,025 downwards.
TGTTGGAGAAAAGGAAGGATTTGATGTCAATATTGTTTGAAAAGCTCTGGAAATTTTTCGGAAAGAAGAAAGACAGACCGCATAATGCTTTGCCATACTAATGGATGAACATAAGCCATCACAACAGGTACAAAATATGTAACAATGACAAATAATTGTCCAATTTGAGAAGGGAACTTTGTGATGGGTGCAACCATGTCTATAGCCAAAGTCAACCCATCTGAGGATTACCATGCCTCAACTTCCTCTATTCGAGCTCACTATTCAATCTGTTGGATTGCTCCATCTGCCAAGTGACCTTTCCTTTCCTACTAAATTGCAGGCAACACCCTATTTTTGCCAGAATGGAATAGAGAATCATACTGCAGATTATAGATACACCTAAACTCGGAATAGAAACGTTAGCTCAGAATACCACATGTTTATGCTTTGAACTGAGTACAAACATTTATGCAATGCATACAGGAAAACCTGTATAAACGTGTGTATAAATGGCTCAAAAATTGTACTCGATGTTAAAATCAGAGGCAATCACAAAGAAACAGCTTTACAATGTGGTAGCAGCAGAATGAGCACATCACGACTATGTATGTAGATGGACGACGATGCTGGGGTTGGTGCAGTGCAGGCATTATGGGCCGCATGGCCTCCTCCTGCACCACAGTTCCTTGTGTGTATTACTCAAATTGTTCAAAACACTGTACACAAGAGCAGAGAATGGGTGACAAAATGAAAACCCATTAAAGTCCTTTAGTTAGATGCAGAGGTACCTACTTCAATATTTATAAGCAAGAGAGGAATGAGCTCATGGTGGCAGTGATAACTCACCTTCGCTTTGCGAAAGACGTCCGCCAGCTAATGGTAGCGGTTAATAATGGTTAACTGCTAGCATGGCTAATAGTCTACATTACCAATTCTAGCAGACGTGACACCCAGGTTTACGTCCCTCCAACAGACAATGCATCTTGCTATGTAATGCCCTGCCTGAGAAGCACCAAATCGACAGTTTATAGTTGGGTCAGGAATAGACCCCAGAATAGACAGCTCAAATGTGGTGTGCCACCTCTTCACCATACAGTGATTAAAATTAATAAAACACAAAAAAAAAACATGTTTTAATGACTAGCACTTATTTATTTGGCAGGATCTATTCTACAAACATTAAACAACTCATACATAAGAGACAAAAACCCTCGTTGTGGTAAAACAAGTCATGTAAAGCGAGCTCAGCAAAACAAACTGAATCTTGATACAAAGCCCTCTTCTATAATTAAATATTGGCATTAACAATAAAGGTAACGGGCACACAGACCACACAGTCATCACCACACACAACAGTCTGGAGAGGTATTTAAGGTTGATAGCACCGAGTTATCCAAAGGTCTCTGCACTGGAATCAGCCAAACAAAATAACCCCCCCCTGCCCCCCAAAAAACACAGGTAAAAACATCTGGCCATTATCAGGCATGACAATGAGGACAAATTTTTTTTCAGGCCAGGTAATAAATATTTCAATGTGCAGGTCCAAAATATTAAAAACTTTTTTTTTAAAGAAATAATAGTTTCTGAAGTGATATTAATATGAAACAACCCCCAATTCTCAATCGACAATGCACGACGTTTTTTTTTACCAACCCATTTGGATGCATAAAGGTAGAAAGCTTCCAATTTGCGCAAGTCAGAATCAAAGGAATCAAGCTTTTATCCACAGAAATACTGATCCACAATGTGCTTGGGAAACTTGGTAAAGTAAAAAATGCATCACGGTGATAATGGCATTGCGAAGCATGAGTGCATTTAGGCCATCAGGCCAAGACCAAGTATTTGAGGCCCTGGGAATCACCAAAGCATCACAACTGCATAAACAGACAAAAAAGCAGCATCTTTTCCCTTCCTGCCAAGTCGTCAGCAAAGCAATCGAGCTGCCTGAAGATGAGCCGCAAAATAAAGAGGCCATCAGTGGCAAACCAGTCGCCCAATTTGATGCCCTCGTCCTTGTCATGTTACTCACAATGGCGAATTGGCAGACATGACTCTCCTCAAAATCTCACGACAAACAGTTAAATTAGTCACTGCAGTGAATGGCCCAAGATTTCAACAAACCGTGGGGTCTGTAATAAAAGTGGATAACACAAGCTGCACGCCCATGTGTTACCTTACCGTATGACGTAGGAAAACACGTTTCTGCTTTCTGTATTTGCCCACTTACACTTACCATGCCGTTAGTTACTCCCCGGCTGCATGTACATTTAACAGCATCAAGGGTGTTCGGCACATATTGGTGAAAAACATCAATAACCACGTGCGGAGGTAGCTTTAAATAACTTGTGGCAAAACTGCTTCAATTAAAAGTTTTTTTAAAAAAGAACAGAGCACAGCAATTCCAAACAAAATAAATGGAAAGCCGATACGTGAAGGTGGTGACTGAAGGTTACAAGATATTGATTTCTGAAACATCATCAGATTTGTGCATTCAAAAAAGGAAGATGAGTCTTGCAACAACAGCATACTGCCTTTAAACAAAAATGTACAAACGATGAACTTGAAGAAGGGCAATTTGATCAAGGCCAAGTTTTCCTGCCAACAAACACAACAAAATATCGTTTAGCTTCAGCTAAATTCCCCTCACTGTATCAAATGAGACTTCCCCTCTACTGAGTACCAGCTTGCTGGGATGAATGATCACGGTGTGTACCCCGGTTTAGAATAGGTACACCGTATCCCTGCGCATCGTAAGAGGCGACTAAGGGTTGGCACCAGGAAGGGCATCCGGCCATAAAAACATTGCCTCAAACAGGGAACCATGATCGTCATGGGGCCCGCAAGGCTAACCCCCACTCTAGCGGGGAAAATGGCCTTAAAACGATCATTCATTCATTCATTCTTCAGCATCAAACAACAACAGGCATTTTAATGCCATTTCACCTGCTTCATCGGGGGTTAGCCTTTAGATTCAGCATCAATAGTCCCAATGTTACGATACCAGGTAGCAACCTTTATATCGACCTCTGATGCCAAACAGCATGCAGGGAAAGGATGCGAAAAACGGTCTATTCCCCTCACTGTATCAAATGAGACTTCCCCTCTACTGCAGATTGCATTCAATTTCCCACGTCCTGTGGACATCGTGACAAACTGCCAGTCCTTCATCAAACGCATGGAGAGACAAATAATGCACGAAGATGCCTTAGAGTGTGTGTGTGTGTGTGCATGTGCGTGTGCGTGTGTTACTTGTACCATTCCAACACAAACCACCAACCACTATGCGTGAAGGAAACAGTGGTAGCTGTGAAGCAACGCAGAGGTAGAGCGTGCAGGATCACTACACTATCTTAGCATCCAAATAATAAAATACAAAAACAAATCGAATCTGCTAAACCGTTTGCAGAAAACAAAAACAAATGTGATGCCCTCAAACAAAAACCCACGAAAAGGCGAAATTGAATTTTAACTCCGACATAGCTTCTTCAACATCCTTTGCCGCGAGTCATAATGGCGAGATAGACAGTTTCTCAGAGCCCAATTTCAAGATGTGAACACAAAATGAAATTCTACATTCCATGGAATTATTTTGAGACAACAAAGCCAATAATATTACAAGGTTATGGCCACAAGATAAAGTGCAGGCATGATTTCGCAGCGGGCACACTTTTCCCCACAGGCACACGTTGAGACGAAGTCGTTTTGCAAAAGAATAATCAATGCAGTCGCACAAATAAAATAAATCTGCAATCCCAACTCCAGTAATCTGCTAAATTAATGGAAGCGGGCAGGCTTTGGGTATATGGGATTCAAAACCTAAGACCCAAGGATTCCAGAAATCCAACTTTAAGAGCAGTTGTACTTCACGGCTTGTCTCTGTCGGTTTTAATTTCATAAGGAATGAGGGTAGCAACATAGATTTCAGCAGGGTACTTGCTTCTGATCTGTCTGCATCAGTATTTGATCCATGACAAAGTCAAATTTGTTGGAACCATTTTTCATGCCTCAAATTCCTTCCAAGTTCAAATGATGCACTTATACAATTCCCCGCAAGCAGGTTTTGGTTTGGGAAGCTGATAGAGCACAGGGACATCTGACCAATGCAAACAGAGATGATGACATCTGAGCCACAGTAGTCCTCAACGTGGAAGAGCACGCGGGGTGGGTTTGAAGCAACATTAAAATATTTAAATGAGTTCTTCTAGCTTTTTTTTCCCCAGGACAATAAGCAACTTGTTTATGCTGAAGGAGAGCTTCATTTCCCTGCAAAGCACCGAGATTAATCTTTTAGGTTACAGATATGGAGAGTCGATACGAAATGCTGCCACAAGGCCCTGATGCAATAACCTCAAGCAAACTTACACCCAAAAGCAAAATAGCCGTTAGCGATTGGCAAATTATGGAATTCCAATGTTATCACCAGAAACACTTGTGTGAGAAGGAGAGGGGAGGGTGAGTGGGTAAATGGAGAAAATAGTTGCTGAAAATACAAATAGCTGAAAATACAAAGAATGTTGCATTGGAACGTTGTCTTCATGATTTTGTATTATACTGCCCAAGCATCGTCGGCAATTATTGAAGCTAAGGTCAAACAAACTATTTATCTTAAAAGAGCTTGGTACACTACATAGGGGAGAATTCTTTTTTTTTTTACTATGATGGAAAATAATTCTAGACAATTATTGCTCTGTTCAGTCCGCAACCCTCCGCCACAATCATCTATCTATCACCAGCCATCCCTCTCCACATAATCCTCACATATCCAACTGCAGTTTACCCCTTTTTCTCCTGCTTCACTCTTTCAACAGATCGGCTCTCTTCAGAAGTCTATATTCCTCCATCCGCACCAGGTGCCCTGCCCACTTTAGCCGGCTCGTTAACAACCTAAAGCTCATCTGCACACCGATTTACTCCCTCAGTTCATACATCCTCCTTCTATCCACCCTCGTTACTCCCACAAACCTCCTGATCTAGTTCTTCTCACAGACGGTCTCTGTTGTTGCTGCTCTATCAATACCACCATCTCCAGATCGTGTAGGTATGCCAGCGATACACAACACCTCAAGATTTTCCCTTTCAACTGCCTCAATATCTTCCTGTCCACCATCAAACCATCCGCTTTCCTCCATGCATTCATACCCATTTATTTCCTCCTCCGTATTTCTGCCTCTGAACTACCACTAATGGGCACCATTCCACCTAGGTACATAAATGTACGTTCCATCTTGCCTTATCTCCTCCCCCTCAAAGCTGATGTTCAATTTATTTCTCTGCTGTCCAACTCACAGTCTTCTCCAGGCTCATCTTCAGTCCATGTTTCCCAAATACCTCCTTTCCACTCCTCCAGTGATTCTTGCACCTCCTGCTCGCTCTCCGCTACTATCACCAGATCATCTGCATATAGTCGCTTCCTGAGAATATCTTTCATGCTCACCTTCCTGCTGATTAGTTCCATCACCATAAGGAGCATTACTGGGCTAGGTGTACTTTCCTGCCTCCAACTGATGCCAAAACAGAAAACCTGTGACATTCCAGATCTAACCAACCTCTTTCCTTAATTCCCTTGTACATATCTTATACCATCCTAACTTTTGCTTCTAGCACTCCCATCCATCTCAACATCGATATCACCATCTCTCTTGGGCCAAGGCATAAGCCTTCTCAAGGTCCACAAAGCAAGTGCTATTTCCCCTTGCATTTTGTGTCCTCCCATCCAGAATCCTCTCGAGGAGCTTCATCACATGACTTGGAAGCATGATTCCTCGGTACTTCCCCAGATCTTGCACACCTCCCTTCATTTTCCATAATCGGTACAATTACACAAATCCACTACTCCTAGAGAATCTTACCCACATTCATACATATATTCAACAACCAGTGTAGCTTTGGCTGCATGCTTCAGGTCATTGTCATGCTGAAAGGTGAACTTCCATCCAAATTTCAGCTTTATTTTATTTTTTTATGTTGGAGGCTCCAGGCACGGACTGTATAGCCCTCATTGAGGCCGGGCCTTAAATAAAAGAGAAGAAAAGTGTATGATGAAAAGTGTATGGTGTTTATTTGCGAGAAAGAGATATTGAAGCTTGCCCGGTAGCTGTAGTTTGAGCGAGACAGTAAGACCAGCAATCCTGACACGGAGTGTAAGATGGTTCTGGGCACCACTTTAACGCTCCTAAGTAGGTCTACAACCTACTGCCTAAAAAAGGGCAGCAGGTTTTCCTCTAGGATTTCTCTGTATTTTGCTCCATCCATTTTTCCTTTCAATCCTGTCAAGTGCCCCAGTCCCTGTTGATGAGAAAAATTCCCATAACATGATGCTGCCACCACCATGCTGCACAGTAGGGATAGTGGTCGTTGGGTGATGTGGCTTGCACCAAACGTGACTTTTTGCATTTAGGCCAAAAAGTTCCATCTTGGTTTTGTCAGACCACAAAACTTATTGCCACATGACTTTAGAATCTCCAGAGTGTTTTTTTGCATACCTCAAAGGGGACGAAAGGTGGGCTTTTTTGAGCAATTGCTTCCTTATTTCCACCCTACAGTACAGGGCAGACTTGTGGAGTGCTTGGGATATTGTTGTCACATGCACACAGTGACCAGTCTTTGCCATAAAGGCCTGTGCCTCTTTCAAAGTTACCATTGGCCTCTTGGTGGCCTCTCTGATCAGTCTCCTCCTTGCTTGGTCATCCAGTTTGGAGGGTCGGCCTGATCTAGGCAGGGTCTTGGTGGTACCAAACACTTTCCACTTCTTAATGATTGTCTTGACTGTGCTCCAAGGGATATTCAAGGCCTTTGAAATATTTTTATACCCATCCCCTGATCTGGGCCTTTCCACAACTTTATCCCTGAGGAATTTTGAAAGCTCCTTGGTGCTCATGGTTGAGTCTTTGCTGTGAAATGCACTACCCAGCAGAGGAAATCTACAGGAACGGCTGATTTTATTCTGAAATAATCAGAATCACTACAATTTAACACAGGTGGAGGCCAAATAACTTGGTGTGTGATTTTGAAGGTGATTGGTTACACCTGAGCTAATTTACAATTGCTATTATAAGGGGGGTGGACACTTATCCATCCAAGATATTCTAGTTTTGTATTTTTACTTGATTTTCTGAAATTTTTAGAATTCGTTTTTCACTTGGAAGTTGTGGGTTACGATGTGTAAATAAAGGTGGAAAAAGTCTGATTTAATGCAATGTATTTCCAGGCTATAAGGCAACAAAATGTGAAAATTCTGAAAGGGGGTGTAGACTTTCTATAGGCATTGTACCTGGGATCATTCCAATTGCACTGAGCCATGGACTAGCACTCAAGCATTAGGCCTATGGCCTGCCGATCTGTGCTGCTTCATGGAATGGCAGCACATGATTGTAATTGAGGTGGAGTCACACCAGCTGCCCAGCCAATGGCTGGTGGGGTGGAGTCAGGGCAGCTGAAAACCGAGCGATGTATATTAATAATATGTGATATTTTCGAAGTTCAAAAAGGACATAACTCCGAAAAATTTCGGAAACATTCCGACACTCAAACTTGTTCTGTAACTTATCATAATAAAGCCATGTACCAAGTTTCAGTTGAATATGTTAAAGGGTATGGAAACAAGACCGATAGTCTAACAGCGGTATAGCCAGGCTTGTTTGATACTTTTGTTGAAGAGGATAGTATGATCTGGGCGTGGATACCAGTTAGCAAATAATGTAAGTATTTAAAAATTTGACTTCAGGCATGGACAGGCGGTTCGTGAATGACTCGGGTAAAAACCGGCGAATGGCAAAGAATGAACCAATAAATTCCACATTCCTGTGCCACCTTCAGTCGAACGTCAGGCATTGACAGCACGTTCTCTCGATTTTCATTCCAAACGGCATCATTCAACATTCTAATTACAAATTAATACTATGGTATTAATATATCAAAATCTAATGTTCAATCACGATTGTATCGAGATATCAAACCAGCGAACCGTCATCATCTGTTCACTTCCGGATCCGGGAGCAAAGTCCATGTAGATTATAACTGTATTGACGAATTTCTAAAACCTTCTACCTACCTTACGATACCTGCTGGGACCACAAAACGTTCCACAGAAGGTTATGATATTTCTTTTCAGTAAAATATGCAAGTGTAATGGTTACAAAATGTGTCCTCCCTCGTCATGTGATCAGATCCTCAGCTCTGATTGGTGTACGTTTGTGGGGACATACGGACAGACAAAGGCTGTTCTAGATGGCATTGCCCTATGGGCTACATCATAAAAGGTACAGAAAATCACAGGTGGGACAGACAGACAGACAGACAGAGAGCAAACCTATAGTCCCTTCTGGGTGGGGGACTAAAATAAACTGGATGAGCTCGTTTCTTGATAGTTCATAAGCGTGTTCAAGAAACCATGTGAACGAGCTGGGCTTGAGGGGCATCCGTAAAGCATAGGTGGAAAAGACCGATTGAACAATGTCTACGGGGCACGGGCCCTAGAATTGTGAATATTGTATTTTATCACATTCAAAGACAGTGCAGCAGTCAGGTGTTTCCTCCTGTCTGAGGATTCTGCAGGGCCGCCAGCATGCAAATAAAGCATGCAAGCAATTCCCCAGCACTACGACGCCATGGATCTTTTTTTTTCATCAATGTTTCGTAAACAAAAAAAAGACGAGAATGTGACTTGTGTAATAAACAAGCCGAATGTTTAATCTCGCAACGTGGCTGCTGGTGCCCACACCCCCATCTCGTCAGTTGGCCACCCTCGAGATATGCAGTCGGTCTGTTCCCTTAATCCAACGGTCACTTTTGCAAATGCAACGATCCGGCTTCCAGCGAATTGTAGGATTCGACCTTCCCTCCACTCTCACCACCCATTGCCACTCCCTCCCCCATTCACATGATCCATGCTGAAGAAAAGGTATTAGAACGTTCCACCAAACGATGCAGGTGGGAAGATAAATGCCATGCTCGGCGGAGCACAACAAACGACCAAACAAACGTCATTTTGGAATGCCCAGCCCAAGATAAATTGTTTTTTTTTGGAAATGACAACTGCGGGTATGTGATTTAGGAAGACAGCCCGCTCATTATAGTTATTTTGAAAGCAGTTTTGAAAGGTCGTGCCATAATTAACAGTTGTATCTGTTGTGCACAAGTGTATGAAGCCGCATCACACGACTCTTTAAATAGCAGGAAAAAATGGCATTTAAATTGGCTACCAGCAGCGTTTGGTGCAACAACCGCAGCATACCAAGAAGAAGCAGCTTGACTTCTCGTGCAGCCTTCTCCCCATCCTCACGCAGGTTGCGATCGATAACCTTGGACCGCTCCGCCGCCGCCTTGTCCTCGGCGCTCATGGTGCAGCCCATGGTGTGCTGGTGATGAATCCAGGCTGCTTCGAATCTGGCTGCCAAAACACCAACATTAGGGCATGTGAAGCTTTCTCAACGACTTATTCGTAAACATATAGATGAAGGTACTCAAGCGGGCCTGAAAGGTGTCCCTTTCCTGCTCTGTTGCAGAAGAATCAACCGGTTCAATTGTTCCGCAACGATTCTGTACTCTATGCACTGCCAAAAACATACTTCGGGATTCCTTTACTAAGTTATTGTTGCTATGGATATATATTTGTTACATCTTAAAAGGCAATATGCCTACAGGCCTCTAGTTTGGCCTAAATATATGATATGAGCAAAGAAAATGTGCCCAATCTCGTCAGTTCTCCAAAGCCAAGCAGAGTTGAGCACAGTTCGAGCGAGGTTGTGGGACCCACACCAAAATGCGGGTATTACAAGGTGAGGGAAGGCTAAAGTGCTCAGTTGGTAGTGTGCTCACCTCAATACCCTGTGAAAATGAATACGACTAAAACCGCCATCCTGGTAGGGTGCTGCCGGAGTGCATTTCAGGGAGACCGACCTTTAGATGGGAACGCAAGGCCGACGATCACATCTGCATTTAGGTTGTGGACAACAAAGTTCACGAAGCATCTCTCTCGAAAAAAAGGTAGGCCACTGTGTGCCAGTACTCTAGCTGAGAGTTAATGAAATAACGATTATGGATGTGAGGTTACATAAAGTTTAAAAAAAATTGAATCGACAATTCGAATAGGGTCATTTACACCACATCTTCCGACGCCACTTGGGACCAGGCAAGACTGCGTGAGGCTGTGTTCACAACCAACCCCATTGGTCATGGGCGGGACAAAGAGTGGTGAGAGTCACCCACTCAAATACTAGGGACATTGCGGCCGATTCAGGCTGCGTAGGAGCAGCCGTTCAACGTCATCACAGCAACGTTCTCACACGACTTGATTTTGCAGAGGAAGGAGAAAAAGGGCAGACATTCCAGAGACTGCACAGGCAAAGACTGCGTCAGTGCAGCAAACCATGCAAGTGTAGCAATTGCTTTGTTCTGGCTGGAAGAGTCCGTACAGCATCAGTTAAACAGTGCGTGACGTCACATGTCAAAGATCCGTGCAAGGTACTATTTATTGGTGGCTGGGCATGGAGTGAAAGCCAAACGCACTTTCACAGCCACTGCGGACCCGGTCCAAAGTCGCCTCCAAGATATGGCGTACAGGAGCCTAATGGGCTATCATTGGGGAAACAGCACAGACATGTTCCACCAAATAACCCCCTTCTGTGTCTACATTTTGTTGTATAACCTTGAAATAGGGACTCAAAATAAGCCAGCCTTTGATACTTATTTAAAGAATTATATATATATATATATATATATATATATATATATATATATATATATATATATATATATATATATATATATATATACATATATAGTTTGCAAATCATCACACAGTGAACATCCACCCTTCTCTAAACTTGGGATTCTCACAAAAGCATGAAACTAAATGTCATCCCACAATAGCTGTTTATTACGCTGAATATTTGTCATATCTTCGACCCAAACATTTATGGTCCTTCATTTGGAAGGAGGACAAATGGCAGTTTATAAACGTGAAAAGGCATCTCGATTTACCTCTTCCTTCCCCTCTTTACTTTGAACTCTCACCTCGCCATTCTATCATATCTATCTCTCTCACCCTTAAAGATAAACCCAAATGAATTTTTTTCTGAAAAAAAAACATTGAAAATCATTAATCACTGTCTAATTTGAAGGAAATAAAAATTTGAAGTTTTTTTGCGAACTACAAAGTTCTGACAAAGCCTTAAAGTGTCGATTTTCGCCAGTGACGTCGCACTCAGAATGCCAACCTTGAATCAAATAACGACTAACATAGAGAAACAGTATATTTTGAGCTCGGATTCCTATATTTATTCCACCGTCATGAGCAACTCTGAAGGATCTCAGTATGTTGAACCTGATCAGTGGGATTTTGAAGAAACTATCGGACACAAAATTAGTGATGGAAATGCTTTCGGGGGAATTATGGAGCCGTATCGTTTCGAGCCTTATGTGAGAGATTCAAATGAACATGGTGGCAATAGAGGTGTTTGTGAAGATGAAAAAAGCCAGTCGGTTGTATGTTCACTACAGATTGGTAGGTTTTGTTTTTTCCATTCAATTGGCGGTTTATAAGGGATTTTTGTATTAACTAGTGAGATACCCGTGCTACACACGGGTAGGAGGCCAGAAGCAAACAGGCAATGCAGATACGGCGAATGCTAAAGCATGAAACCAATAAATTCCACATTCCTGTAACACCCTCAGTCGCACGTCAGTCATGGACAGCAAGTTCGTAAACGACTTCCATGAAAAATGTACCCGTACGCCAACAAACGGGTACGTTCACGTATAGAAACATCGATTGTGGGACCGTGGTGAATCTGCATATGGCGATCCGCGAATTTCACGTTTAGAAAATAGAAAGCATCACGGCATGTCATCATTTACTTGAACTCGATATCTCTTTTTTCATTCCAAACAACATAATTACAATCACAAATTAATCACAAAATAAACTTTTATCAACATTGTTAATGTTTCCTTCATTGTAAAAACTACCAAGTCAACAGTTAAAAGGATTTTGAGCCGATAGGTGTTACGGCCTCGGAAATATCGATAGAGACAGCGATCCGTTAGCGTATACACCGCCCCAATAGCTATGTGGAATTCTCTCATGTAGAGATTAAACTGACATCGTTAGAACTTTGGCCGAGGTCATTATTTACTTTTAATGATGTTTATATACGAATCAAAAGGAAGATAATTGGTCTTGGGTCGTCCTTTCCGCATATCTCGTGGGATTGTGAGTTGGAGAGACGACATGATGGCGGGGAGGGGGTTGGCATTCTCTCAAGCAGGGATTCAACCCATGTCCTTATATAAGGTCTTTGTCCGAGGTCACCGAGTCCGATCGGTGCAGCTGTGCAGCGATCGGTGCAGCCGTTTGTGCAGCACCCGGGAAAATAACGTTATGCGGGAGTCCAAACCTGGAAATGCTGGAGGGCAAAGCTGAAATTGGAAAAACAATATAGCCTATTTTACTCCAGGAGATCCCAGGATTACCTACCCGAAAATTCGTTGCGGTCGGTTCAGCCGTTTTTGCAGTACCTTCGAACGGATGGACAGACAGACAAACGGACGGACATTTGGTGAATTATAGTAAGATTGATTGTATTAATTGATAAATCAGTTATATTACTCCAGAAGAAATACAGCACGACACAGCACGGACAAGACACAACATTGACAGTTTGGACACGGAATAGCACGGCACGGACATGGCATGGACACCGACCACCCAGGCACACTCGGACACCACCCACAAAATGAGCAACAAAGGCGTTGTCCCACCGTCACAGGCAGACCGGATGTCCTGTATGTTACAGGATCGTCCGTTTCATACTTTCCTGGGATGCCTTTTGTGTCTGTGGTCGTACAGTGTCGTGTCCATGCTGTGTCGTGCCATGTCTACGCAGTGTCGATGTCCCGCCCGAGTGGAGGGGTGAGTGGTGCTGGGAGAGGGGGGAGGTGAGATCGGTCGTCGGCAGGCCAGCACAGGTGTTTAATCCACCACTAAAATCGCCCATGCACATGTGCTAGTAGCTGGATAGAGACGGTGTTACAGTTTCGAACAACGGCTGTTTCTTCTGCTTAATTGTTTGGATGGCTTCCTCCCAAATCGTGGTGGATAACCACAAGATCTAAAGCCATCTTTGTTGTTTCATAACAGTGCTCTGCAAAATGTTCCGAGCACAAAAGCAAACATTTTGCAGGCCCGATCCACACCCGGGTATTTCAGACAAACCACGTCCAATTTCTGGCAAACTTGGAGTCTTTCGGCCATTAGTGTAGTAGGAAACCATCTTGGTTTGTATTACTACAACCATCAAGAAGGCATCTGTGGAAATGTAACTCATTGATTGGGAATGGTAACTCATTGATTAGGGCTGGTAACGAAGCAGATAGACGATTTCGTAAATGAAGTCAGGAATGTGCATGAACATGGTAATCTCTTGTCCACCTGGTCACAGCCCCAGGCTGGAGCACCCCCCTATTGTTTGGTAAATGGAACTCGCAGCAGGAGGGGAGGGAGCTGGTGCCAGTGAGATGAGCTGAGTAAGCAGCGGAGAAGGGATTACGATTTCAGCGGACAGAGGATTAAATGAAGTGTGCCGATATAAACAGGAGGGACTTTGAGCCAAGAGAGCACTCATCCTCAGAAGCCCTGCACGACGGAATGAACGCGTACCACGAGTTCGGCGCTGCAGCCGAACAAGAAGGACTATGCGGATAGAGTTAACCTGGTCCATTGAGTTAAACGATATTATTTGGTAATGGAATGAAGTGAATAACCAGTTAATAATAAAGTCATGACCTTTTGTAAACCCTGTTTCCGACCATTGGCGTCTTGAGTCTCACTCACCACTTCCACTACAATATGGAGGCACCGCTGAGATCAATTGGACACATACAAGACCTTTAAAGGTGAGTGTGTCTTGTTTTTGTCCAGTATGATTTACGAACTTGGGAATAGTTATGTTGTATATACATGGAGGATTTGGTGTGTGGGCTTCTCCACGCACAATTGGTGCAGGAGAGCCCTCAGAAGGAAGATATAGATGAGGCCTTTTGGCTCCGGTGATGTGCTCGCGACACAGAGATCCATTTGAGTTGGTCTAGGGTGCTGGGTAGTGGATCACAAAGAACCATTGCTGAGCTGGTACTCCCGGGTGCTGTGGCTACTACCCAAAGAACCATTTTTTGTATGATTAAGATGTAACGATCTTAACGATCGTCCGAGGTAACGTCCTACAAAATGTCTGCTCGTTCTTTTTCCTTTGAGTCGTAATCCTGTTGAAATCTCATTTACAAAAGCGGAAGTTAGTACGCCGGGGAATGATCGAGGTCCTTGATGGCAAATCAGGAATAGTGAATAAGCGGACAAAGTCACGGATGGAACGTTTTAAACGATTGTAGCTATTATTCGTGTTTTTTCTCATGATTTCTGTAAAATACGTATTTTTTCTGCGCTGTGTAATTCTTCTGACACGCGCCACTGATGTGCGCGAAGCGAACGAATGTCTGCCTGCATTCGCCTGTGTGATTGAGACTGCGTCTTTGCGAAGATTAGTGCATAGTCACACGAATACGCTGGTTATTAAGGGCCTTGCTGTGAACTGGGAGCGGATGGCCCGTGAGTGCACCATGAGACCATCTGCCTCCAAGTCGTGTAAGGCCGGTACACTCGTTTACACACCCGTACACGTGTAAAGTAGTTTACACTTGTTTTTTTTTTGCACTTGCTCAAAGCACGCGACTTGCTCGGCGTGCGACAGGGACCTGGGAAATGGAGTTATATTTATATATATATATATTTTACCTCATTCCAATTTATGGTATTGCGACAAAACGGCTTATATCTTTGGAACGACAGGTCCACAGAATGTTTTTTAGATAAATTAAACGAAATTGTGTAGGACCAAAGCCGTGGGTACAAGGTTTCCCGCCATTTTCTAAAACACCTAAAACTCGTTCGATCAACAAATAAATTCATGACAGACAACCCCATCTCATACCGGTCCAGAATTATTATGAAAGATGGCGATTGGATGAAAATTGCATCAAATTTTGTCCAGGTCCATCACTAAGCCTTTGAGACATGCTTCACGGTTGAATGAAAGACAATAATTAAGTGCTTTTGTGGAAAAGCATTGGCAGACCACCCAATGTCACCACTTTCATGAGCTCAGAGAAATAATAATTCCAAATTCCACTCTGATGGCTCAATGGAAATCGGCAGCAGAATGAAAATCAACAGACAATGGAACAGCTAGCGACGAGTGTTTGTGAGTAACAACCACCCTCTGGTCGAGGCTCATAGCAAAAGTGATACTTATTGATTCGGCACGCTTACAATAGATATTAATGGCGAAGGTTGTGGTTGGTTCGATTTTGCGAAATGAACGTTCTTTGAACAAGTTAAATGGAAAAATAATGAAAAAGTATATAATTGTTTACTCTCTGAAACTGGGTATTGTATAGAACTCTGGGTATAGTTCTCAAATCACTCTGGGTTGTGCCTTGAAGAATGAATTGGAGTTGTGACAAGGTATAGACAGATGGGAGGTTGCGATGCTGGTACTGTGGATTCTATGAGACAAAGTACAGACAAATTTTGTTTCACTTCTAAAAAGATTTGTGGACAAAAGTGGGTGTAAGGATGTAAGGATGTAAGGATGTAACGATGTGAGGTAATATTGAGTTATGGAATTAATTGCTTTCAACAATGCAAAGGGTGACAAGATATGGGATTTTAATGGGATTTTAATGGGATAAATATAGAAGATGTTTGTTTTTGTCAAGAGAAAGTGACAATTGGCGGAGAAGTCACAGAGGCCGGGTTTTGGGCCTTTGACAGCAGAGAAATTGAGTTTTGACAGCAAAAGACTTCCAAATAATGGTTGTGGCAAACAGTGACTTCTGGGATGACAGGGGTGTGGGGTATTTGGCATCGCCAGACTAGCTTATTGGTTTAGGAATGTTTAGAGGTCATTGCAATGTGATAATTACTTGTGATCATTTGTTGTTGGAACATTTTGGGAACATTCAAAGTTGGGTTTTGCTAACGTTTCCACAACGTCGCCCCAACGTTTCACTTTCGTTGTTGCAACGTTTTGCTCCAACGTTTTGGGAACATTCAAATGTTGGGTTTTGCTAACGTTTCCACAACGTCGCTACAACGTTTCACTTTCGTTGTTGCAACGTTTTGCTCCAACGTTTTGGGAACATTCAAATGTTGGGTTTTGCTAACGTTTCCACAACGTCGCCACAACGTTTCACTTTCGTTGTTGCAACGTTTTGCTCCAACGTTTTGGGAACATTCAAATGTTGGGTTTTGCTAACGTTTCCACAACGTCACCACAACGTTTCACTTTCGTTGTTGCAACGTTTTGCTCCAACGTTTTGGGAACATTCAAATGTTGGGTTTTGCTAACGTTTCCACAACGTCGCTACAACGTTTCACTTTCGTTGTTGCAACGTTTTGCTCCAACGTTTTGGGAACATTCAAATGTTGGGTTTTGCTAACGTTTCCACAACGTCGCCACAACGTTTCACTTTCGTTGTTGCAACGTTTTGCTCCAACGTTTTGGGAACATTCAAATGTTGGGTTTTGCTAACGTTTCCACAACGTCACCACAACGTTTCACTTTCGTTGTTGCAACATTTTGCTCCAACGTTTTGGGAACATTCAAATGTTGGGTTTTGCTAACGTTTCCACAACGTCGCTACAACGTTTCACTTTCGTTGTTGCAACGTTTTGCTCCAACGTTTTGGGAACATTCAAATGTTAGGTTTTGCTAACGTTTCCACAACGTCGCCACAACGTTTCACTTTCGTTGTTGCAACGTTTTGCTCCAACGTTTTGGGAACATTCAAATGTTGGGTTTTGCTAACGTTTCCACAACGTCGCTACAACGTTTCACTTTCGTTGTTGCAACGTTTTGCTCCAACGTTTTGGGAACATTCAAATGTTGGGTTTTGCTGACGTGTCCACAACGTCGCTACAACGTTTCACTTTCGTTGTTGCAACGTTTTGCTCCAACGTTTTGGGGACACTCAAATGTTAAGTAAATCGGATAAGAATTCACGAGTTATTTAATTATTAGCGATTAATGAAGTACTTATTTAATTAATTACATTTCTTATTACATTACAGTAATTACATTACAGTAATTACCTGAGGTAATTACAGTAATTACAGTTCCGGTAATTACAGTAATTACAGTAATCATCTATCTATAATTCCAGTAATCTCTGTGTGTATGTGTGTGTGTATGTGTGTGTGTATGTGTGTGTATGTGTATGTGTGTGTGTCTGTGTGTTTGTCTGTGACCGCTGTTTCTCGACAACCACGGGTCCGATATACTTGAAACTTGCCAGGTATATTGCTGGCAATATAGTGCCTTTTCAATATAGTGCCATCCACACGAGGATGTGCCTTTTCAAGGTTTGAAATTAATCGGACAAGTGGTTCCCAAGGTATGGTCACCGTACTCGCAAGCCGTTCGCTTTGGCTTTGCGAATGAACCAAACCATTTCATGTAAATAGAGGGGGGGGTTCTACCGTACTCGCAAGCCGTTCGCTTTGGCTTTGCGAATGGACCAAACCATTTCATGTAAATAGAGGGGGGGGGTTCTGTGGTCGTTACTGGCACGTGGTTTCAAAGTTTTTTTTTTGTTGTTGTTGTTTGCACGCATGTTTTTTTGCACCCACGTACGGGCACGCCCTAGTTACAGTAATTGCAGTAATCTTATTACAGTAATTACATTACATTAACTCAGGCACCTTTTGAGTAAGGAAGCTGATATTTGGACATGACACTGACCAAGTGATGTGGCTGTCAAGGAAAATTTTGATTTATTGATTAATCATTTAATAAATTAACTCGTTGATTTATAAATGACTTATTTAATTAAAATTCCTCAGAGATACATCTTCGGATGAGATACTTGCAGATTGGTTATGCTATGAGCCAATTGATTAAGGAAAATATTTTGTGATGGCCATATTGGCAATTTCGTGGCCATATTCGTGGCAACTCAGTTAGTGCCACTGCACCTTTAAAATGCATCCCTGCGTTCATTTTTCGATCGATTGAGTTGAAATTTTGAACAATCGGATCTGGACTGTCGTTGTTAACGACTCTAGCACGCACCCGTCCAATCAGGATGGAGCGGTATGGTCCCCGGATTATCACTGCCCGCAGTTTTAATTAGTTTTACTTTTTCTCTTGGTCATATAATTTTGAAGACATGCATGTCATGATATAGGAAATGTTTGTTCTGTTGAACGGAATAAATGTTGTTTATTTGTGTGGGTGTGTATTTTTGTGTATTTTGGATATATTTTCACGACTAATTCCAGTTAACATCCTGCAAAATTTGCTCGTTTGCTGGCCGAGTCGAAATTGCGTTGAGTTCCTATGGCATGCGCCATTAAAAGCGCTGTGTAATGGTTGAGCTCCCTTTATTTCGTTTTGGTCATGCGGATGAGCAGACAAAGTGACGAATGCTGCGGCTGGAGCAGTAGAAGCGATGTTTTTAATTGAAACGATGTAATGAGTAATTAAAAGTGGGAGGGGGCAACACCACGCATACCTCTTTTAAGGTGTGTATAAACCCTGGAATAAACGTGGGAGGGGGCAACACCACGCATACCTCTTTTAAGGTGTGTATAAACCCTGGAATATTTCAGCAATCAATACAATGCTGAAACTATGTAAGTTAAGATAATGAGTAATTTAATGAGTAATTTAATGAGTAATTTCATGAGTAATTTCATGAGTAATTTCATGAGTAATTTAATGAGTAATTTAATGAGTAATTTAATGAGTAATTTAATGAGTAATTTAATGAGTAATTTAATGAGTAATTTAATAAGTAATTTAATGAGTAATTTAATGAGTAATTTAATGAGTAATTTAATGAGTAATTTAATGAGTAATTTAATGAGTAATTTAATGAGTAATTTAATGAGTAATCTAATGAGGAATTTAATGAGGAATTAAAAGTGGGAGGGGGCAACACCACGCATACCTCTTTTAAGGTGTGTATAAACCCTGGAATAAACGTGGGAGGGGGCAACACCACGCATACCTCTTTTAAGGTGTGTATAAACCCTGGAATATTTCAGCAATCGATACGATGCTGAAATGATGTAATTTACTGTGTAAGATGGTCGACCTTGGGTTTGTTTGGGTTTTGTTGTTTATTTTTGTGGGTGTGTATTTTTGTGTATTTTGGATATATTTTCACGACTAATTCCAGTTAACATCCTGCAAAATTTGCTCGTTTTCTGGCCGAGTCGAAATTGCGTTGAGTTCCTATGGCATGCGCCATTAAAAGCGCTGTGTAATGGTTGAGCTCCCTTTATTTCGTTTTGGTCACGCGGATGAGCAGACAAAATGACGAATGCTGCGGCTGGAGCAGTGGAAGCGATTTTTTAATTGTTCAATGATTATTCGATATTGTTATGACTTATTGTCAATAGGTATACTAAGTGGCCATGAGGTAGCCTGTTGCTATGTACAGTTTTATTCTATTGTTGATTATACCACATAGCTGTGGTGATAAAGGAAATGTTCGTTTTAAATAGATGATTATGATAGGACCATGACTATAAAATCATGATGATTATTATGAATGATATCATAGGGTTCAAATGCAGAATGATTGCATGAACTTGGGAAAGAACTTTCAAGCCCTATGGGATAAATTGGGTGTTACAAGCGATGGAGTTTCAAAATTTAGCATGATTGAAGGAATTTTACACTTATTTCAGGAGTTTTACGAAATTTATATTGGCAAGAGATTTTGGGTACTATTAAAAGGAAAAAAAAATGATGAGATATTTTTCCCAATGAACTTTAATATCTGCCATCCATTTTGGCTGTCTCACGAATGAAGGATGAGTTGCCTTTAGTGGTTGCAAAGAAAATTTGTGGAGACCAGGCAAAATGGGGAAATATGTAAGATATGACCCAAGGACAGGACGGTGATTCATCAATTGACATGAGGTATGAACCAGAGGTGACGACCGATGAGATTCGATCTCAGTCAATGGATGGACCTGTCCTGACATCATTGGGGAAAGGGCTTATGCAAGGAGTCATCCAAAATGATTAATTTGATTTATTGATGAATATTGATGAATTAATTGAAATTGAATAATTGATTGAATTGTTGATTGATTGAATCTAATTGATTGAATTTAATTGAATAAATTTAATTGGATAAATTGAATTGAATAAATTAAATTGAATATATTGATCGTTTGATTGATGAAAATGCGGTCTCAAGAAAGAAGCTTTAATATCTTTGTGAGATATTATCAATGTGAAGACAACCTTGGAAAATTGAGCAAGGTGGTGAGTTTATATATAGATATATATGTGCGGTTACCATTGTATGATTTCCCCTTCAACAGAGCGGACACCTGAGGATTCACCCATTTCATACTGACCCTCTGGCTCATCTGCAAATACTGATCTGTGAGATTGGATTGTGCAAAAGCCACAGGTGAGGGAGATTCTCTGGAAATCACCGTTTGAACAGGTGGAGAGATCCTTCCTGGAGGTACGAGTGAAGCTTTAGAGGAACAAACTACAACACATCCAACGCTACTTTGATAAAAGGCAGAATGGGAAATGGAGCCTGCAAGAATACTCAAGGACAACCAGAGATTCCACAAAAAAGGTACTTGTACACATCATATGTACGACCGTTATGGTGCCGAAGCTATAAGGCGGGTCGAGAATTGGTATTTGTGGACAAAGGGACATGATGAGGAGTTTCCAAGAGATGGTACATTTGAGCGAAGTCGATTGGAAAGATTGGAACAAAGATTGAAAGCCAGGAAGAGACAGAATCTAACGGTAGACTGGCTTGCATTCCATCTTTGGGATGGTGAATCCAGCCAACGGGAACAGCAAGAACGGATAACGGATCTAGAACTTAAAATAAAAAGGATACAGGATACAGTGGAGGAGACAAATGCACAACTGCCCTCGAAATTAGGAATGAAAGGGACAGTTGTCCCATCTGATTTCCAGTTGTCTCCCCAAAAAGGACGGTACAGAGAATTTTTTCGTGTTTCAGGAGATAACGAGAGATTGCAGTGGCAACTCAGGGATGTAGAGATGCAGCCCAGCAATACAAGTGCACAGGTGCACAGACCAGGCAACGACAGAAACCGGTGTTTCAAGTGTGGACGGATGGGACATTGGAAAAGAGGATGTCCGTATACCAAAAGGAAGACAAGTTCATAGGGTAAACCAAGATCAAGGGTACCAGGGCTGACCGATACCTCAGACAATGATTAGGCCTTCATTGCGACAAATCCCAAATGACGATTGGCCTCAACAAATTAGATTACTGGACAAACATGAATAACTGTCGATGATTCTTGGGTCTGAAAAGTTTTCGGAGCAAGAATTATTCATTTTTCTTTTGCTTGTAAGCAAATTGATAATTAATTGATCAAATGCCGAAATTGGATCTTTTATGTTGGGCACAAAATTTTAAATTTACAAAGTTTGGAACAATTGCTTTGCAATTTTTTGGCAAACCAAGTGACAAGAGTCACATCATGATCAGGTGGGAATTTCCGACTATTGTTCCACACGATTGATAGGTCAGTGGTCGACTGACATACAAATGGGTGGGTCGTCAAATTTGGATAAATTATTGTGGGAACTGAAAGGGTAATGTCAATGTGACGTCATAGGGGTTTTCTAAGAATAAACTTTTTGGTCCATTTGTGTATTAGCGCTTATAAAATTGAAGGACAAATTTTGAGAAATTGAAATAAAGTTGACACCCATCCGGATCTGTAAATAAGGGTTCCAACGCAAACAAATACGCATAATGCATGTGTGTGTGGGTATTTTGTGTGTCAATGTTAGTGTTTTTGTGTATCAATCTTACAAGATTGTTGACACCGACAGTGTGCCTTGTCTGAAAAAATAGATAGTTCCTTGGGGATGGGATCGCATATCGAGAGAATTCGTAAAATAAAAAAAATAGAAATATAATTTGGTTATGAAAATTATCACTTTTGTCAAGGGAAATGGAGAATAAAGATTTGATTTGCTGAGTTATGAGCAGCTATTCATTAATAGTAAAAATTGGGAGTAATCTTCGGATTCCATTGTGATCGAATTTATATGAGAATCAAAGCTATTTATGGATATGAGCTTCATAAAAATGTGGGAGTACAAAATTAGCCAAATTTTGGAGAGGTCTTACACTGACTTCCCAGAGTACTCTGCTCATGGATTTTTATATATATAAACTTGAATTTTATCAGCATATAAATTGTGCTGTATGTATGGATGTGTTTTAGGCATAGATGATATGGGAAAATAGTAAAGAAAATTTTGCTGGTTTGAACTATTATGAGTTTTTCAGTTCTGGAGTTCAAACAAAGTCACTGGTTAACAGATGAGAAAGGATAGTAAATAAATTATTCGATGCTGGGTAAATTAAGTACGATATTACTAAGACTTATGAGAGCTATTGTTCTTCCTTACAGCAGCGGAAAATTATTGGAAAAAATTAGATCCAACATCATGAATCTATAAAAGAATGTGATAGGGATAATATCCTCAATTTGTACTAATTATTTGATTGTGGGTAAAGGAATTAATTTATCATAGTGGATTGTTAACAGCAGCCTGAAAATGTCCTGAGAGTGCATCCATGTAATCAGAAATCCCAGATTTGTTTTTACAAACAACATTTTGGTAGAGGTCTTGTGTGGACGAGCACTTCCTTGGTAGATAAAGAACGGTACTGCATGCTGGCAGCCACTTTTGCGGTCAACTAGGCCAAACAAATTGAGAGGAAATTGTAGTTAAATACGTAAGTTACACATGGCTATTTGTAAAAAGGAAATTTGTTGAGATGGGAAACATTTTTCGAAGGTTTATTAAAGTGTTATAATATGACATGTGGCAAGGCAAACTATTGGATGGGAAAATTAGATCTGGCTGTAGAATAAATTTATTGACCCCTTGAAGTTAATTCTTCAAATCATTGTTTCACTGGCATTTTTTTTGTTCAAATTGGAAATAGTTTGGTAGAGCTTTGGTTAAAACCTTTGGTTGCGGTATCTTGGAACGAAATGATAAACCATAGGAGATTGATAAGAATAGAAACAAATATGGACCCAAAATAGAAAGTTGGATTCATGCCTCTCATTGCAAGCAAGCACATGGGGCTAAGGTGGACGATCCCACAGAAAATGAGGCTGCACCTAGCAGCCCAGCAGAACATTCAGTGGCAGATAAATGATAGTCGTGATTTACAGTCATTTGAATTACATTTTAACACCCCTTGCATTGATAAACATTACATTTTCAACATGTGATATTCCTACTTGGGATAGTGACATTTATTTGCCTACATGACATACAATTACCTGCTGATATTAATACAACATGAGTGAAAAATGTATCACAACTACACTCATGATCAGGGGATTGAGTTCAACCCCGGGAGATAGGGGGATCAGGGTAAGACAAATAATCTGATTTATGTTACATATTAAGGGATTTTCTTTATTTACCTTTTAGGAAGCTTGTTAGTTTGGTATATAATGTTGAATGTCATCAACATATAATTATGTCATAGGTATGAATATATACAAGGAGTAGCAGACTTGTTTGTTGGTTTAGTAGTTATATTGGCAATTGTTTTAGTGGTGGCTTGCTTGAAAGCCTTAGTGACGGTGTGTTTGAATAAGGTAACCAACAACACGATGATAACGCATGAAGTGACAAATGAGGAAAGAAATGTGGAACCAGAAAAGGAAGACTTTTATGGCGACATAATTACTGAGATTAAAAGATTAAATCAAGTGATGTTGCAAATGAATACAGTAGAATTAAGATAATGACATAACGACAATGTTATGAGTTGTGTCAATTACATATCAGTGAACTCATATCACCACGAGTGACACACTGTTAGGGAAAGAAAAAAAAAAAGGGGGAAAAGAAAAAGTGGAGAGGAATTATGGTAATAATACATTATGCTTATTTTGTTGGTTTGGGAAAATTGTTGTTGGGAATTAGGTATTCCCGTTTGTGATTGTAATCATATACAATTTATTTTCTTAGAGTAGTGCTAAAATACCTGCATGAGTTAATTTTTGAACTATATTAACCTGAAAGCAATTGTGGATGCTATTCTTAGTTTAGTAATAAAATACATACCTGATTGAATATTATTTGTGTGACGCATATAAATGAATATAACTTTTTGTGTTAAGGAAAAACAACAAATTGTTGAATGTGAAACTGTCGGAAGATAGACATGATTACGCTGATTTCATGGTAAGATGTACCCTATCTGATTCAGTGTGTGCGGAAAGCAGATTCAGATGTGACTGAGCATAAGGATAAGACGAGATCACATTTTGAAGGGAGTGCTAACGGAATTGGGAAGAAGTTCGAGAAAGAAAATTTGTGGCTAAAAATGAAGTTAATCATGGCATACACCCTCTTTCTCAAAGAATGATGAAGACATTCTCCCGTGTAACTTGGAGATGAATGCTTACCTTCACCAAGGAAATTTATGTGACCATTTGCCTGGATCACACTGCAACATATGAAAGAAAGGCGATCACTTACCCTTGTTCGAAGGCTTCGAACATTCATCACATCAGAAGTTGCAGGACAACGACATTTTACCCGCAACCTCTGTGAAATGCGGGGACATATGTTATTACTTCACCAACTTCCGGGGAGCCAGCATGGAGCTGCAAACCAATGGCTGTGCCTTTTCACAACAGCTGTGCGCGATTCTGCGGGCCACTCCTGGTATGGACCATGGATGACCTGAACACCATGGTCCCAACATCATTGTGGATGCATCCGGCATCCCTGTTCCACATCTTGCTGGCCAATCAACGTCACACCAATACTTGCTGCCCACTCACAATGAGGGAGGAGGCAAGTCGACTACAACTGGGTGAAGGCCTTGTTCAGGAATTACAATGGTTTACAGCAAAAAGTGGCAAGAATGCTACAAGGAGAGCAGGGTCAGTCTATGACTCCGCAATGTTACCACAACAGCGAAATCCTACACGAAGTAGTGCAGGAGCTATGAAGACATTAGGAGAAAATGTTTCATACCTGGATTCAAACACAAGTGATCAGCCCTTCCTTTCAAACAAAGTCAACATTTGTGTGGAGGCAAACGTTTTTGCCAGATGGTGCAGATGCTTTACAAAACTTGAAAATGAAGTGAAATTGTTGTATCTTGGTGATGGTGAAGTGTTGTTTTGAAAATATATTTGTGATGCAAATGCAATAGATTGAACAATATGGAAGGAGTCAATGACCAACGAAATGTTTTGTGATTCTTGCAGGATGACGGTGTATGCCTAAGGGAATTTGATTACCAAAGTTATGATTATTTACTTATACTTGTATTGATGTTTACTTGTAGTGATTGATTGTTTACTTATATTGATGTTTAGATTAATGGTTAATATAAACAAAAACAAAAAGATGAGGGAATTGTGGAAATGTAACTCATTGATTGAGAATGGTAACTCATTGATTAGGGCTGGTAACGAAGCAGATAGACGATTTCGTAAATGAAGTCAGGAATGTGCACGAACATGGTAATCTCTTGTCCACCTGGTCACAGCCCCAGGCTGGAGCACCCCCCTATTGTTTGGTAAATGGAACTCGCAGCAGGAGGGGAGGGAGCTGGTGCCAGTGAGACGAGCTGAGTAAGCAGCGGAGAAGGGATTACGATTTCAGCGGACAGAGGATTAAATGAAGTGTGCCGATATAAACAGGAGGGACTTTGAGCCAAGAGAGCACTCATCCTCAGAAGCCCTGCACGACGGAATGAACGCGTACCACGAGTTCGGCGCTGCAGCCGAACAAGAAGGACTATGCGGATAGAGTTAACCTGGTCCATTGAGTTAAACGATATTATTTGGTAATGGAATGAAGTGAATAACCAGTTAATAATAAAGTCATGACCTTTTGTAAAACCTGTTTCCGACCATTGGCGTCTTGAGTCTCACTCACCACTTCCACTACACATCGACTAGGCATATTTGTGGAATATCTAAAATGAGTCAACGTTTGAGTTAAATTGCACCACGATGTAACCCGTAGACAATATGAAAATGGCGGCCGACTTCTGAGTGTGACATCACGGTTAAGCATGAATAAGAGGATTTTCGAATCCCACAAGAGGTTTATTACGCTGCATATTTGTCGTATCATCGACCCAAAGACCTCACGGTCCTTCATTTTGGTATGAGGGTGTCTTCTGATACCTCAGGGGGATGGATGCCCCTGCCTTGCATAATCCCAGGTCACCAGTGGGAAAGGTGTAGTACCTGTCAGCCCCCCTTACAAGGGTAACGGTCTGCAGCTAGGCGGTTTAAATGGCAGATGGCTTTGCACATCTGGTGTATGAAAGTCCAGCCGACTCCAGCAGCACAGGCGGCAGAGGGTGAATTCCCAACGGCCAGCAGAGAGACGGAGAGGAGTGGCGACCCCTCCCCCCCCCCCCCCCCCCCCCATCTATACCACACATTTACCCGTGCGTACCAGCCATAGAAAGGCAATATGATATCATCATAAATCGCAAATCAGAGAAGGCACATCATATCTATTTTGGAGAAAATCAAGGGATAGATGAGCGTTGAGGTGGTCTGACCGTTTGAATTCCCCTTTAATCCCGAGCGGATGTCATCCCCTTTTCAGTATCTCTCTCATAATAACATGTATATGTGTACACACACACACACACACACACACACACACACACACACACACACACACACACACACACACACACACACACACACACACACACACACACACACACACACACACACACACACACACACACACACACACACACACACACACACGAGATTGGGGTGATTGGGATTATAATTAAAAGTAAAAAGTGCATCCAACCAAGAAAGTAGCTAGATCTACTCTGCTGAAGTTGTAATAGGCAAGCAAGAGCAGATCCGGTTTCAGGCATCGTTTCACCCGCTACCCAGAGGGCTTACTCAAGCCACCAGACAAGACTGTATATGTATAAAAAAGTTAAAATTATATCTGGTCTCTCCACAACGTCTCCTCTTCCTCTTTGTCATCATCACTCTCAGAATTGAGACACCAGACTCTCTCGACCTACACAACTCGTGTCTACCCATTGGTCGACCTACACGACCTGTGTCTACCTCTGTCAAACGACACTCCTTGTCTCCACCCTATGCTACGCGTCTCCCCCATCCCTCTGTGACCCACGTCACGTCTCTCCCCCTCGACAGACTCACAACCTATGCCACCCGACTCTTCTCCTCTCTCAACATACATGACCCCTCCTCTCTAACTAACCCCTCTCCCCTCCCCTCGCTTTCTCCCCCTCTCTATTTACCTACCATCCATCTTTCCCACTCTCCGCCTCCTCCCCTGCCCTCGGCTAATCCTACACACTCTGAATCCACACTTCTCCCAACTCCGCGCCCACCACCCATCCCGTGTTGACTCTCAACCCCTCCTGCCCTCTCTCCCACCTGCCATCACATGCTCTCTTCAAACCCCTCCCGGGTCCTCAGCCCCTCCTCCCATCACTCCCTCTGTGTCTCTTGACCCCCCACCCCCTCCCACCATTTCTCAACACCTCTCTCCTGACTTCTCCCCCTTTTCTCTACCACCATTTCTCTCGACCACACCCCCAACCATCTCTCCCGAACCCCTCCCCATCCCTTTTGACTACCCACGGCCCTCCTGCCATCTCTCAACGACCGCACACCAGCCCTCCGCCATCTCTCGATCTCCATCCCTCTTGTCTTCCTCCCACCCTCTCACCATCTTTCAACCCCCAACCCAAACCCCCGTCATCTCTCTTGAACCCCCTCCATCCCCGTCACCTTTCTCCACACCTCCCCCCCCCCCCCCCCATTCCTCCCACCATCTCTCTCGACCCCTCCAGCCCCTTTGCCACCATCTCTCGACTCCCGGATCTACCACCGTCACCGTCTCTGTCTCTCTCTCTGCCTCTATCGACTCAACATCTCTCACTCTCTCGACAATGCGATATCTCTCACTCTCTCGACTCCACGTCTCACCTCTCTCGACTCCACGTCACACCTCTCGACTCCACGTCACACCTCTCTCGACTCCACGTCACACCTCTCTCGACCACGTCACAGTCTCTCGACTCCACGTCACACAGTCTCTCGACTCCACGTCACACAGTCTCTCGACTCCACGTCACTCAATCTCTCGACTCCACGTCACTCAATCTCTCGACTCCACGTCACTCTCTCTCGACTCCACGTCACTCTCTAGACTCCACGTCACTCTCGACTCCACGTCACTCTCTCTCGACACCACGTCACTCACTCTCGACTCCACGTCACAGTCTCGACTCCACGTCACAGTCTCGACTCCACGTCACAGTCTCGACTCCACGTCACAGTCTCGCCTCCACGTCACAGTCTCTCGAATCCACGTCACAGTCTCTCGAATCCACGTCACACAGTCTCTCGAATCAACGTCACTCAATCTCACGACTCCACGTCACTCAATCTCTCGACTCCACGTCACTCAATCTCTCGACTCCACGTCACTCAATCTCTCGACTCCACGTCACTCAATCTCTCGACTCCACGTCACTCTCTCTCGACTCCACGTCACTCTCTCTCGACTCCACGTCACTCTCTCGACTCCACGTCACTCTCGACTCCACGTCACTCTCGACTCCACGTCACTCTCTCTCGACACCACGTCACTCACTCTCGACTCCACGTCACAGTCTCGACTCCACGTCACAGTCTCGACTCCACGTCACAGTCTCGCCTCCACGTCACAGTCTCGACTACACGTCACAGTCTCTCGAATCCACGTCACACAGTCTCTCGAATCAACGTCACTCAGTCTCTCGACTCCACGTCACTCAATCTCTCGACTCCACGTCACTCAATCTCTGGACTCCACGTCACTCAATCTCTCGACTCCACGTCACTCAATCTCTCGACTCCACGTCACTCAATCTCTCGACTCCACGTCACTCAATCTCTCGACTCCACGTCACTCAATCTCTCGACTCCACGTCACTCAATCTCTCGACTCCACGTCACTCAATCTCTCGACTCCACGTCACTCAATCTCTCGACTCCACGTCACTCAATCTCTCGACTCCACGTCACTCAATCTCTCGACTCCACGTCACTCAATCTCTCGACTCCACGTCACTCAATCTCTCGACTCCACGTCACTCAATCTCTCGACTCCACGTCACTCAATCTCTCGACTCCACGTCACTCAATCTCTCGACTCCACGTCACTCAATCTCTCGACTCCACGTCACTCAATCTCTCGACTCCACGTCACTCAATCTCTCGACTCCACGTCACTCAATCTCTCGACTCCACGTCACTCAATCTCTCGACTCCACGTCACTCAATCTCTCGACTCCACGTCACTCAATCTCTCGACTCCACGTCACTCAATCTCTCGACTCCACGTCACTCAATCTCTCGACTCCACGTCACTCAATCTCTCGACTCCACGTCACTCACTCTCGCGACCACGTCTCTCTCTCGACTCATCTCACTCTCGACTCCACGTCTCTCATGACTCCACGTCTCTCGTGACACAACGTCTCTCCCTCTCGACTCAACATCTCACACCCTCGACTCAACGTCTCACACACCCTCGACTCAACGTCTCACACACCCTCGACTCAACGTCTCACACACCCTCGACAACGTCTCACACACCCTCGACTCCGTCACACCTCTCGACTCCGTCACACCTCTCGACTCCGTCACACCTCTCGACTCCGTCACACCTCTCGACTCCGTCACACCTCTCGACTCCACGTCACACCTCTCGGCTCCACGTCACACCTCTCGGCTCCACGTCACACCTCTCGGCTCCACGTCACAGCTCTCGGCTCCACGTCACACCTCTCGGCTCCACGTCACACCTCTCGACTCCACGTCACACCTCTCGACTCCACGTCACACCTCTCGACTCCACGTCACACCTCTCGACTCCACGTCACACTCTCGACTCCACGTCTCACACTCTCGACTCCACGCTACACACTCTCCACTCCAAGTCGCTCACTCGACTCCACGTCACTCACTCGACTCCACGTCACTCACTCGACTCCACGTCCCTCACTCTCTCGACTCCACGTCACTCTCGACAACTCCATATCTCACACTCTCTCGACTCCACATCACTCTCTCGCCAACTCCATATCTCTCACTCTCTCGACTCCATGTCACTCTCTCGACAACTCCACATCTCTCACTCTCTCGACTCCACGTCACTCTCTCGACTCCACGTCACACACTCTCGACTCCACGTCTCACACTCTCGACTCCACGCTACACACTCTCTCCACTCCAAGTCGCTCACTCGACTCCACCTCACTCACTCTCTCGACTCCATATCTCTCACTCTCTCGACTCCACGTCAATCTCTCGACAACTCCATATCTCTCACTCTCTCGACTCCACGTCACTCTCGACAACTCCATATCTCACACTCTCTCGACTCCACATCACTCTCTCGACAACTCCATATCTCTCACTCTCTCGACTCCACGTCACTCTCTCGACTCCACGTCACACACTCTCGACTCCACATCTCTCTCTCGACTCCACGTCTCACTTTCTCGACTCATCTCACCCTCTCGACCCATCCACCCTCTCGACTCATCTCACCCTCTCGACTCATCTCATCCACTCAACTCATCTCACCATCTCTCGATTCCACATCTCTCTATCTCTCGACTCCACGTCGCTCACTCGACTTATCTCACGCTCTCGACTCATCTCACTCTCTCACGACTCATCTTACTCTCTCACGACTCATCTCACTCCCTCGACTTATCTCTCTCTCACAACTCATCTCACTCTCTCGCGACTTATCTCACCCTCTCTCGATTCCACGTCTCTCTATCTCTCGACTCCACATCGCTCACTCGACTTATCACTCTCTCTCGACTCATCTCTCTCGACTCATATCTCATCTCTCTCGACTCATCCCATCTCTCTCGACTCATCCCACATCTCACTCTCTCTCGACTCATCTGTCTCCCTCTCGACTTATCTCACTCTCTCGACTCATCTCTCTCCACTCATCTCATCCTCTCTCCACTCATCTCTTTCTCGACTAATCACTCTCTCTCTCGACTCATCTCACTTTCTCGACTCATCTCACTCTCTCTCGACTCATCTCTCTCTCCCCTCCGCATCTCGCTCATTCGACTCCACATCTATCTCTCGACGCCACGTCGCTCACTCGACTCATCTCACTCTCTCCCGACTCCACGTCTATCTCTCTCTCGACTCCACATCTCACTATATTGATTCCACGTCTCTCGCTCGACTCCACGTCTCACTCTCGACTCCACGTCTCTCTCGACTCCACGTCTCTCTCGACTCCACGTCTCACTCTATCTCGACTTATCTCACTATCTCGACTCATCTCTCTATCTCGACTCCTCACTCTATCTCGACTCATCTCACTCTATCTCGACTCATCTCACTCTCAAATCCACGTCTCACTTTCTCGACCCATCTCACCCTCTCGACTCATCTCATCCACTCAACTCATCTCACCCTCTCTCGATTCCACATCTCTCTATCGTCTCCACGTCGCTCACGCGACTCCACGTCACTCACTCGACTTATCACTCTCTCTCGACTCATCTCTCTCGACTCCACGTCTCGCTCATTCGACTCCACATCTATCTCTCGACGCCACGTCGCTCACTCGACTCCACATCTCACTCTCTCAATTCCACGTCTCTCTATCTCTCTTGCAATCATAACATTTAAGATTTTCAATGATGTACTTTACCTGCAGCCACCAACGCCGATTTGGATGAAAAATATTAATAACTTGAGAATAACGGGAAAACGCAAGGATAAAGAGAAAAAGTAACGGCAGCAAAGCGGATGATAGGCAAGTATGAGAAATGCAACCAAGCGGCGGCAGTCGTGAGGGAAGCGAAGCAAACGGGGACAAGGAGAATATGAGAAAGGAAGTAAAAATAAACGATCGGGATTTTTTTGGGGCTGAAAGAAAAGAATAGAAAAGCGAGAAAAGCGCCGCCACGCCCGGCACGTCTCCGAGATCGTGTTGACCGGAGGCGTGTCTGCAACTCCGATTCATTCGTCATTCACACCTAACATATGCGGTTTTGTGTGTTTATGCTTCACTCTCGTGTACGTCCTTCTTTCACTGTTGTTCTGCCGTCCGTCAACAGTCGCCACATTGTGGAGCACGAAGAAGACGTATGACGTGAAGCTGTTCTTTCAATTTGCGTGTCTCAATCTCAACGTTAAAACTTATGATCGAATGATGGGGCATTGTACTTGTACGTTTGAACTTGTAGCATTGCCTCGTCAATTCATCGCGATTTTCCTGATTTGAATTTTTTTTTTAAACCTTTAAGGTTCATATAGAGTGTGGTAGATCTAAGAAAATGCAAAAAAAAAATTTTTTTTATCTGCAACAGCGAAGTACTCTGTCAAGGCCCCGGCATGTGAGTAATGAATAAACAATTAATATGAATTAAACAATAGGAAATATATGTTTAAAACAAGTCAATTAAATATAGATTGTAGAAATAAAGGAAAATAATAATTATTATGAATCATGTGAAGGAAAAGAAAATAACTGTTATGAATCGCTCATCCTCAAAAACACTTTCCTCTTCTACTCTACAGCAAAACATTTTCTTGTTCTTGCCGCTATGGCCAGCCAACCAGTAAGCATCACATTGCAAAACGTTGAGATGTCATATCAGGACGTCGCTCTTTGTAAAGAACATCAGGATAGATAGGTTAGAGGCGAGGACACGTACATCCACGACAGTGGTATATTTGGATTCTCGTCTTTTTTTTTTCAACTTTTTTTTGAAGCCTTTTCCCCATTTCATTTCAACTCCATTAATTATGCCGAATTATGCCGTTGATTTCTTTGTTAAAATGTGCTACTTCTTTGTTAATACTTTTACAGTACTATTGACGGATGTCACAAACCTCTGTTTCCTGAAAATAATTTTAAGACTTTGTAGCACGACAATATCAAAACACGGATGCGGTATTCGTATCCCACAATGCAGTACAGATATGGAGGGTGCTTAGTGACGTCAACACTTTGGGCGCACACATGACCCCGTGGCCATGTTGGAGTACAAGCAGAGGACAAAGGAACCTCCATTCACGATCGGTGAAGTAGAAATTAGTGTTATTGTGCTTTGTGTGTTTTGTCATGGTCAAACAATCGGGGTCAAAGATTGGCCCGAAGCGTTGGACACTTTGTCTAGGAGTAGGAGCGATGTTATTACAAAATACAGATTATAGTTATAGCCTTAGAGGTAAGGTAACACAGACCCATATTTACTATTACAATTAGGCCAAAGCCAAATTAGTATTCGGCTAAAACCAAAGCTTTTAGAATCATTGGTATCTCCCATGATGAAGCTGATTCTGAAGGCCTTTCACTCTTTCACTCACTCACTCACCACAGGCAGGTTGGTGGTCTTTCTGTCTTCTACCGACTCCTCTCCGGCCTTGCTCCCCCAGCTCTCTCTCTCTCTGTGCTCTGTCCCCCAAGTACTCGTACAGATCGCACAAGATCTGCCTGCAACCCTCTTATGGTTAAACTGCCAAAATGAAGACTCTCTGCTCACCTTCACTCTTCCATTCCTCTTTTCTCCCATCTCTGGAACAAACTCCCTCACGCTCTTCAATCCCACTCCACCCTCCAGGTCTTTAAAACAGCTGTTCACCACCACCTCTTATCTTCCCCCATCCAAAACCTTGATCTTTTCTACCCCTGTTAAAACACCCCAAATCCACCTCTTTCAATCTCCAACTTCTTTCCTGAAATTCCTCGTTGTAAATTTGTTTTATACAGTGTACCCCTTCCAAATGAGGTAGCAAATGAAAGCTTTGCTTCTGCTGGTTCTTAGAAAATCAATATTATAATGTTAAATAAGTATTTCATGTGAGTTATTGGACTACATATGGCCGCAGGCCACGTACACATCCGGCGCGCCACAAAAATGATCAAATTTCTACATTTACTTTCGTTTGAAGTGCATATGTGAGACGTTATTCACCCAAGTCACATATTAAAATATACTGTGTCCATTTACCTTGCATCTGACACCACAACTATGATTTTATGACATAAACTGACAAAGTCATAGCAAATTAAAAAATGGCACTCTTTAATAGAAGAAAGGAAAGCATTCTTTTCAAAGAAAGCAAAAAATCCCAGCATACATTCATGGGATTCAATACATCAACAACTCATGTGATGATGATGACCATTCCTTTTTGCACCATGATGATGCGTAGGGCTGCCGAAGCAGTTTTCTTGGCTATTAGGCACAATCCTGGACGGGTCGCCACTCCAACACAGGATACCCAAATGGCTTATTCGTCCCAGAAAGCTGGTACTCAATTTGCCAACCTCGGAAGGACGACAGGCTGAGTCAACCCCCCTGGTGTTAATTCAATGATCGAGTGGAATTGGAATTCCTAGGATCCTAGGATCCCAAGCCAGCACCCTAACGTAACCGTTAAGCCAACACCAGGCTCACAACAACTCATGTATAAATTCAATATTTTATGCTTCTCTGATGAAACATATGGTCATAAAGATTACAAATATGATGAAGAGTGAAACTAGCCTGACAGAATCTATGCACATCAACAAATAATGAACGAGCTACCACCAGGCAAGATATCCTGGGTAATGTATTCAATATAATGAACGGGCACAGAGTTCATCCACTGATGATCATTGTCAATCTTGATCACTGTCAGTGCTGTCTCCACCAAACTGACATGCGATATGTGGCAGTTCTGCATCCAAGTCATCCTCGTCCACATTGTCAGAATCCAGTGGTTAATCGATGATATTACTCTCTCCACATCACTCTCTCTCCACGTCAGTGGAGAGTGGTTAATCGATGATATTGATAAGCTGTTGTGGCTGAATATTTCCTACATACCATATTGCTCTAGCTTGTCATCCCTCAACTCCCATCCATGGCCAACCGTTACATCTGGAATATCTGGTTTTGCGATATGGTTCCTCTTCCAGATTCCAATCTGATAGTTCACCCGCCTTATGTGCTGCTCGAGACAACTTATACATGGTGGTAGTGTCTCAGATCCCCATTCTTTGAAGGGTTGAGTTGGTCCTCCTTGGCACGTAGCTCATTTTTGTGGAAGTGTCACAGTTCATTGACCTTATGCACTCCAGCGTAGCCATAGATGGCACAAGTGAGCACCCAGTTCATCAATTACGTCTTCTGCCACATCCCACATTTCTCACAACCTGGACAGTACAGCAGAAAACTTTGGGTTTTTCTGTAGGAGTTTTCATTGGCTTGATCTTTCCTTGTCCCTTGAAGGTGCTGGTTGTGGTACATCTTGTGTATGTATGGAGACACCAGTGCTGTGCAATGCTGCTGTGTGTAACCCTCTGCGAGCTCAGTGATGTTGATCAGTCTTTGCTTATTTCCCATGCTGGTATCGAAGAGAATGACAAAATTTTCCAACGTGAGGGCATATTGCAGCAGAATGAAGAACACATCGCTGTCTGGGCATTGATCCGGATGGACTTGTATCCCTTGTCTTTCCCAAACATGTAGTAGACAACTACTCAGGAGTCTGTTTCCTCTTGGGTTGAACGCAGAGTTTCAATTTCCATCTTATTTGTGGTCGCCCCATTTTCAGACCTCAACTGGTATGCAGTCCCTTCACAGTTCAGGTCGACTTTTCAGGGTTCCAAGGACCCTGTTTTTTTTTTTTTGTTTTTTGTATACAAGATCGAGGCTAAGCCTCGTGTTGGCTTAGCGGTTAGGGTGCCAGCTTGGGATCCTATGATCCTGGGTTAAAATCCCAGTCGATCGCTGAATTAACGCCAGTGGGATTGACTCAGCCTGTCATCCTTCCGAGGTCGGCAAATTGAGTACCAGTTCACTGGTAATTCCCTGTGTGTCGCAAGAGGCGACTAACAGGGTTGGCGGCAGGAAGGGCATCCGGCCGTAAAACATTGCTTCAAAAAGGGGACCACGGTGCTTTGGTGGTGGGTCACCAAGGAGACCAAGGTGCTCATTGCTTCAAAAAGGGGACCAAGGTGCCCGAAAAAGGCCAACCCCTGCTCTGCGGGGAAAAATGGCCTCTAAAGGTGATTCTTCTTCTATACAAGATCGAGGCTCATGTAAGAGCTAACATTAATCACAAAAAGACAAACTGACACATAAAACATATGATAAAGGGAATGGGAGACAAGATTGGGAGAGAGAGGGAAGCACACAAGTACAACATTTGAGAGGGAGGAGGCATGGGAAGACGGGGGGCATGGGAAGGGGGGGGGGGGTGGGAAAGGTATAAAACACATGGACACTGCTAGGACTTCCAGGAACAAGTTGGTATTTCAAAAAGGTGGATCTGGGGTGAATTAACAGGGGTAGAAAAGATCAAGGTTTTGGATGGGGGAAGATAAGAGATGGTGGTGAACAGCTGTTTTAAAGACCTGCAGGGAGGAGTGGGATTGAAGAGAGAGAGGGAGTTTGTTCCAGAGGCGGTAGAAAAGAGGAATGAAGGAGTGAAGGTGAGCAGAGAGTCTTGATTTTGGCAGTTTAACCATAAGACGGTTGCAGGCAGATCTTGTGCGACCTGCAGCAATATTTGGGGGGCAGAACACAGACAGAGCTGGGGGAGCAAGGCCGGAGAGGAGTCGGTAGAAGACGGAAAGACCACCAACCTGCCTGCGGCGAGTGAGTGAAAGGCCCTCGGAGTTCGCTTCATCGCGGGAGATTCCAATGATTCTGAAAGCTTTGGTTTCAACAGCCTGAAGCCGAGCGAGGTGTGAGGCAGGAGCACCGGCCCAGAGGGGAGAACAGTATTCCATTCAGCTGCGGATGAAAGCCTTGTATGTGGTGAGGAGCTCAGGTGTGCCAAGGAAGGACTCCGCACGACGGAGGATGTTCAGTCGGCGACTGGCTTTGGAGGCCAGTTTGGAAATGTGGTTTTCCCAGGAAAGATCATGGCAGATAGTGAGACCCAAAAGCTTGAGTGACAGAACTTCTTGGAGAGGATTGTTGAGAAAGTAGATGGGAGGGTTGTCCAGTCGGTCTTTTCGGAGAGACATAGTGAGAGTGTGAGATTTGTCATGATTGAAAGACATGTTCCACTTGTTTGATCAGTCTGTGATTTTGTCCAGGTCTGCAGAGAGTGAGGAGGCTGAAGCTTGCCGATCTTAGGGATGAGGACTGGAGTGGCAGAGAATGGAGTCATCAGCAAAGAGATAGAGAGGATTTTCAAGAGAGTCGGAGAGATCATTGATGAAGACCAGAAAAAGCACAGGGCCCAGAACACTTCCTTGGGGAACTCTAGCCTGAACAGGAAGGGGAGATGAGAGAAATCCATTCAGGGCCACATGTTGACTACAACCAGAGAGGAAGTCCACCAGCCATGCATGGAGATTTCCATGGATACCAAAGGAGGAGGGTTTTGTGAGCAGAACGGGGTGCCAGACCGTGTCGAAGACACGTGATGTCAAGGGAGACAGCTCTGATTTCCTGTTTTGCATTAAGGACCTCCATCCATTGTTGAGACAGCAGAAGTAGCTTGTCCAGAGTAGAGTGACCTGGTCTGAAACCAAATTGATGATCGGAGATCAAGCCATTGGAGAAGAGGAAGGATTTGATGTCGGAATCGATGATTGATTGATTCCATGACCTTGCTGATTATTGGGACCAGGCTGATTGGTCTGTAGTTGCAAGGATCTGTGTTTGCACCTTTTTGTGTAAAGCGGTAATGTTTGCCGATTTCCAAGCAGATGGCATATGACCTTGAGCAAAAGAGATGGTGAGATAGAGCGGAAGAGCAGGATTTTAGGACACGTGGGCTGATGCCATCTGGTCCAGCTGCAGAATCAGAGTCGAGGTTTGACAGAAACTTCTCCACCTTGTCAGGAGAGAAGGACACAGAGTCAAGGAGCAGCTCGAAGGTTGGAGGAGGTGGAGGTATGTGATGGAAGGGGGAGGAAGTGTGGAGGAGGCAGCTTTGAGGAGGAGGGGTGGGGGGAGAATTGAAGTAAAATAGTCGGGGGGGGGGGGATTGGGAAGGGGAGGGTTTTTAAAGGGGGGTGAGGGGGAGAGGGGAGTTTTGAAGGGGAGGGGTGAGGGGGGAGTTTTGAAGGGGAGGGGGTAGGGGGGAGTTTTGAAGGGATGGGGTGAGTGGGGAGATTTAGAGGGGAGGGGCGAGGGAGCAGTTTTGAAGGAGAGTGGCGAGTGTGAAGATTTAGAGAGGATGGGAGAGTTTATGAGGGGAGGGGCGAGTCGGGAGAATTGAAAGGGAGGGGTGAGGGGGAATTTTGGAGGGGAGGAGTGAGGTGGGAGTTTTTAGGAGGGGAGGTGGGAGTTTAGGAGGGGAGGGGGGAGTTTAGCAAGTGGATGATTAATGAAAAACGAACATTTATTACAAACTGGGTTTATTGTGATTTTCAAGTCAGAGATCCGTTTGAAAACGATAGAGGAGGGATGGAATGAAGGTGAGTTTGGAGAATGTAGAAAGGAAGGACTATAAGAGATTGAATTTTTTTTTGAAATGGAATGATTTGATGATATGACTGATGTTACCATACGACTGATGACTCCATATTTTAAGGAGGACATTGATTAATTAAATCTTGTTCCCATCGTTTGTCAAGAACACCTACCAGTCGGGGTCTTCTTTGTGCTTTCACCCTTGATGATGAGTTTCTCACTGCAGCCTCTTCGTTGACATTCCATTGATTTGATGAAATTAGCAGTGTACAAATTTCCTGTGCATGTTCCTGTGCCACCTTCAGTTGAACGTCAGGCATGGGCAGCCAGTTTGTGAATGACTTGTGGGGGAAAAAAGCGAATGGCAAACCATGAACCAATGGATTCCACATTATTGTGCCACCTTCTGTCGAACGTCGGGCATAACACCAGGTTCGTGAAGGACTTGGTCAAAAAACGTTCTGGAGCTGAATGTTTCTATATCCAGTCAATGCAAATGGCGAATCTGCGAATGTTACGGATGGAAACCCTCACATCATTTCCTTATTCTCGTTTAAATTCGATCTCTATATTTTCATTCTATCATTCCAATCATAAAGTAATACGGTATCATTAATATATGAAAATATAATTTTGAATACACTTGTAAGATAAACAAATATAGACTCCAATCTGACGTGATAACCGATACAGACCAATCTCCTGGCAAGAATGGGCAGATACGAAAATCAAAATCATAACTGTATTGAGGTATTTATGAAACCTTCCACCTACCTTACGACAGCCGCTGGGACCCCAAAACGTTCCACAGAAGGTCGGGCAGGGCTAGCTCCAAGGCTGAGGGAGTAGTTTTGGGATGGACGGATGGACAATCCTGTTTTATAATATACTTGTCGGAAACCCACGGGCATAGATTTGTATGACATTTGGACATATTGATTTAGACGTTGAATGAAGAGTTTTCCAAAATGGGTACTGCCAATTCTTCAGATGCAGTAATGATGTCATCTACACAATTTATTTACTTCACATAACATGTGAATACATGTCCATGCACATGGGAAATGCAGTTTACAGTGTGTAATTTCACGTAGTGTAAAATGTGACTTCAAGACCCAAAACTTCCCTCCCCCCAAACTTTCTCCCCTGCTCCCCGCATCACACCCACAGTGCACAGGGGAGAGGGGGAGAGAGGGGGGGGGAGAGGGAGGGTAGAGGGAAAAGGGGGGAGAGGAGGGGGAGAAGGAAGAGAGCGGTGGGAGAGTGCGGAGAGTGACACTTCTACCTTGAGTTGAGAGGGAGGTTGGCGGGGGGAGGGAGGCAAAACCTACCTTGACTGACTTATTTCTGTTAATTTTTAAACTTGACAGCATCGAATATACAACGCTTTACAAATTAAAAATTGCTTAAAACCAAACTTCATCGATAATAATAAAATGCAGTGTGTGTGTGTGTGTGTGTGTGTGTGTGTGTGTGTGTGTGTGTGTGTGTGTGTGTGTGTGTGTGTCGTCTCCTCCATAACTCCAAAACCATGAAACCTAGCAGCCCCAAACTTTGCATGCATACTTCTCGACCTCCAAAAAATGCTTGAATGAAAACTGGGTGTTTTGGTGTGTTTTTGAAAATAATTTATGCTAACAGCCTTACCTTTGGTCATCCTGCATTCAGGTCGCTCTGCTTGGGGTCTTAATTTTGTCTGCTAAATTCAAGTATGCCTTGCCTCAGTACAGGAACGTGTCTGTACAATAAAGTGTCATACCTACGAATCTCTGTATTCCTGTATACATCGCAATGCTTATAAACGCCAGTGTTTGTGCCTTTGTTTAATTTCCGCAAAGCTCGAGAATCTCTTCACCTGAACCGAAATTCAAAAATTTAACTGCAGAATTGACATCAGCAGGTGTTCCGATTTTTAGAAAAGTGTTCATTTGTCTAATTCGGACATTGTGGGACACTTCAGGGAGCTCAACAGTATTGTTGGGGTGCTTAAGCTGCTTGGCGAGCGCTCTACAAACAGCTTGCTAATGGAACACCTTGGTAGGTGGAACACCCCTGCTCACTCCTCAGATTGAGTATTTTATTTATTTCCTTCCTTTAAAAAGTAAAAAGTACATATCTATCTATAATTCCAGTAATCTCTGTGTGTGTGTCTGTGTGTGTGTATGCGACCGCTGTTTCTCGACAACTACCGGTCCGATATACTTGAAACTTGCCAGGTATATTGCTGGGGACCCGAGGATGTGCCTTTTCAAGGTTTGAAATTAATCGGACAAGTAGTTACCGAGCTATGGCGATTTCTTTACCAAACTCCGCAAGCCGTTCGCTTTGGACCAAACCATTTCATGTAAATAGAGGGGGGGGGGATTGTCACCGTACTCGCAAGCCGTT
Source organism: Myxine glutinosa (assembly GCF_964187855.1). Classification (NCBI taxonomy): domain Eukaryota; kingdom Metazoa; phylum Chordata; class Myxini; order Myxiniformes; family Myxinidae; genus Myxine; species Myxine glutinosa. Next base: position 96,898,093 of record NC_136264.1, on the reverse strand, counting down.
CGCTTTGGACCAAACGATTTCATGTAAATAGAGGGGGGGGATTGTCACCGTACTCGCAAGCCGTTCGCTTTGGCTTTGCGAATGGACCAAACCATTTCATGTAAATAGAGGGGGGGGATATAATTTTAGATATATATATAGTACGGGCATGCCCTAGTATAGATAAACGAAGGCAGTCCCCCCCCCCCCCCCCCCACTTCTTTTTCCTCCTGGGGCCTCGGGCGGTGCCTCACACCTTTGTTGTGCTATTTTATTTTCTCCCTTTTTGTGTGATCTGCTTTCATTATACGACCCTGTCACATCCACATCTATATATATAAAACACAGTTTGTGTGTGTGTGTGTGTTTGTGTGTGTGTGTAATTACCGATAGACTCCTACACGGAGAGGCTCACGTGCTTCATATTTGGCATAGACATGGCCATTGAGCCTGGGAAGAACATGGCCGACCTAAAAAAAAAAAATTCATAATATTTTTTTTACCATATTTTTACCTCAGCGCATTTCAGCGAGGTATATTATGCACGGATTCTGAGGCGGTGGCAGAGCAGCGCGCTGATTCGCTCAGAGCGATCACGTGATGTTCCTTGATGCCATAAACTCACAGTTACGCGTTCACACGTAATTCAGAGCGAAAAGCGATTGCCTTTTTTCACATTTCAGCGAGGAACATTGCCATTTACACCACATAGGTTTTTTTTTCTTTCATCTATATATATAAAACAGAGTGTGTGTATGTGTGTGTGTGTGTGTGTGTGTGTGTGTGTGTGTGTGTGTAATGTTACCGATAGACTCCTAAACGGAGAGGCTCACATGCTTCATATTTGGCATAGACATGGCCATTGAGCCTGGGAAGAACATGGCCGACCTAAAAAAAAAAAAATCATAATTTTTTTTACCATATTTTTCCCACAGCGCATTTCAGCGAGGAATATTATGCACGGATTCTGAGGCGGTGGCAGAGCAGGGTGCTGATTCGCTCAGAGCGATCACGTGATGTTCCTTGACGCCATAAACTCACAGTTACGCGTTCGCACGTAATTCAGAGCGAAAAGCGATTGCCTTTTTTCACATTTCAGCGAGGAACATTGCCATTTACACCACATAGGTTTTTTTTCTTTCATCTTTAGATCCATATTTTTTTTCAGCGAGGAATATTATACAGGGAATCTGAGGCGATGGCAGAGCAGCGCGCTGATTCGCTCAGAGCGATCACGTGATGTTCCTTGCCACCATAAACTCACAGCAAGTAGCATAGATTTTAGCATGATTCGCATTTAGCATGATTTAGCATGATTTAGCATAGATAATAGCATGTTTCACATAGATTTTTTTTCAGCGAGGAATATTATACACTGAATCTGAGGCAGTGGCAGAGCAGCGCGCTGATTCGATCAGAGCGATCACGTGATGTTCCTTGCCGCGCGATTGCGTTTTTTCACATTTCAGCGAGGAACATTGCCATTCAAACCACATAGGTTTTTTTTTCTTTCATCTTTAGATCCATATTTTTTGCCATAACGTAGCGCATTATGGCTCTCTCGAGATCGAGTTAGCCAATCACCTGGGAGCATGAGGCCACGTTGGCCACGCCCACGACACGATGCAGAGTTGCAATCGTGCGTTTGCGTAATTTCTTACCACGTGTAAATGTGGTATTTTGTCTACGAGTATTTTGAATTTGGTATTTTGAATTTGTCTACGAGTGAGTGACTGGAAGACTGACTGTGATAAAGGCAATGGCACCGAAGAAAAGAAATTTGTCACGTTCAACCTCCCGAGCAAGGAAAATCGCTGATCGGAGACTCCATGAAGCCGATGAAGATACTTTTCACCATCGATCTCTCGAGCTCGAGTTAGCCAATCACCTGGGAGCATGAGGCCACGTTGGCCACGCCCACGACACGACGCAGAGTTGCAATCGTGCGTTTGCGTTGTTTCTTACCACGTGTAAACGTGGTATTTTGTCTACGAGTATTTTGAATTTGTCTACGAGTGAGTGACTGGAAGACTGACTGTGATAAAGGCAATGGCACCGAAGAAAATAAATTTGTCACGTTCAACCTCCCGAGCAAGGAAAATCGCTGATCGGAGACTCCATGAAGCCGATGAAGTTACTTTTCACCATCGACAAGCCAATCAAGAACGTGTCTCTAGATTCAGACAGCGAGAGACAGAAGATGAGACAGAGGCACGTCTAAACGCCAATCAACAATGTCTGGCGAGGGCCAGACAGCGAGAGGCACGTCTAAACGCCAATCAACAATGTCTGGCGAGGGTCAGACAGCGAGAGACAGAAGATGAGACAAAGGCACGTCTAAACGCCAATCAACAACGTCTGGCGAGGGCCAGACAGCGAGAGACAGAAGATGAGACAGAGGCATGTCTAAACGCCAATCAACAATGTCTGGCGAGGGCCAGACAGCGAGAGACAGAAGATGAGACAGAGGCACGTCTAAACGCCAATCAACAACGTCTGGCGAGGGCCAGACAGCGAGAGACAGAAGATGAGACTGAGGCACGTCTAAACGCCAATCAACAACGTCTGGCGAGGGCCAGACAGCAGGAGACAGAAGAACAGCGCCAAAAACGACTCAACAACTGGCAACCATCAGGCAGACGGCAGCCGGCCATTGCATGGGAGAAGGCTGCATTCAGTTACAATCCGAACACTGACTACTCCTCAAACGTTGATATTGGCTCCATGTCATTCACCTGTCAGTTTTGCCATGCCTTGAAATGGAAGGGAGAAACACCAGGAATGTGTTGCAGGGGAGGTAATGTCCTTTTGCCTTCTCTCCAATCTCCACCGGAACCTTTGAAAGAACTACTTCAATCAACTACGACTCAATCCAGACACTTCCTGAAGGAAATCCGTAATTACAACTCTTCGTTCCAAATGACTTCGTTTGGAGCAGATCGCGTCGTCACTGAGCAAGGATTCATGCCTACATTCAAGGTGCAAGGCCAGGTATACCACCTCATTGGCTCTATCCACCCTCAACTAGGTGAGCAACCGAAATTTTTACAAATCTATTTTATGGGTGACCACCGAGAAGAAGCTGCCCGACGAGGACAGAACTTCCCCAACCTACTCTCTGAACTAATCCTCGCCTTACGAGATATGCTCCACTCAAATAATGCGCTGGTCAACAGCTTCAAGTCGACATTGGAGAGAATGCCTTCACCTGATTACAAGGTTGTAATTCGAGCTGACAAACGTCCTCACTGAGAGCACGAACGTCGGTTTAACGAGCCAGTCAACAATGACGTTGCAGTTCTCATGGTAGGAGAGCAGTACAACAATCGCGACATCGTCCTGCATCTTCGCGACAACAGCACGAAGCGGATTTGGGAGACTCACCGATTCTATGACGCCCTCCAGTACCCTCTGATTTTCTGGAAAGGACAAGATGGCTATCATTTTGAAGTTGAACAAGCTGGCGGCCGGGGAAAGAAAGTATCTGCGAATGACTTCTATGCCTTCCACATCATGGTCAGAAAGAATTCCACGAATCATATCCTGCAGTGCCGTGATCTGTTCCACCAGTTCATCGTCGACATGTATGCCAAAATCGAAAGTGAGAGACTCCTCTTTATCCGGCTCCACCAACGTCAACTGAGGGCAGAATCGTACGCACACCTCAGGGATGCTGTCAACAATGACGGAGATGTTCAGAACATGGGACAACTGGTCATCTTGCCATCCACGTTCACCGGAGGTCCCCAATACATGCACGAGCGGACCCAGGATGCGATGGCATACGTACGCAATTATGGTCGCCCCGACCTTTTCCTTACCTTCACCTGTAATCCGAAGTGGGAAGAAATTAAGCGAGAGTTGATGATCAACCAGCAGCCAACACATCGCCATGACATTGTCGCAAGGGTATTCCACCAGAAACAGAAGGAACTCATGCAGACGATTAAGAAGGGCAAAGTTTTCGGGACTGTCCGATGCTTCATGTACACCATTGAATGGCAGAAACGAGGCCTGCCCCATGCCCACATTCTGGTGTGGCTAGAAGAAAAGATCCACGCTTCCAATGTAGACTCTTTTATCAGTGCTGAACTTCCAAACCCTGATGAGGATCCAGAGCTGTTCAACATCGTCAAAACGCAGATGGTGCATGGCCCTTGCGGCTGGCTGAATCCATCGTCTCCGTGTATGACGGACGGTAAATGCACCAAGCGATATCCTAGGGCATTTCTCAAGGAAACGCAGACTGGTCTGGATGGATACCCACTTTACCGGAGGAGAAAGCCTGAAAGAGGTGGATCTGAAACATCTATTTCAATTTCCGAGACCAGAAGCATAGACGTTGACAACCGATGGATTGTACCATACTGTCCACTTCTCTCTAAAATGTTCAAGGCTCATTTCAATGTTGAGTTCTGCAACTCAGTGAAATCAATCAAATACGTGTGCAAATACGTCAACAAAGGTTCGGACATGGTGATGTTCGGCCTTCAGAGGAACAAAAACGACGAGATCGAGTCATATCAGCTGGGGCGTTACGTCAGTAGTAACGAAGCTATCTGGAGAGTTCTCAATTTCCCTATCCACGAACGCTACCCAACCGTTGTACACCTTTCCGTACATCTTGAGAATGGCCAGAGAGTGTATTTCACAGAAGGCAACGCAAGGCAAAAAGCAGCAGAACCACCAAGTTCAACTACACTTACCGCATTCTTCCAATTGTGTCAACAAGTCGAATTCGCCAAAACACTCATCTACAATGAAGTCCCACAGTACTACACCTGGGTGGTTGGCAGTAAGACGTGGAAAAGACGTACACAAGGAGCATGAGTTGTGGGACATCCCGACATTCGCCGTTCAGATGCAATTGGACGAGTCTACACTGTACATCCAAACAATTTTGAATGCTTCTTCCTGCGCCTTCTACTCCATCATGTCAAAAGACCCATCTCTTTCCAAGAACTGAGAACGTTCAACGGCCAGGTTTGCGACACCTTCTGCCAAGCCTGCCACCTGCATGGCCTTCTGGAGGATGACAGCCACTGGGATGCCACTCTAGAAGAAGCAGCAGTCTCACGCTCTCCAGCCCTGTTGAGAAATCTCTTTGCCATCATGCTACAAACTTGCGGTCTCTCCAATCCGGTACAACTGTGGAATAACCATCGTGACGATCTCAGTGAGGACATTCTCCACAGGGCAAGACAGGTTCATGCTGAAGCAGACTACTCCGATGCGATCTACAATGAAGCCTTAGTACTCATAGAAGACAAACTGCTTTCTCTTGGAGGACATTTGCTGGAGGTCATTGGCCTTCCTGTAACACAGCGACAACAACAGAATCACCTGGCTCGGGAAGTACTCCGAGAGACTTCATACAACGCACAAGAGTTGGAAAACTACATCAATGAAAACGAGCCAAGACTGACAGTGGAGCAAGAACAGATCTACATGCAAGTGCTGGCGAGCATACACTCTTTTGAAGGTGGATTGTTCTTTCTGGACGCACCTGGAGGCACTGGAAAAACGTTCCTTATGAATCTCCTCCTGTCAAAAATCAGGTAGAAAAAGATGATTGCTCTGGCTGTTGCCTCTTCCGGAATTGCTGCCACTCTTCTCCCCGGGGGCCGGACCGCCCACTCAACCTTCAAGCTCCCCTTCAACCTCACTAACACGGAGCAGCCAATGTGCAACATCTCCAAGTCATCGGCTGTCGCAGAGGTATTTCGGCAATGCCAACTCATTGTCTGGGACGAGTGCACAATGTCTCACAGAGTTGCACTGGAGGCAGTTGACCGCACACTGCAAGATATTCGAAACGATCAGACTGTCATGGGAGGCATTACTCTTCTGATGGCAGGGGATTTCCGACAGACCCTGCCTGTCATACCACGTGGGACCAAGGCAGATGAACTTCGTTCCTGTATAAAGGCATCTCCTCTATGGTCAAACGTGACGAAGTTGAAACTCAGCACAAACATGCGTGTCACCCTTCATGGAGATGTAGCCGCAGGCGCCTTTTCAGCGAAGCTGTTACAGATCGGAAACGGAGATTTGGAGATGTGCCCTGAAGATGGACTGGACATCGTACCATGCGGCAACAATGTCACCACGGCTGACAAACTCAAGGCGAACGTCTTCCCCAACATCCCCGCCAACTACCGAAATCACTCCTGGCTCTGTGAAAGGGCAATTCTAGCCCCAAAGAACGATGCAGTGGACAAAATCAATTTGGATCTTCTGCAGACTATTCCTGGGGATCTAAGAACTTACCGATCTGTCGACTCAATCCAAAACGACCACGAGACTGTCCATTACCCAGTAGAGTTCCTCAATTCGCAACAGCCTCCGGGTGTGCCTCCCCACATACTCCATCTAAAGGAAGGTGCTCCAATCATGCTCCTGAGAAATATCGATCCTCCAAAACTGTGCAACGGCACACGACTGGCTATCAAAAAGTTGATGCCTCACGTAATTGAGGCCAACATACTTACGGGAAACTATAGCGGGGAACAGGTCTTCATTCCGAGGATACCAATCATACCATCTGATCTGCCAATCGAGTTCAAAAGGCTCCAATCCCCTGTACGGCTCAGCTTTGCCATGACCATCAACAAGGCGCAAGGACAATCTCTCAAGGTGGTCGGACTGAACCTTGATTCCCCGTGCTTCTCCCATGGCCAACTATACATAGGATGTAGTTGGGTAGGACAAGAGAACAATCTATACATCCTATCCGAACAAGGAAAGACAAAGAACATTGTTTACAAGAAAGCACTGCGTAATTAACTACGTGTCTGGTGTGTTGTGATGATTGTGAGAATATCGATTCTGATTCTGATTCTGATCTGATTTTTATGTGTATTTATGTGTATTTTATGTGATTTTTTGTATTTATGTGTATTAAAAAAAACACACAAAAAGGCACGAAGGAAAAAGGTTAATTACTCCGACACATTTAGCTGCGGTGATTGAAAAATCACCGGACAATTGTTGCTGTTTTGATGCTTTTTACTGCTGTTTTGATGCTTTTACATTGCTGTTTTGATGCTTTTTCACTGCTGTTCTGATGCTTTTTCACTGCTGTTTTGATGCTTTTTCACAGCTGTTCTGATGCTTTTTTGCCGTTTTTTAAAATATAAAAATCTCATTAAGAAAAAAAAATACAAAAAAATCTCACAATGATGACATATAATTCACAGAAAACGCTGAAGCAACCGCGTAATGTTGCGGTTGTGGCGGACACAAAAGCCCACTGGCGTGGTGACATCATTCCACGCACCGAGTGGGCGGTGGCCACGCCCGAGGGGTAGGCGTGGCCTCATGATATACCCCGGGCGACCAGCCCGGAGGAGTTCAGTGTTACAGTGTAGTCTTACAATAAAGACGTTTATATGTTACCGCTTGTCCGCTTCCTCCTTGCTCACAAGCAGCGCGCGTAACGCCGCGCTTTACTGGTGACCCTCGACGTTGGATCTGCCGGAGCGATCCTTCCACACGCGACGCCATCGCCATGGCCGCCTTCGTCAAACTTCCGGAATTTTGGGAGGCTCAGGCCGAAGTCTGGTTCGTCCAGGCCGAAGCCCAATTTCAGCTTCGGCACCTCACCGGCGATGACACGCGCTACTGCCACGTCGTCGCCTCCCTCGGGCCCGGCACGGCCGCTCGAGTTGTGTCCGTCCTTCGCCACCCACCGGACGGCCACAAGTACGAGGCACTCAAGCGGCTACTCCTAGCCACGTTCAGCCTCACGGACGACGCACGGGCCGACCACCTCCTGGATCTCCCCGAGCTCGGTGAGACGCGCCCGTCGGTCCAAATGGACCATATGCTGTCACTGTTGGGCGACGAAGCCCCCGGTTCGCTATTCCGGGCGCTTTTCCGTCGCCAACTTCCAGCGCAGGTTCGCCTCGCGTTGGCCGGGACCGGGCTAACGGAACCCCGAGCATTGGCGGCCGAGGCGGACAAGTACTTCGCCGCTTCGGACACGCGGGCGAGCGTTGGCGTGGCCGTCACGGCCTTCGACGCTGATGTTCCACAGCATCATCTTCTACAGCACGCTGATGTTCCACAGCATCATCTTCTACAGCACGCTGATGTTCCACAGCATCATCTTCTACAGCACGCTGATGTTCCACAGCATCATCTTCTACAGCACGCTGTGGTTCAGCAGCATGCTGATACGCACCTCGTGAACGCCGCCACGCCCCGCCCACCGCCGCGGCGAAAACCGCCACCGCGGGGAAACCCGTCGACTCCACCGGCCTGGCGGAGCCAGCCGCACTCCTCCAGCTCCACCACCTGGTGCTGGTTCCACGCCAAGTTCGGCCACGAAGCTCGGCGGTGTCATCCGCTGTGCTCCTTCAACGGGTCGGGAAACGCGCGGGCCGGCGCTCAATTGTGGCGATGAGCGCCGGCCGTTCGAGCAGCCTGCTGTTCATAACGGACACCTTCTCCGGGCGCCGTTACCTGTGCGACACGGGAGCACAGGTGAGTGTCATTCCCGCCGGCACGTCAGACAAGCACGCCGCGGGTGGGGGCCCCGCGCTGCTTGCCGCGAACGGGACGCCCATCCGTACGTACGGAAAACGCTGCCTCTCTCTGCGGTTTGGAGGGCAGGTTTTCCGATGGACGTTCGTCACCGCCGACGTGCCCATGGCACTGCTTGGCGCGGACTTCCTGTGCGCTAATGGGCTCCTGGTCGACGTCAAGCGCAGACGGCTTGTCCAGGCCGAGACGTTCAGCTCGCTCGCATGTGCGTTGCCCAGCTCAACGAGCGGCTTGCCAAGCGGCTTGCCGAACGATTCGGTTCCGGCCACGTTGGTCTGTACGCTTCCGGCAGCGGACGCATTCACCCGCCTCCTCGCCGGCTTCCCGGCCCTCACGCGGCCCACCTTCTCGGCGGGGGCCGTCAAGCACGGGGTGGCCCATCACACCCCCACCGTCGGGCCACCGGTCTACGCCCGGCACGCCGCCTCGAGCCGACGAAGCTGGCGGTGGCAAAAGCGGGGTTCGCTACCCTGGAGCGACTCGGCATCGTTCGGCGCTCAGAGAGCGCTTGGGCGTCGCCGCTGCACATCGTGCCGAAGCCCGGCGGGGGATGGCGACCGTGCGGGGACTATCGCCGTCTCAATGACGCCACGACTCCCGACCGCTACCCCGTCCCCCACATTCAGGACTTTTCCGCCCGTTTGGCGGGCAGGTCCTTCTTCTCGAAGGTGGACCTCATACGCGGCTACCATCAGGTCCCCGTCAGGCCGGAGGACGTCCCGAAGACGGCGGTCATCACGCCATTCGGACTCTTCGAGTTCCTGCGCATGCCCTTCGGTCTGAAGAATGCGGCTCAGGCGTTCCAGCGACTGATGGACAGCGTCCTGCGCGACTTGGATTTTGTCTACGTCTACCTGGACGATATCCTCGTCGCCAGCGCGTCCCGCGAAGAGCACCTACGCCACCTCCGCACGCTCTTCGAACGCCTGGGCCAGCATGGCCTGATTGTGAACCCCGCAAAGTGCCGGTTCGGCGCCGCCACAATCGATTTTCTGGGGCACCGTGTCACCAGGCACGGCGCCGTCCCCCTGCCGGCCAAGGTGGAGGCAGTGAAGGGGTTTCTGCGCCCCCGCACGATCAGAGGGCTGCAGGAGTTCCTGGGCATGGTGAACTTTTACCATCGGTTCCTGCCCCGTATCGCCCAGCTCCTGCGCCCCCTGCACGAAGCTCTCCGAGGTAAGCCGGGCAAAGGCGACGTTACCTGGACCGAGCAGATGGACACGGCGTTCACGGGCGCGAAGCTCGCCTTGGCTAACGCCACCATGCTCGCGCACCCGGCGCCCGATGCACCGATCGCCCTCACCACCGATGCCTCGGACTACGCGGTGGGCGCGGTGCACGAGCAATGGGTGCGTGGAGCTTGGCAACCGCTGGCGTTCTTTAGCCGGCAGCTTCGCCCGCCCGAACGCCGTTACAGTACCTTCGACCGCGAGTTGCTCGGACTTCACTTGGCGGTCAGGCACTTCCGCCATCTGCTCGAGGGCCGGGCGTTCACTGCCTTCGTCGACCACAAGCCGCTGATCTTCGCGATGGGCAAGGTCACCGAGCCGTGGTCGGCCCGGCAGCAGCGTCACCTCTCGGCCGTGTCCGAGTACACGACGGACATCCAGCACGTCGCGGGGAAGGACAACCCGGTGGCGGATTGCCTTTCCCGGGCCGTCGCCCACGCAGTCCACCTCGGCATCGACTATGCCCGGATGGCAGCGGACCAGGCCGCTGACCCCAACGTCCAGGCCTTGCGGACCGCCGTCACGGGCCTCCGCGTCACCGAGGTGCCGTTCGACGGCGCGGGCGCGGCTCTCTTGTGTGACGTCTCCCTCGGGCGTCCTCGCCCCATTGTGCCCGCGGGCTGGCAGCGCCAGGTGTTTGACGCCATCCACGGCCTGTCCCACCCGGGCGCGAGGGCCTCCCAAAGGCTGATCGCCGACAAGTTCGTCTGGCATGGCCTCCGGAAGGCCGTCCGCGGCTGGGCCAGGACGTGCCTCGTGTGCCAGCGCGCCAAGGTGCACCGGCACACCCAGGCCCCGTTGGCCCCGTTCACGGTGCCGGAACGCCGGTTTGACCACGTCCACGTGGACCTGGTGGGACCTCTGCCCCCCTCGCGGGGTTTCACCTACGTCCTCACCATGGTGGACCGCACCACCCGGTGGCCGGAGGCCGTGCCCTTGGCGTCGACAACGGCGGCCGATGTCGCGCAGGCTTTCATCGCCACCTGGGTCGCCCGGTTCGGCGCCCCCTCAGACATCTCATCCGACCGCGGCCCCCAGTTCACCTCGGAGCTCTGGGGGGCGGTTGCGCAGGGGCTCGGGGTCCGGCTGCACCGAACCACGGCCTACCAACCCCAGGCTAACGGCCTGTGTGAGCGATTTCACCGCTCATTGAAGGCCGCACTCCGGGCCACCCTCCGCGACGGCGGCTGGGTCGACAGGCTCCCCTGGGTCCTGCTGGGCCTCCGGACGGCGCCCAAGGAGGACCTGCGCGCATCCGCGGCGGAGTTGGTCTTCGGGCAACCGCTGCGGGTGCCGGGCGAGTTCCTCCCCGACTCCACGGCACCATGGTCCGCGGCACAGCAGCGCTCCGCTCTGCAAGAGACCGCCCAGAGGTTCGCCCCGGTGCCAACGGCATGCCACGGGCACCCACCGACGCACGTCGCCCCGGAGCTTCGCACGGCGGAGTACGTCTTCGTCCGCCACAATGCCCATCGGACACCACTGCGGCCCCCGTACGACGGGCCTTTCCGCGTGCTGGAGACCGGGGCGAAGCACTTCACCCTGGACATCGGCGGTACTCCTGACCGCGTTTCGGTAGACCGCCTCAAGCCGGCCCACCTCGATGTGGACCATCCACCGCCAGTGGCCCGACCCCTACGTCGGGGCCGCCCTCCTGCGGGCGGACCCCCGGCACCGCCCAGCCCCGCCGCCACGGCGCCCCCCGGTCCTGCACCCATCCCAGGGGCAGCCAGGGGCATCCCACCTGGTATCCCTGCACCCCGGACGCCGCCGATCGCCAGGGGGCGCTTCGGCCGGGTCATTCGTCTGCCCCGCAAACTGGCCCTCCAGGTGCGCGGGAATTCTGGGGGGGGCGCGTGTGGCGGACACAAAAGCCCACTGGCGTGGTGACATCATTCCACGCACCGAGTGGGCGGTGGCCACGCCCGAGGGGTAGGCGTGGCCTCATGATATACCCCGGGCGACCAGCCCGGAGGAGTTCAGTGTTACAGTGTAGTCTTACAATAAAGACGTTTATATGTTACCGCTTGTCCGCTTCCTCCTTGCTCACAAGCAGCGCGCGTAACGCCGCGCTTTACGGTGATGTTTAACTCTGAGTGAGAATAGTTCTAAATTTTAAAAACTTTCATCTGATATTTGTGATTTATTTCAAACAAACTGTATTTCCCATCTACACGGGCATGTATTCCTATTAACGTTATGTAAAGTACATAAATTGTGTGGATTACGTCATTTGTGGATGCGATGAATTGCCAGTAACCATCTATATCCCTTCCCTCCTCCCCCTCCCTCTCCCCCTTCCTCTCCCCCTCCCTTTCCCCCCTCCCCCTTCCCCCCTCCCCTCCCCCTCCCTCTCCCCCTCCCTTTCCCCCCTCCCTCCTCTTCTCCCCTCCCCCCTCTCCTCCCCTCCCCTCCCCCCCGTTCCCCTCCCCTCCCCTTCCCCTCCCCCTCCCCTCCCCTTCCCCTACCCTTCCCCTCCCCCGCCCCTCCCCCGTCCGGCAATGCCGGGTACTTCTGCTAGTAAATAGATACATGTAAAAATAATGTCCTTTGACCTCGTGTTGGAGTTCTGGCATTTTGGTTGGAGCTGTGAATTTCAAACTCAACCAGAAACTTTTTATCCAAACTCGGAAAACATTGCAGAGAAACAATCTGCTTCTGCTCATTCTTCTTCTTCAACCTTGCAAAGCATTACAGATACTCTGCCATGATAATTCTTCTTCTTCCAGAGAAACTGCGTGAACAAAGCAATGGCCCTTCTTCTTCCTCCTCTTCTTCTTCTTCTAAGCACAATGGAAAAACTCTGCTCTCATGAAATTGTCAAAAGATCAACATCAAAAAACAACAAATATTATTATTCCCTGTGTTTTTGACAGCCATACACTAACCAGTTCTTCTTCAATCTCACAAGAAACGATTTATTCAAACTCAGAAAACATTATGGAGAAACATTCTGAATCTGATCATTCTTCTTCTTCATCAAACTCTCCTCCCCTCTCCCTCCTCCTCCCCCATGTGCATGTGGTGCGATGTGTGATGCCTCGAGCAGTTCCTCGCCTGCTAAAAATGTTGTGCCATTTTATTTCCCCCCTTTTTCTGCCATCTGCTTTCATTAAATGGCCCATCACTTCCACACAAATAGATACATCAAAAAATAACGTTCATCGACTTTGGGATTGTACTTTTGAGTACAAAGCTTAAAAAACGACATTACTTTCCGGTACACCTAATATTTTATTGGTGTACGCATAGATTACCGCAACAAATTAAACAGCAGGATCGTCGTGAAGGCTTCACAGCCGAGCCTGGGTACTCCGTGGGGAAATCGCCGAGTTATGAAAGCAAAATAATTTGGAGGATTATAATGATTAAAGCAACGACGCGACGGGATGAGTGAACTCAAAGACCTCATGATCAAATACCTGATCTTCATAAGTACGAATCACTAATCGCTTGCCCAGCCAGCTGTCCCTTATCAACTGTTTCATTGGAGTGCTTGCTTGGGTGCTTAAGCCACCTGGCGAGCGCTCTATAATCTTATTGGTAACTTACCCAGCATTGCTCATGGGGGCGAGGGGTCTGAGAAGAGGAGGGGGAGGGGTGTGGGGCAAGAGAGCCGGCCAGGCAGGGAGGCGAGGGTTTATTTAAAATAGTGATTTGAGGGGATGCCAGTTTGGGTTTATATAGAATGGTGAGTTGAGATCATGCCTGTTTGTGTTGATATAAAACTAGCAAAAGTTCCTGGTGTTGCTGGGAAACGCAGGGTCACTTTGTGTTGGGAATATGGAGAGAGGAGGGGAAGTAAAGGTAGGGGGGAAGAGAGGGGAGGGAAGGGGAGGAAGGATGGAAGGGAGTGGGAGGATAGGAGAGAGGGAGGATAGGGTGAGGAGGGGGAGGGGGAAACAGGGAAGGGCAGGGGGGAGGATAGGGGAGGGGGAAGGGTAACGACAGGGAGGGAAAGCGAATGGAGAATGGGGATGTAGAGAAGAGGAAGGGGGAGGGGGAAGAGGGAGGTGGAATAGGGGATGGTATGGAGGGAGGTGATAGGGGAGGGAGGGGTGATAGGGGAGGGGCAGGATATGTGAGGGGAAAGGGAGGGGAAGGGTAACGACTGGAAGAGAAAGGGAAGGGTAACGGGGAGGGAGAGTGGAGGAAGAGGGAAGGGGAGGGGGTGAAAGTGGAGGGAGGGGAAGTGGGGTGATAGGGGACAGATGGGAGTGATAGGGGGGTCGGGAAATTGGGAGGGGTAGGGAAAGGAAAAGGGAAGAGGAATGGGGAGGGAGAGGAAGAGTGGAGAGGATGATAGGTAAGGGAAGCGGAGGGAGGGTAGTGATAGGTGGGGGAAGGGGAGGTGGGAAACGAGGTGGTGAGAAGTGAGGAGTGGGAAGGTGTGAGGGGGAAGGAGGAGAGGAGTGGGGAAAGGAGAGGAGTGAGGAGGAAGGAGAGGGGGAGGAGTGAGCAGGGAGAGGAGAGTGAGCAGGGATAGGAGAGTGATCAGGGAGAGGAGAGTGAGAAGTGAGCAGGGAGAGTGAGGAGTGAGCGGGGAGAGGAGAGTGAGCAGGGAGAGGAGAGTGAGCAGGGAGAGGAGAGTGTGGAGTGAGCAGGGAGCGTGAGGAGTGAGCAGGGAGCAGAGAGTGAGGAGGAGAAGAGAGTGAGGAGTGAGGGGGGAGAGGAGTGAGGAGTGAGGGGGGGAGAGGAGTGAGGAGCGTTCCCCACAGGTTCCCCACTAGTCTAATAAATAAAATTCATCGGATGTCTGTCTGTTTACGTTTTTTGCAAAGACCGCTGGACCGACAACCACCAAATTTGGCACACAGGCCAAGTCTGACCCGGGATTGTACAAAGGGTATTTTCATGCATCGCTTCAGCCTTTAAAGAGCCCGAAAACCCCTAATACTCCCTTGCACATGCTTTTTACATGCTTGAGAGATTAGAATACATGCTTGAGGGAAGACTTTTTACATGTTTGGGAGATTAGATCCCGAAGACCCCAAAGACCCATAACAACATTAAGACCCTTGAAGACCCCAAACACACTTAAGACCCTTTAAAACCCCGAATACCGCCAAAGACCTTTTAGACCCCTTTACCAACCGGCATAGCCTCAACTCACCATTTTGTATAAACCCAAACCGGCATCACAACAAAGTGACAATCAAAAAGACAATAAAATGCCAAAATTATGAAATATATCAGCATGCCACGACAGTATGCTTTCCATCTTATGGTTAATTTTTTTTGTTCTTCACATCACTAAGTAGACAGCCGGATATATGCAATGCCGAGGATTCCTAAACATAGCCCACTTAAGGCACTCTTGATTTGATCAGTGATCTGGCCTGGACGATGAATCCACCACACAAACATCATAAGGGAATTGAACGATAGAAGAGAATACAAAGAATAACAAAGTTTTAATGAAAAAAGATTGAAAAGATCCAGTCTATTTAAGGAAGAAACCAATTCAGAGACAAATGGTCTGAAGGCGTGAGAGATGACTGGGAGATAGGCAGGTGCACCAACTGGTATCTGGATATGATTATAGTAATCATCCCGCGTGGGGTTACTGTCAGCATCTTTCATCAAACAACCGTTCGTCTGAGGATCAGGACAATTACTCAACCAGGAAGTGACAAGGGAGGCAAGAGGCAGTCACGCTCCTGCCAATTCTCTAAAATGTTTCGTCCTTCCATTCCCCGCACCGCATAAACCATAAGTAAATTGCATCCTCAGAGTCCTTCTCCTGCCACATCCCCCACCATGTTTCTTTGCCATTGCTCCTGGTAATGGAATTGCCTCTCAAATTCAGGGCTTTTGGCCATTGTGCAAAGCAGTCAATGTAATCCCAACAATCCATCCATCAAATCCAAAACGATCTCTTAACTGGCAGCTTAAGTGTTTTGGATCCAGTGCCTTTGACTAATAAAACATCACCAACTAGTCTGCAATGAAATGTATCTTTGCAAGACTCAAGTCTCTTTAGGAAGGATAGTGGTGTTTTGCAAAATAAAAGTGGTACAAGGTAAAGTTGCATATTCGTGAGGTTAGTTGGAGACTCACTGGAATTATTGGCATCAATTGTTGGTGGAATAGGTAAGATGTTACGTCACTGAATTTCATGTGATGGCACGCTCCATCAAGGTGCCCCATGAAAATTGTAAAGCAGTGTGTGCTGGTACCTTGGTCAAATCCTAAATCTCCAGTGACACTGTGTTAGCTGTGCAGCTCTGCCTCGGTAAATGATGCAACCAGCAGAATTGAATAAGTGCATCCTGATCAATTAGGAAGTAAACAAATAGACACTACCATCATCAGCTGTACACACTTTTTGTTATTATTTAGTATGCAAACTGTGGCTGCTGGTTGCATCATTGCTAGAAGCGCAGCTGCCGCTGATGTAGTGCTCCCCGTTTCCATTAAGCTGATCTACTTATTTTGCCAACATCGGATGAAAGGCTGAATCAACCCACCTGGTGTTACAGTGCCTTCAGAAAGTATTCACACCAGTAGGGAGATAATGGGGCTTCCAGGACACCCATGTATTTAGATGGGACTTTTTCCCAAACTGCCCATTTTTCCCCCGATTACCGCGACACCCCCTTCTCCTTTTACATGTAAGTGAATGGGGGAGTCCTTACTTAACCTCCAAGGACCACGCGACATTCAAAATTCCTCATTGATCCTATGAATATTTGCTCATTTTCTAATTTTTTTAAACAACTCCATTCTCTTATGGAACTCATCCCCATCTAGGATATTGATAAACTTTACATTAAGCACCTTTCTCTGTGCGTTTATAAAATGGTATGTTTCACGGAGGGACCTGGTCTGTCCTCCTCCCGATCCACATACCATTTTAAAATTATAATATTTATTATCCGGTTGATAACCATCAAAGTTCTCACTCCACTCTAATATATTTTTCTTCCCGCCCTCCATTACCCCACTTAACAAATGAATACGTTTATCCGTCTTGAGGACCTTCTGACCCTCTTAACCTCTCGGATCTGGTATTTCTCACACTCATTATGTTTTCCATTTATATACCAAGGTTGATTACACCTCCACTCTTTATCCATTTATATATAACCAAAAGGTACACACATAACACCACCATCTAAAATATATCGTTTATCATCATATGCCCCCAGTGCTAGTTTATTTATCTCTTCTGAATATAATTCATGCTTATAACTCCTAATCCCTTTTACCTTTCTATACTGTTCCTCCCCACTCATCAAACATTGATAATAATGACCAAAATTGATACTTTCTTTAATTACATTTTTCTTAATCCCTTTGAGCTTCTGATCACACTTCTCCACATTCCCAACTCTATATTTATACGCATAAGCCTTTGCTCTCAATGCTATGAACTCACTCAGAATATTTCCACCAAGCTCATCCTTGAACTTTCCAATCACCTTTTTATTTTGATTCGAGAACAATTCACTCTTTTGATCATAGTTGCTTGTATCATAAATTACAGAATCAGCTTTCATATCATCATAGACGTCATCTGTCTTGATACTCAGAATGAAGCTGTCCGTATCCATATACATCAACATGACGTTATCATCATACTTTGTTTTCAAATTCTCATAATAATATTCATACATCAGTAGTTTTGATAGATCGAGAACAGTAGTACCAATATAAATCGGTTTATCCATCTCAATTTCTTCTTTCATCATATGAACAGCACAAAAGTTTTCTGTAAAGATTTCAACACGCTCAAAGCTCGGTCTGTTGATTAGTTTGGAAGTTTGTTCCCAGGAAGTTGTCAACTTGATATTTTGTCTCTTTCTAACATTTTCCATAGTCTTCCCAAACACTGCGTAATTCATCAACTTATAAAAATCTTTCTCAAAGTCAGTCTTTCCAAGCGTTCTCTTTCGAGTGTTAAAATCAATATATTTCATTAACCAATAACTCTGTTTGAATTTCAGGACCCGATGAACTTTCTCAACAATTAGACCATGTTTCACAAATTGTAAAAGATTTCTCTGATGTAGTACATAGTTCTTCTTATCAAAGAATGTTGTTAAAAGTTTTTCTGTTCTTGATTCCTTATCAAATGATTTCTGATATTCACTCAACCACTCTGGGTTTGTTAATTCTTTCTCACACCCGAAAGGAAGATCTTTATGTTTCTCAAAGAGTTCTTTTGGATACTTTAGATCAACCTCCAGGAAATACCCTTCTTTCCTTTCATCCAACTCTTTTTGTGTTGAACTCAAAATCTTTTCTAGAACACCCTCATGATCACTCTCCTATTTCAATCCTCCATAAGTATTCTTATTCAGATACTTTCATCATCTGAAACATTGCTATTATTTAGAATATTATAAAAATCTTCTTTTGAAGGAAGTTTCTTTTCACCAAATCTTTTAAATGAATCCATATAGTCGTACGGGTAAATTCCCTTTTGTGTTAGGAGTTCCGTATCCTCATAATTACTCTCCAAACATGGAAATTTTTTCAAATTTTTAACTAGGTTAGCAAGAGGACTAGCCATGAATTTATATGTATCCAAGAATCGAATTCTTGTAGTTGGTCTTGTTGGAATGATTTTTGTAAAGGAGATGTATTTTTGATCTGTACTTGGAATAGCACTGATACTCCCAGGAGTCTTTGACAACTCTTTAATAAACAAGTGTGTATCATAATGAGCGTTGTTATGAAGAAAGACAGGAATGAACGAGGGGAGTTTATAATTAATATTACAACTTTGATGAGCCGGACCTCTATATTTACCAGTGAGATGACAATGATCTCTAACCTTTAGGCTTTCACCAATTTTCTCCCCACAAATATGACAGGTAGCCTTTGGCTGTCTAAATTCTCTTTTTTCTTTACTTGTTAAGGACATTGGTTTATTGGTTTCTCTCATTATCGTGGTTAATCGAACACAGTCTTTTTCTAGTCGTTTCACAAACTCCTCTGGGGCATTTGAGCCTCTATACTCCTCTACCTTGTTATATTCATTACCAACGGATGATTTGATATAATAACAAAATCCGCAAGGAGTATGTTTTTGATACTTATTTGTGTATGATTCTTTTGGATCTGGAGCTGCTGTTGCTATTTTTTCCAAGATACTCTCAAAATCAGCATATATCACAAAAGGATGTTTAATTGTTTTATTTTGATCTTTGAATGAAATTTTAGAACCAGGCTTTGGAAGTGTAATGACTGTTGCTTTCTCATTTGAACAATATTGTTTATGAGTATCCAATCTCTCCTGTGAATGAAATGTATTCAAACACCGACGACATGGATAAACTTTACATTTTCTAGAATAGACTTGTGATTTAATTTATCTTGAAAAGTTCTTGATATAAGCATAATGTTCAATTTCACCAGATCGGAAATACAAGAGATCAACATGTTTTTCTTTCTCATCATCTGAGATTTGTAAAATCTGCACTTTATTCTTTTCAGTCAACCCATAGACATTTATAGAAATATTATTTAACTTTTCAAACTTTGGAATATTATTAAGAGTCATCGGAAATTTAAAATTTTTCATATTCAATTCATTTTCATATTTCATATAATTGCTTACTCTTTCAGCATGTTCTTTTGCTGGATGTAGATATGCCAGTACAGACCACAAGAAATACTTATTATCAGTATTCTGAATATTTACTATAGCATTTTTATCTTTGATGATTTTAGGAAGTTGAATATATGATCTTGCTTGTAGTGGATCAGATTTAAAAATGTGAACATCAACAAACAGAACCTTTTCAACAGTGAGACCGCTTCCGACAATAAGATCATCAATATTATATTCACTATATTTAAGCTCATTAAAGACCTGTTCTTCATTTCTATTATAATCATTTTTATTAAGTACCATGTAAGTTGTTGTATGTAGGTAAAAGTTAAATGGTGGATCTTCCTTTTTACGAAGAACCAATTTAGTCCCCAAATAATATTTACAACTTCCCATTTCAGATATAGTCTTATCAATCTGATCATCTATTCCTTCCTTTGTAAGATCAACAGCAGCTCCCAGAGAACGGGGGACTGGATCTTTGAAACGGAACAATCTAATTTTAATATTTCCTTTGAAAGCACCATCTAAATTTTCAATCTCATAATATGGAACTTGGTGTTTCTTTGTCTTCTCATGATGCTTCCAATCCTTCTTGAGGATGTAGTGTTGACAGCGCTCACAATAGACCTTTGGAAGAACCTTTGGTTTGAGATTCTTCAAATGTTTTTGAGTATCTAAGTGTTGATCATACCCACTTCTCAGAACCCATGTCTTACAAATCTTACAATACTTATTATCTTTACTCTTTAAATGTTTTTGTGTTCTATAATGTTTTTTGATATGTTTGTAGTTCTGCTCACAACTCTCACAGTAAGTAGAATTCGTCATATTTATATAGTAAAAAACTTCACTATTTACTAGTTATCTTTTACTTAAAATAAAACATGAAAAAATTGAAAACAAGAGTCAGGAAACTCAATTAAATTTGGGGCAACTTATTCATATGATTCTTGGTTAAGATGTGATATCTATAACTAGTCTTCTTCATATCCTTATCACAAAGATCACAATGTTTCATCTCTTCTTCTTTATAACCGTTAAGAACATTATCTAAATGGTGCTTTGTTTGTTTATGTTTCCTTTTATCAAGTACTCTAATTAGCTTATTACAAGGTTCACATCTTATCATATTTTTACTCTTATCAGATGTATTGATAGCATGTTTAATGGTCCTGATATGAATATCATATCGATTGTACTGTTTATCACAGGCGGAACAATAACCAGATTTCATGTTATTTATATAGTGAGAAACTTCATATTTCTTCATCACTAAACTCTATATAGTAATCGGAATCATCAATAAAACTACTCTCATAACTATCATTTGAGCACAAACTATTAGCATCATAACTATCATCTGAGTTCAATGAAATATTATCATCACTATCGTCCGAGTTCAATAGTAAAATCTTCACTGCTGTAATGACTCATATTTAATTAGCAGAAAAAACCTTTCCATCTATACCAATATACTTTCTTTCATTAACGGATTCAATCTCTACATTTTTAATATCAAAAGTTATCTTTAAATAATCTCTAACTATCATAGAACGAAATGACATTTCACCAGAAATATTAACATCATTCATTTTACTTAGATCTACACCCTTTGGATTATTAAAGTAAATACAAATTTCTCCACGAGTATTGTTGATGGTCTTATCATTCTTTTTCAAAGTATCGTGGTCAATCACTTTTTCAAGCTTTGAATAAATTGCCAGGAGTAGAGGAGAAACTTTTGTTAGATTTACTTTAATGGATGTCTTTCCAGGTATAGTTAGAGCTCTTCCTTTAAATGAAATAGAGGGGCTCATGTTATTTTCCATAACTGGTTTTACCCAAAAATTTCCATATTTATCTTTGTTCAATTTAACATCTTTGACATATTTTTCTATATCTTTCACCGAAGTAGAGATTGATTGAAATTTGTCTTTTGTGCTTTGAAACATTGTATTTATTAATGAATAAACTTGCGTTTAGTTTAAGTAAAAATTTACCATATAAATATGATAAGTTCTGAAGGATATTTAGAATTTCCAGACTCTCCATATGATAAATTAGAGAATTGTCCGGCTTGTGATAAAATAGGGCTTAATAATGAGGGTTCATATAAACAATGTATTTTCTGTGATTTAATTTTAATTAATGATAATAAAAAATATAAATATATATATAACTCTTTTAAATTAGAACCAAAAATGAATTACTTTACAAGATTAATAAGAGAGATGAATGTTAAGTATTGTGATGATAATACACCATTTCTTTCAAGGGAAGAGACTATTTGTATTGAGGAAATGTATAAGGGTTTAATGATATTTATTATTCAAAATAATTTTAATGGAAATGTTAATACAAGATACTATATAAATAAAATAATGAATTATTTTGAAATTAAACCCGAACTCAGGATAAAATATAGAGTTTCTAAAATAGCTCAAAAAAAGTTAGATGACTTGTTTTCCAAATATATAAATGAATGATTTTTTACCCGTTTGGGAAAATAAGATAAAATTTAATAACCATAAAAACATTCCAAATTCATTGAGATGTCTAATAGTTGGTTCAAGCGGATGTGGAAAAACCTGTTTACTTTTAAAGATGCTCCTTGGTCCTAATTTTTTAGATTATGATAATTTAATAATTTTTACAAAGTCTAGTTTTCAACCCGAGTATCAACTACTCTCACAGGGTTTTAATGCAGGTCTTAAAAAGGAAGACATTATCGGTTTATTTAAACTTCAAAACAAACTAAATGATTATAATATTGAAGATATAATACAATTATTTTGTGATACACAGAAATCAAAATCGAAACCAAAACCCATAACTTGTATTCTCAGTGATAATACGGATGATATACCTTCACCTCAAGATTTAGATAAATCAAAAAAGAACCTCGTCATCTTTGATGATTGTGTTAATGAGAGAAACCAAACAGTAATGGATAGCTACTATACAAGAGGGAGACATTCTTCTTGTAATTGTATATATCTTAGTCAATCATATTTTCAACTCCCTCGACGCTCAATAAGAAACAATGCCAATACTTTTATTTTATTTAAGTTAAATTCAATAGATGTAAATAATTTTTGGAGAGATAATTGCTCTACGTTATGTAGTAAAAAAGAATTTGAAAATTATATGAAACACACGATTGAAAAATATAAATATATTGTTGTGAAACAAGATGAGATATTAAAGGATGTATTTTTATTTTAAACATAATTACATATATAAATGATAACTATTATTATTAATCTTGTGGGTAAATCTGCTTCAGGAAAGAACTTTCATAAATCTAAACTCTTGAATAGTAAAAATGAAAAGATTGTAAGTTTTAAAAAAAAACACCCTATGATTCGTTTTGTGAGTACTACAACCAGAGCAAAGCGACCAGGAGAAGTAGAAGGGAAAGATTATTACTACATTTCAATGGAGGAACATATGCGATTGAGGAACGAAGGTCAAATATTTGAGGAGGTCTCTCTTGGTTCTACAAAATATTCACATTGTAAGAGTGAGTTAAATAAAGTAAAATCTAATGGTCTTGGGATTTTAGAAACTAATCCTGAAGGAATGAGACAAATTATTAAACAATTGTGTGGTGATGGAGTTAAGATTTTATCATTCGGTTTTGATATCGATGAGGAGACTCAACGCAAACGTATGAAAAGCAGAGATACAAGTATTAGTGAAGAAGAAATAACAACTCGTATTAATACCAATAAAGAATTTGATGAAATATTTTAAGAAAAGGATTTATTTCAACACATTTACTATAATGATGAAGAAAAGGAAAATTTTCCCATTGACCTTTACAATTCATTAAATGATATTTTTCAATACTAAATGAATGCCGGAGAAAGAGAAAGAAAGTTTAAGGAACATCAACAATTAGTTTCAAAAGTTGTTAAACAACAGGAAGAGATAAAGAAGAAACGGAGACAGAAACTAACTGGTGAAGAAGCCTTTGAAAGAAAACAAGAGAAATTTTTTAAACCGCTTTTAAAAACTCAACACCCTACAGTTCCCACGGTAGAATTTACTCCGAAAAAACTTCAAATGCTCAAAGATTTTAGTCAGATAACAAAACAAGAACTTGGAAAATTAGAATATAATGATGAAGAATTATTTCAGAAACTTGAGGAGGTAAATCAACCCCCTAATTATGTAGTGGAAGCTCTTCAAAACAATGAATATTTGGCAGATTCAAAAACCAGAGCAGGTCTCATTCCAACAGAAGAACCAGCAGTGTTCCATCTTGTGGAAGAAAAGGTATTGATATTTAATGATGAATTGATGTTCTTGAGTTCTACTCAACCAAATGTTAAATTAACTCCAAGATTAATGTTTCTTCTAACAAACCCCGGATTCAGCGGTTCAAAATATTTTGAGGAACCACTTGATATGGAAAGAGAGGAAGATATGGTATATATTGAGTTGCTAAATGCACTTGATTATGGAGTTTCTGTTGCTGGTAAAAGTAAAAAGAATGAGAAGGAGAAACATATTATTGATGCTTTAAGTAAGCTTGGTTCAGGTGTTAGTTTTCTTCCAAATGACCCATCACAATTAGTTAATAGGCTATTATTGTTGTTAGGTAGTAAGAAGGCTGGAAACAACAATTGTTTTAATGAATCCTCAGCCATTTTAGATCAGTTGATGAACATGAAAATAATTAATAAATGTCAATACAAAGATATTTTATTAGATATTAAATAAGATGAGAAGCACAATTCTTAGTTTTAATTTCACAACGAGCGATTACACAGCTTCATTCCCTTACCCACTACAACTTGACCCCCTTACCTCATATGAGGCATCTTTGTTGTCAATGGAAACTTACAATACCCTTTTTAATATCACAGAGAAAAACAACAAGTTTAGTTATAATCCAGGAAGTGGATATAAAACTATAACCGTTTCACCTGGAGCTTACGAGATTTCTCAAATATCTTCAGAAGTCTCTCGCCTTATGAAAGAAAAAGGTGATGAACCAAAAAATATTGTAATAGATATTCAAAAACACACTTCAAAATCAACTATTAAACTTAAAAATAATTATAAAGTTGATTTCACGATTGAAAATTCGTTTAGAGAGCTATTGGGTTTCTCTTCAAAAAAGATTGAAAATAACGGGACGTTTTACAGTGATAATGTTATCCAAATATCCTCCGGTATAAATTCAGTATTAATTCATTGTGATTTGATTGATGGTGCTTATAACGATGGAATAAGAACAAATACAATATTTTCATTCAGTGCATACTCAACCCCGATTGGTTATAAATTTAATATGGAACCAAAAAATCTTGTCTATTTACCTGTGTCAGGAAAAACCATATACAGAGTAAATTTTAGGATAACCGACCAAGATAATCGTATGATATCCTTTAATGATGAAATTATATCCATCAGAATTCACCTACGTGAAGTTTTTCAATAAATAAATAATGGTTATTGTGAGAAAACACGAGTTGGGAAAATATAAAATAATTACAGGGGAGGGCATGTACCTTTCACCATACTATACAAGGTATGTGGGTAAAGGATATTATAAACCTAAGAGACAACGAGGTGTAGGTCATCAATTTCGAAATAAAGGAGATGGGATAATTGATACTCTAATGGGTATTGGTTCAACCATCCTTAAACATAAAGACCTAATTGGTTCAACTGCTTCTGCCGTGGGCTCTGTTGTGGGTGCTATAAAGAGTATAAAAGATGCTCAAAAGGAGTCTCATAAACTACAAGCAATTAAAGAAATAAAAAAAGGTAAAACTCAACTATCTTCACAAGAACGACAAAAAATCATTAAAATACTTGGGTCAGGGTTTCAACGATTTTAATACTATATAAATACAAGTATGGAAGCGATTGATAGTATCTATGATTTGGATGATACAATTATCATTTCAAACTCCACAAAAAAGGAAGACTATTTTAAGGTAAATGCTATAACAGGAACAGACTGGAATTCAAACGGAACAAAAAGTTTTGAAATAAATAATCAACAAACTTACTTGAATATAGCTGATAGTTTCTTGCTGTGTAAATTTAAATTCACTAAGGCTGCGAATAATACTAATGCTACACTCGTAAATGATTTCTTCTGGAAAATGTTTGATAGTGTTCGCCTGTATATTGGAACACAAGAGGTTGAAGCGGTTGATTATGTCTCTGCTACATCTGAAATGATGAAATTTACACTATATTCGTTTGGTGATAGAATGGGTAAGGGAGCTGTTGAAGGTTTTATTCTTGATATGTCAACGGGTACAAACACAGACCCTGGTTATAGTCAAAGGAAGGCAATGTATAATGATGACACAAAACCAGAGAATAGTTTTACCGTAGCAGTACCTCTGAAAGGTATATTTGGATTTTGTGATTATGACAAAGTTTTGTATGGTCTTAAAATTAGATTTCAACTACAAAGGAATGATAATGTAAATAGGTTGCTTTTTGGGGTTGAAAATGCTTTTGGAGACAACAATAAATTTGGTATTAATGATTTGTGTTGGTATATCAATGAATATACTCCTAATCTTAAAACGGAAGAGATGTTAAATAGAAGACTTAACTCAAAGAAACCGCTAAATGTATCATACCTTAAAAGAAGATGTCAACACGTTAAACTGGAACACACTACCTACACTTGGAATTTGGGTGTTCTTCAAGGAAAGCCACGATACCTCTGGCTCATTTTTTAAAAACCAGATGGAGAGGACGGTACTAATAAGAATAATGTGCTGAGTGATAATGCTAAGGTGAAACAACTTCGGGTTTCTCTTGATGGCACATTTTATCCGCGAGATAGATTGGAAATTGATTGGGAAAAAAATGATTATGCGGAAGCCTACAAGTCCTACCAAAAGGTGTGTGAAAGTAATGGTAATAATGATCCTATTTTGGATATGGTTGCGTTTCAAAAACTTTATACAATCTACGCAATTGACCTGAGTTCACAAAAAGAATCTATAAAGTCTAATAGAGTGGATACTTCTCTATACATTGAAAGAGGAGAGAATGAAGAAGTTAACGCGTATTGTTTACTTTTGGAAGAAACAGAATTACAGATTAATACAGATAATGGTGTTATGATTAATATCACATAGGTTTTTTCTCATAAATAAATGGTAGGGGTATATGTTAATCAAATCAATCTTAATAAATTAACATCTTGTATTCAAAATCAAAAGCCTTGTATTATTAATGTTAATACAATTCAAAGAAAAGGAGCTGTAAGAATTGATGTTTTACTCACACACACACAAGTAAAAACACTAAATGATACTGGTTCACTTAAAATTAAAATGACAAAACCTATGTTAAAGAAATATTCAATAGACGAGTCAAGAGGAGGATTTCTCCCGTTTCTAATTCCTTTATTTGCTGGTTTAAGTGCGGCGGGAGCATTGACTGGTGGTATTTCAGCAGCGGTAAAAACTGCTAACGAAAGGAAGGCACAACTAAAAGCTCAAAAAGAATTGGAAAGACATAACAAGGAGTTGGAGAAACAAATTAGTGGAAGTGGTGTAATTGTAGATTTTGCTCAAAAACTTGAAAGTCTACCTGATAAAGCTAGATTGTTGGTTGGAGATATGCTTTCCTCTATCGCTCAAGCGGGTGTTAAACTAACTAAACGGGGTAATGGATTGTATCTTTCTCATAAATAAATGGATAAATGGTTTAAACAATTTGGAAAGAATACAACGTCAAATATAGAACTAGCTAAGTATTGTAAAACACTAAAAATTGATAATGTGGTTATTTGTATGAGAGATGAATTAATACATATAAATAAGAATACAAAGAATATTATTATGAATTTAGACACACAGAATGGTTCTCATTGGGTTTGTATTCATAATAGTCAGGATAAATATTATTTTGATAGTTATGGTATGCCACCACCTGTTGAAGTAATACAATTCTTACAGAATGGTGTTTATCAAACATTTCAAGTTCAAGAAATTAATTCTAAATGTTGTGGTCAATTATGTTTATATGTATTATTTCAACTCAACAATAATGAAAATTTTTATGATATCATTTTTAATCTAATATAAATGACTTATGTTGGAAAAGATGGTTCTATCTTTGGAAAATCCTCTCAGGATATTGATTTATCAAATTATTATACAAAGGCACAGGCTGAACGACAAAAATATAGTGTAAGTAAAAATATTAATATGAAGAATACTTATAAATTAATCAATTATCCAAACCCTACAGATGCGAATGACTTAATTAGATTAAGTGATTTATCACAATATATATTTTTAAAGAAAACAGCACGTTTTGTTAAACAAGTAAAATTTACAACCACAACACCTGGTTATACTGACCATACACCTTTCCTCATTGAATTTAACTACCTGCTTACAATTGAATTTTATAAAGAAGGACATATAGTTAATATGCGAATTAATAAATGGGGGTATGATATGCCTGATTTAGGGTATAATTGGTCTTTTTCAATAAACATAGAAGACCTACATGATTTTAATCAGTCTCGTAAAGAAGAATATTATCCACTTGGTGAGGATAAGGATTTATGTGGAAGTACAATTAATAAACAACAAATACATGGTTTTAAGAAAAGAAAAATATATGATAGTATAGCGATGGTTAGCATGACAAAGAAGGAAGGTCATGAGATAAGGATAGAAAGCCAAGGAATACAAACCAATTTGGTAGTGGGAAGATGGGGTGGTATTACCTGTCATAATATTAATCTCACATATATTTCTGATACATAAATGGCAGGAAGAAGACTACAAGAGAATTATAATTTTTGTATTCAAGGATACCTACAAGAAAAGGGTGCTCGGTATTACATACCTTATGATTTGGAGCATATACATGGGAATTTTGTCATTAAAAATTGGCCTTATACTGATATTGTTAAACCCACAAATAGAGACTTGTTTAAAATATTAAATAAAAATGAACTTCTCAAAGTTATGAAATATAAAACTCTTTTAGAAATAGTCAACAAATCTTATTGGTATCCTATTATGAGAAAAATAATTATAGATACAAGAATATCTCAAAATCCAGATGAGTGTATGTATAATATTCTTTGGGGCTCAAGCTCAAGGGTAGCAAGGGATGAGGAAGGAGTTAAAGAAGAGAAGGAGGAAAGAGAGGAGGAGAAGGAGGAAAGAGAGGAGGAGAAGGAGGAAAGGGAGAAAAAGAAGGAGGAAAGGGAGAAAAAGGAGAAGGAGGAAAGGGAGAAAAAGGAGAGGGAGAAAAAGGAGAAGGAGGAGAGGGAGAAAAAGGAGAGGGAGGAAAGGGAGAAAAGAGAGAAGTAAGAGAGGGAGAAAAAGGAGAAGGAGGAAAGGGGAAAAAAGGAGAGGGAGGAAAGGGAGAAAAGAGAAAAGGAGGAGAGGGAGGAAAGGGAGAAAAGAGAGAAGGAGGAGAGGGAGCAAAGAGAGAGGGAGGAAAAATATAAAAAGATGGAAATCAGTGAGATTAATAAAAGATTGAAGGTATTACAGCAAATAAATCAAACTCAACGCACTGAGGAGGAAAATAAAGAAATGAAAAGTCTAATGGAAATATTATTTTCAAGAATAACGGCGTCAATGTCTTCACTTTCAGGGAGGAGATTTAAACGAGAAAGTGGTGAAGAAGAAGAAGAAGAAGGAAAAGATTATGTGGTTGATGATGTTATTGACTTTAGTTAGTTTTATTTGTAAATAAATGGAGGAGAGAGTGAAGGCATTCCTTAGGATTCTTTATGTTTTAAAAATTAAGATAGAAATGTATATGTTGAAAACCAAAAAGGTTTTGATCCTCTGTCGGAATTTTTCTGATAAATAAATATGAGTTATTGTCTCAAATGTAAAAAGAAAACTAAATCTAAAAACATCTCTTATGTTAAAGCTAAAAATAATAGAGTTTATCAAAAAGGAATATGTCAAGTGTGTGGCTCTAAAAAGTGCCAATTCATCTCTCCTAAAAGTGGAGGAGACATACAAAAGTTTCTCTCAGGAAGTAAATTTACAACAACTGGAATTCCAGGGGAATTACACCTTCCAGGGTATTCTTTCTGTGGTCCAGGAACAAACTTGGATAAAAGATTAGATGAGGCTGACAATCCTAAACTTTGGTCTAAACCTATAAATAGGGTTGATGAAGTGTGTATGAAGCATGATATTGCTTATGGGAATACCACTACATTGGATGAAAAACATGAAGCAGAGAGAGAAATGTTATATAATTTGTCTTTGATACAAAATCCTACATTGAGAGAGAAAGTTGATTGGTTTATTGTTTAAAAAATGATAAGTGTCAAATTGAAACTTGGTCTTGGTTATTCACCCTCAAAAAACTATTAGACTCCAATGATGTCATCAAGGCTGAGGAGCTTTTGGCTAATGAATTACACAAACCTATAATCACAAAGTTTAAAAGAAGGAAGGTTTATTCTAAATACACCGACCACATATGGTCCGCTGATTTAATTGAATTGAATAATGACAGGGGATACAGGTATGCTTTAACCGTTATTGATTTGAGGAGTAGATTTGCCTGGGTTGTTCCGTTGAAAAACAAGAGAGGTAATACTTTAATGTTAGCCTTTAAGCTAATATTTGATAGGGATAAAAGGAAACCAAAGAAGTTATGGACTGATGAGGGAACAGAGTTCTATAACAAAATATTTATGAAATTTCTTAAGGGGGAGGATATTAAATTATACAGCACCTTTAATGAAGGAAAGGCAGTTGTTATTGAGCGTTTTAATCGTACTTTAAAAGAAAAATTATATAAAAAATTCACACAACTCGGTTCTCAACAATGGGTGTATTTAATCCAGAATATTGTTGATAATTACAATAATACAGTTCATTCATCAACAAAATCAAAACCATCAAAAACATTTACAAAATTAAAATATGAAATGTGGATTAATTTGAAAAAACCCAAGTTCAAAGTTGGTGATATGGTAAGAATATACAAATGGAAAAGCCATTTTGAAAAAGGTTATACACAAAAATGGACTCGTGAATTATTTAAAATCATTGATGTAATGGATACAGTCCCTTGGACTTACAAATTATATGATATGAATGGGGAAGAAATCTTGGGTTCATTTTACTCACAAGAATTACAAAAAACAAAACTGATAAGCCATTAAACAACAACCATCCATATATTAGTGATAAGATAATGGGGTTAGGGATTTTAAGGGCTACCGCCACCTTTTTTATAAATAAATAAATGATAGAACCAAGTATTAACCAGACTAAAGGGTGGAGGTGTAATCAACCTTGGTATATAAATGGAAAACATAATGAGTGTGAGAAATACCAGATCCGAGAGGTTGAGAGGGTCAGAAGGTCCTCAAGACTGATAAACGTATTCATTTGTTAAGTGGGGTAATGGAGGGCGGGAAGAAAAATATATTAGAGTGGAGTGAAAACTTTGATGGTTATCAACCGGATAATAAATATTATAATTTTAAAATGGTATGTGGATCGGGAGGAGGACAGACCAGGTCCCTCCGTGAAACATACCATTTTATAAACGCACAGAGAAAGGTGCTTAATGTAAAGTTTATCAATATCCTAGATGGGGATGAGTTCCATAAGAGAATGGAGTTGTTTAAAAAAATTAGAAAATGAGCAAATATTCATAGGATCAATGAGGAATTTTGAATGTCGCGTGGTCCTTGGAGGTTAAGTAAGGACTCCCCCATTCACTTACATGTAAAAGGAGAAGGGGGTGTCGCGGTAATCGGGGGAAAAATGGGCAGTTTGGGAAAAAGTCCCATCTAAATACATGGGTGTCCTGGAAGCCCCATTATCTCCCTACTCACACCCCTTGACTTTTTCACATTTTGTTGTATTACAGCCTCAATTTAAAATGGATGAATTTTTTTTGTCACTGATCTATACATAATACCACATAATGTCAGAGTGGAAATTTTAAATATAATTTTTTACAAAATAATTAAAAATGAATTACAGAAATGTCTAAATTACACACAAGTATTCATCCCTTGAGTCAATACTTAATAGAAGCGCCTTTGGCAGTGATTACAGCTTTGAGTCTTCTTGGGTATCAGCTTTGTACATATGGATTTGGGGAGTTTCTCCCATTCTTCCTTGCAGATTTTCTCAACTTCCTTGCAGATTTGCAGTGACACTTTGTTAGTGCTCTGTCAAGCTCTGTTAAGTTGGATGGGGAGCGTCTGCAAACAGCAATCTTGAAGTCTTTCCACAGATTCTCAATGGGATTCAAGTCTGGGCTTTGGCTGGGCAACTCCAGGACTTTCATGTTTTCATTCTGAATCCATTCCAGTGGTCCTTTGGCTGTATGCTTGGGGTCATTGTCCTGTTGGAACGTAAATCTTCACCACAGTCTCAGCTCTTTTGAACTCTGAAGCAGGTCTCCTCAAGGATTTGCCTGTATTTGGCTCCATTCATTGGTCCCTCTATCCTTACAAGTCTCCCAGTCTCTGCCGTTGAAAACCATCCCCATAGAATGATGCTGCCACCACCATGCTTTATGGTAGGGATGATGTTAGATGGGTGATGAATTGTGATCGGATTCCGCCAGACGTTGCACTTTGCATTCAGGCCAAAGATTTAAATTTTCGTTTCATCAGACCACATAATCATTTGTGTCATGCTCTCAGAGTCTTTCACGTTCCTTTTTGCAAACTCCAGGCGTGCTGCCATGTGCCTTTTTCTCAGGAGAGGCTTCCGTCTGGCCACTCTCCCATAAAGCCTAGATTTGTGCAGTGCTGCAGAGACTGTTGTCCTTCCGGCAGGTTCTACCATCTCAGCCAAGGAACTCTGTAATTCTGTCAGAGTGGTCATTGGGTTCTTGGTCACCTCCCTGACCAATGTCCTTCTTGCCCTGTTTCTCCAGTTTGGTCAGATGGCCAGCACTTTGAAGAATCTGAGTAGTTCCATATTATTTCCATTTCCTCATTATGGAAGTCACTGTGCTCTTGGGAACGTTCAACACTCTAGAAAATGTTTTATACCCTTCACCAGATCGATGCCTCCTCACAATTCTATCTCGAAGTTATATGGCCAGTTCCTTGGACTTCATGGTAGAGTTTCTGCTCTGACATGCACTGTCAACTGTGCGACATTATGTATATATGTGTGTTTCTTTCTAAATCATGTCCAATCAATTTAATTGGCCGCAGGTGGACTCCATTCAGGTTGTAGAGATATCTCAAGGATGATCAAAGGAAATTGGATGCACCTGATCTCAATTTGGAGTGCCATAGCAAAGGGGTTGAACACTTATTGATTCAAGACATTTAAGTTTTTTACTTTTAATTGTTTTGTAAAATATTCTAATTTTAAAAAAGCACTTTGACATTATCGGGTATTATGTGTAGATCAGTGCCAAAAAAAAAAATCTCAATTTAATCCATTTAAAATTAAGGCTGTAATACATTTATTTGTGGGGTCAGCCAAGGAAACTTTTTGGATGTATTATTTCACAAACCATCTCCATATCCCCTATGTCTATGTTGTTATCCAAACCAAACCAAATGTTATCCAAACCTATGTCTATGTTGGCTATACGGCTATATTATTATATATTGTTTATATGGCTAAATTGCTATATTATATGCTAATATTGCTTATATGCTTATGCTTATAGTATATGGCTTATATTATTATATTATTATATGGTATGGTATGGTATTATATATGGTTATTATTATATTATTATGGCTTATATAATATTGTTGCGGATATGAGGATTGCATTTTTTTAATTGTGTGTATTGTAGTGGTAAATTGTTGTGTAACATTGGTTGGATATGGCCCCTCCTGCCTCCAGAGTTGTGTAAAGGTAAAAAGGGCATCCCGGTAGTTATTCCATGAAACACCACATTGCAGGACCCGATAAAACCCTTGTTCAGTAGCTTATATCTTATTATGTGTTTTAGAGTAAGGCCTTGTCTTCCATTAAAATAATACTCCATTGCACCGAATCAATTAAGAATAGCTCCCCTTCAATAATTCCATTTCCCAGCCAAACTCTCCATCTGTGGGTAAAGCAGTTCACAAGCGTGGGGTGCACGCCCTCTCATTTCGCTGCTATAGTGAATATGTGCTCCGTGCTCTGTTTGAACAGGAGGGGCGGGGTCGCCCGGGAGAGGCAAGCCCAGGGCACGCCACGAAGGGCGGGGCTGTTCAGCCCCATGCCCAAATAAGGAAACAAGCCCGTGGCTCGCCACAAGGGGCGTGCCGTCGGCGCGATGCCCAAATAAGGAGACAAGCCCGTGGGATTACCATACAAGGTCACGAAACAGAGCACGGGGGAGAGGGCGTGTCAGTCCCGCGCTGGAGAGAAGTGAGAGGAAGGGAATACGAGCTGAGCTGCGTGGAGAGGTACACGACAAAGAAAGGGTCCAAGAGAAAGCAGAGGAACTTTTACGAACGAGTTGCAAAGAGATACGGCAGATGAGTCCAGCCCCGTTTCAACCAGCCGCGTGAAGCCCTGACAGGGCAGCGAGTGACCCTGCCGGCGTGCGCTGTAAAGCGGATTACAAGGAGCTGCCGGCTCCCCGCTTCCCGCCCGGAGTGGACCTGCTCGCTGTGCCCTGTGATCCCACCTGCTCATCCTTTCCAGCCATTCCTGCCTGCAAGTTCCCCATTTGCGTACGTGAGTTTGTTTTGTTCGTGCTCTCCTGGGTAGTAACTAAGTCTGTATAAGCTAGTAATTTTCACTGTGTCACCTGCGTTTTCATGTCCGCTGTAAATACCCGTGACTGCTCTTTTTGCTTATGTGTGTGTAAATAATAATAAACCCCGTTACTCTTCTGTACGTCTTCTTCTTCTTCCTCTTTGCATTTGTCGTCTTAGTCTTTTCCACATTGAGTATCTGTGGCGCGATACGGCCAACGTTTGGGTGAATCGGGTTTAGTCGGGGAACAACTGTTCGGTCGCGGAGCC
This sequence comes from Myxine glutinosa, assembly GCF_964187855.1. Taxonomy (NCBI): domain Eukaryota; kingdom Metazoa; phylum Chordata; class Myxini; order Myxiniformes; family Myxinidae; genus Myxine; species Myxine glutinosa. Next base: position 96,863,826 of record NC_136264.1, on the reverse strand, counting down.
TCCGCTCGGCAAATATAACATCCTTAACCGCGTACCGTAACAATTGGTGTCTGGGAGTGAGATTCGAGGCCCGAACCAAATTTTTAAAAACATGTAGGAAAAAATTTGGTCAAAATTTGGAGCTGCTGGCAATTTGTGTTGTTTTAAAGCAAAACCCGAATTTTGAAATCGCGCCATGGCTGGTCAAGGCGACGGGATGCCGGTGGGTGAGCTAGAGGAGTGGTTAGGAGTAACCCAGGATCAGAGGGACGAAGTAGAGGAGAACATTGGCAATGTGGTTGAGGGGGTATCAGGTGCACAAAATGGCGCTCTCACGCACGTGGTTACAGCGGCACCAAATTTTGCCGCGCCCGTGACCGTAGCAGCGGGCTTTGATGTGGGGGACTTCATGGCGCAATTCACCGAGATGCTGAGAATAGAGGGGGAGAAATGGAGTAACCAAATTGAAGAAATAACGAACGGAATGAGGGCCGATAGGGAGAAAAGGGAGCAGAGGGACAGAGACCGCAAGTTGGGCGAAAGGGTCCCACGGGTGCACGAGGAGGTAACGCGGGTCGAGAAGCGCCGGTTGAACGAAGTTGAGAAAAGCACGGGTACAATGACAGGGGTAGAAATCGCGACCCGGGGTTTGGAAAAGCCGGCGACCGCTGAGGTAGAGGAGGGTGTTTTATTAAAGCCAGCGGTCGTCGAGGTGAATAAAGAAAAAGCAGTGCTGGGAATTAAAATTGAAGAGATGACGGAGGTAGCCCGGGAATTGCAGGGAGAAATGGAATATGTACAAAGTCCCTGCTCAAATCATGATGATGTACGCACTAACCAAATAAAGAGTTTGCAGGTGCGCGTGGAGAAGGGAATCCCCCAGGTGAGTCGTGCTGTATATTGTGCGGGTAGATTTTGTAAAAGGATGTTCGGCGACAAAATAATTTTCGCGCGATTGGGATCGATATGGCACCCGGGTGTTGGAGAAGGGTCCCGTGTGAGTGGAAATGGCACGCGTGGGAGGAAAAGTGTGCGTCGGCGAGTGGGTGTGTTATAAAGTGTGGGAGTGAAACCGAGTGCGAGCGAGAATGCACGTCGGGGTGTACGGAGTGTGACACGGAGAGTGAGTTGGTGATGGCGCAGGTGCGAGAGGGCACACCGTAGCGCGAGCGTGAAACCGAGTGCAAGCGAGAATGCACGTCGGGGTGTACGGAGTGTGACACGGAGAGTGAGGTGGTGGTGGAACGTGTGCGAGGAAGCACACCTGAGTTGGTGCTAGCGCGAGTGTGGGAGAGCCCATCTGAGCGCGTTAGTGGGTGGATGCAAGAGTGCACGCCCATGGTGAGTGGTACAGAGTACGTACCGAGGGAGAGTGCGCAAGACGGTGCGCGAGGTGTGTTAAGGGAGTGTGCGAACGGCGAGTGTGCGCAAGAGGTGTCGTGTGTAACAGGGAGTACGTTGGTGGAATGTACGGACGGCGTTGGAGCACCGAGCTCGGTGAGGGTGAAAGGGGTAGCGTATGCGTGTGAGCATGCCGGTGAAGCATCGACGGTAACCGGGTTAGCGGTTAGGGCGACGGATAGCCGATGCGAGCACTCGGGGCGAGGTGTGCTTTGTTGGATGCGATGCCCAGCGCGGATCGAAGCTGCGTCGTTTCTCTTCGAAGCGTCGTTGCCGATTCGGGCTTGGCCCCGCCCTGCACGGTCGAGTCCGGGCCTTGGCGGGCGAGGCGACCGGTACGGTTCAAGGGCGAGTGGGAGGAAGCGGAACGGTGCCCCCCTGGCGGGGACGTGGTTCCGACCGGGGGAGATTGAGCCATCGGGCCCGGGACCACAAGGTACCGCGCCGAGATGGTGCGTGGAATCTCGGCCCGACCAAACCACCTCCCTTGAACCGAAAGCCGGACGGATTCAACCTGCAGGCGACCAAACCACCCGAATTCATTGCTCGGCTTTACGAAGCCGAGTTTAATGATGTCATGAGTCTATACAACGGATTTTTATGTGAAAAAATAAAAAATATTTTTTCACATAAAACGGCTATTTTGCGCGCAAAAAAATTATTTTGCTATTTTCGGAGGAAAAAAATATTTCGCCCTTTTTCGGGAAAAATAAAATAAAATGCCCTTTTTGGTCGAAAATGTCTGGCAACGCTAAAAAAAATTAGGGAATTTTTCGAAATTTTTAACTGCGATCGAAATTTTTAACTGCGATTGATCTCAAAAACAAAACGTTGCGTCCACTTGCGTGCGTTGCGTCCCCAGCGTGTACAGCAGTGAGGCGGTGTACTACAGTGAGAGAGTGTACACAAGGTGTGAACAAGTCTCCTATCAAGATGTGTGCTGCTCTTCGTGACAAGTGGCTGAAGGAATTCAACGCTGGCGGCGATGGGGCCACCTTCAAGTACGTGTCGAGTGACACGGCTTTCTGTCGAGCTTGTGAAAAGACTTTCCGGGCGAAGCAGAAGTCTGAGCTGGCCCAACATGTCCGAGGAGACCGCCACAAGAGCAACTTGGCCTTGAAGAAGAAGAGGACGGTCACGCAAGCCACCATGGAGGCCTTTGGTGGCGGAAAGAGGCACAAGTGCGACGTCGTGGCTCAGGAGCTGTGCCAGGCCATGCTGGCCGCTGGCATCCCATGGTCGAAATTGGAAAACCCTGCCCTCCGGTCGTTCCTGGAGAAGCACATCACTCTCCAGATCCCCGATGAAAGCTGGATTCGAAAGCACTACCTCGACAAGTGCTACGACGAGGCCTTGGCGGGGATCCGTGCCGACCTCGGACAGCAGCCCATCTGGCTGTCCGTCGACGAGACGACCAATTCGGCAGGTCGATATGTGGCCAACATCATCACGGGACACTTGTCCAAGGAGGGGTACTTTCGTCCCCACCTCGTCCAGTGCATGTTTCTGGAGAAGACCAACTCCGGGGAGATCGTGCGTGCAGTCAATGACACGCTGCGCTATCTTTGGCCTGATTTCAAGCCGGAGTGCCTCAAGGTCCTTGTCAGCGACGCCGCGGCCTATATGATCAAGGCCGGCCATGCCCTGAAGGAACTCTTCCCGGACTTGCTGCATGTGACTTGCGTTGCCCACGCGCTCCACCGTGTCTGCGAGACAGTCCGAGAAATGTTCAAGGACGTCAACGACCTGACTGCCACGACGAAGAAGGTGTTCGTCAAAGCCCCATCGCGTGTTGTCTTTTGGAAGGAGCAGCAGCCCAATCTTTCTCTCCCCCCGGAGCCCATTCTGACTCGGTGGGGGACGTGGATCGACGCCGCGGTGTTTTACGCCGAGCACTTCGAGGCCGTCAAGGACATTGTGGACCAGCTGAACGATGATGACGCGATGGCAATCCGGAGTGCCAAGGACCTGTTCGGAAAGGCAGACATCAAGCTCAGTTTGGTCTTCTTAAATGCCCACGTGTCGTTCATCCCGAAGATCCTTAAGCAGCTGGAGGAGGCCGGCATGGAGCTGGCCAAGGCCTTCCAGCTCCTTGATCAGGCCAAGGAGGAGCTCGAAAAGATCCGAGGCTGCCGTAAGGAGATCCTGCTCACCAAGTTCAAGGCGGTGCTGCAGCGCAATCCCGACATTGGTGTGCTGAGGACAGTGGCTTTGATCCTGGATGGAGATCAGCACGGATCTGAGGTTGGTGTGCCGGCTGGAGTCAAGCTTGCTGACATCCCCCTCTTGAGGTACTGCCCCATCGTCAGCGTCGACGTGGAAAGGTCCTTCTCCGTCTACAGAAACGTCCTCACCGACCGCCGACACCGCCTCACCAAGGAGAACATTACCAAGATAATGATTTCAAACACCTACTTTAACCGTTCCTAAAAGGGTCTTGTCAATTTCTTCTAGTCCTCTACTTATCAAACAATGCGGTTGCAATAAAGGTACCTGAACATCATTTTTTACCTGTTTACTAGCCCAGAGTGCTTAATGTTGTGCAGGAAAAAGCTTACCATTTTTTGTTCTTTTTTTGACTGATTTCTGAAAAACTTGGTAATAATAAAAAATGAATAAAACGGGGGAAAAAAATATTTCGGGATTTTTTCACATAAAAAAAAAACATTTCCGCTTTTCAAAACATAAAAGGCCTATTTTCTTAACATAAAAATCCGTAGTCTACACTCTACAGTGATGACGCACCGAGGCTAGGATATAGCGGACTGTGATGATGATAATAGTGATAGTGTTTTGATCCGAAATTTAGAAAAGTGAATAGAATTGGCAGTAATTGGAAATTTTTGATTGGTTGGAATTTGGTAAGCAAAATTTATAGTAAGAGATGCCCCATGTGATGGGATGGCCAATCCACCATCCCTCACATCGGGGGTAAAGGAGCACTAGTTTTATGGGGTGTATGGCAGTGAAAACTAGCCCGCGTGGGTTAGGATATATCGTGTGTAGGGCCCTAGAGATTGACATTAGGTAACGTTAAGGTTAGTTAGTGACAATGACACCTGTAGTGGGGACGCAGGTAGATTAGTGTGGATGATAATGACGTGGGAGACCAATAGTTTAAAGGGGCGACTGGGATGCGCAAGTTTCAGAGGGGAGTAGTTAGATGAGATGATGCCGTGTGTTTGCGGATTGAACAGGTGTGATTGAACAGGTGTGATTGCACAGGTGTGCAACTGAACAGGTGGATGGAGCAGTTTATGAGGGAGTGATGGTGATGTGTGTTGTATTGACCAAATGGTCCAGGAAGGAAGGAGGGTGCAGGTGGCACCAGGTGTGAGTGCACAGGTGTGCACCAACAGGTGTATGGAATAAATGGTAGTGTGGAGTATATGGAGTATTGGAATGGATGGTAGTGGAGTGAGTATGATGGAAACTATGGAGTGGAGTGGATGGTGCGAAGGTGTGAATGGGGGAAGGATGGACCCCCATCACGAATACCCGGGGCGGGTAGTGTAAGTGTTAGGTAGAGGGTATAGGTAAATTGTGGTTGGATATTGGCATCTGTGGTGCGGGTGAGAGAATGGTATTTGGATGGGTGCATTAGTGTTGTGGAAATGGCTGGGCGTGTAGCCTGTTAGTGTGTGTAGTTGGTTTGGGCACTCCACCACTGTGAGGATGTCGGCCAGGTGAGGCCGCAGGTGGGCTCTGGGAGCCGGTAGAGTAGTTGTGGATGGGGCCCGAGGATCCGGAGGACGGACCCGGGTAGCCCAGTGCCAGAGGGCACCGAGGGGTGACCGAGCCAGGAGGGGCCTTCCCCAATTAGATAGGTTAGGGTGAGGAGCTAGGTAAGCTCGGGTGGCAACTACAGTGGTGGAGGTGTGCAGGTGGGTAGACCTGCTGGGAGAGCTACACGACCCAGCCCCGAAATGGTGCAAGGGCACCGGGAGATGAATCGGGGGAGTGAGACCCCAAATTGAGAAGCACCACAGTTTGGTCAATGGGAATTGGTTTTTAGAACCCATAGTGTAAGTTGGCCAATGGATTGGCAGGGAGAGACCCCGGGTAGTGTAAAGTGTGTTAAAGTCATTTAGAAAGTAGTTAGGATGAAGTCTCCTCGCACCATCTGCATCCACTCACCTGAGATGACGTACCTCCACACCATGCCATGTTTTGATTATTTTTTATGTGCAAATGTTTTGGATTGTGAGACGCATCATGACGTGGGTTTGACATTGTGCTTGATGTTCCATCTCTTCCTCCTTATGAGGGTTGATGATGAATTGGGTGATGGCAAATTTTGGCTAGAGGGATTGTGGTGACGAATTTGGTATTGAAGAAATATGGGGAAGACGTGACAGTAGCGACGAATTTGTAAATGTGTAGATTTTGTACATATGGGGTAAGGGCAAGGGTAGTGTAGGTGACAGGGGGGTGACGTACGGTAGGGACGAGCTTTCTCACTTCGCCCTCCGTACGCATTTCACCTTGCATTGCCTTATTGATGTGTACCCTTGTGACCTTACCCCTCGCTCATCTGTCTTGTCCCCCTTTTGTCTCCCACATGACCTGTGCGCCATTGGGCGCCAAGGGGAGCGTGCGTGAGTCGGCCATTGTGCGCCCGGAACTCCCAGAACCAGCTGTCTGCATCGATGCACCACATTATGGACCACATGTCTGTGGCCGAGCACCACTTATGGACCCCATGGGTTGGGGCTTGGCCCCTCTGCTGGAACCGGCCATGAAGGCCCGAAATCTTGCTGCTTGGCCACAGGGCACTGATGCCCCACAGGTGAACCACAGTAGTCGGCCTGGTGGGCCATAAATAAACACAAAAACGGACACATTAGGTGCATTTTATTATCACAAATAGGCCGCCAGCAAAGAAAAGACAACATCTGGAAGAACAAATAATAATAGCCAGCAGAGGGAGCCGAAGAGCAAGAGATCACCTGCAGGGTTAGGGGTTGTTGATTTATTTTTATTCATGAACAATGGTGACTGCACCGATTGGTGCTTGAGGGTGTGTTGGTGCGTTTTGGGTGCTTTCATGGTGCATTGATGCAGAGCAGACTGTCTCCCCCCCAGAAAGAACAATCACAGGTCCTGGGTTAGTCTTGTAAATAAAAGTAGTGTCAATTGTAAATAATGCTCCCCACCGTCAGTGTGTAGTTTGAACACCATTCCGCAATTCTGTTAGCTGTGGGCGTGAGTCTGTTAGGCAGGGTGCAATGGAGCAGCGGGACATATTTATCTATGTTTTAAAATTGTCGAACTCAGGGTCAGGTTAAAAGTAGAGGGAACTACACCTACGTGTCACACTAAATAAAAGTTGTAGGCCCGGAAAGGGGCTAAGAGGAGGAGGGTGCAGTGTTGCGGATATGAGGATTGCATTTTTTAAATTGTGTGTATTGTAGTGGTAAATTGTTGTGTAACATTGGTTGGATATGGCCCCTCCTGCCTCCAGAGTTGTGTAAAGGTAAAAAGGGCGTCCCGGTAGTTATTCCATGAAACACCACATTGCAGGACCCGATAAAACCCTTGTTCAGTAGCTTATATCTTATTATGTGTTTTAGAGTAAGGCCTTGTCTTCCATTAAAATAATACTCCATTGCACCGAATCAATTAAGAATAGCTCCCCTTCAATAATTCCATTTCCCAGCCAAACTCTCCATCTGTGGGTAAAGCAGTTCACAAGCGTGGGGTGCACGCCCTCTCATTTCGCTGCTATAGTGAATATGTGCTCCGTGCTCTGTTTGAACAGGAGGGGCGGGGTCGCCCGGGAGAGGGCGCGCCACGAAGGGCGGGGCTGTTCAGCCCCATGCCCAAATAAGGAAACAAGCCCGTGGCTCGCCACAAGGGGCGTGCCGTCGGCGCGATGCCCAAATAAGGAGACAAGCCCGTGGGATTACCATACAAGGTCACGAAACAGAGCACGGGGGAGAGGGCGTGTCAGTCCCACGCTGGAGAGAAGTGAGAGGAAGGGAATACGAGCTGAGCTGCGTGGAGAGGTACACGACAAAGAAAGGGTCCAAGAGAAAGCAGAGGAACTTTTACGAACGAGTTGCAAAGAGATACGGCAGATGAGTCCAGCCCCGTTTCAACCAGCCGCGTGAAGCCCTGACGGGGCAGCGAGTGACCCTGCTGGCGTGCGCTGTAAAGCCGAATACCAGGAGCTGCCGGCGTACGCTGTAAAGTGGATTACAAGGAGCTGCCGGCTCCCCGCTTCCCGCCCGGAGTGGACCTGCTCGCTGTGCCCTGTGATCCCACCTGCTCATCCTTTCCAGCCATTCCTGCCTGCAAGTTCCCCATTTGCGTACGTGAGTTTGTTTTGTTCGTGCTGTCCTGGGTAGTAACTAAGTCTGTATAAGCTAGTAATTTTCACTGTGTCACCTGCGTTTTCATGTCCGCTGTAAATACCCGTGACTGCTCTTTTTGCTTATGTGTGTGTAAATAATAATAAACCCCGTTACTCTTCTGTACGTCTTCTTCTTCTTCCTCCTCTTTGCATTCGTCGTCTTAGTCTTTTCCACATTGAGTATCTGTGGCGCGATACGGCCAACGTTTGGGTGAATCGGGTTTAGTCGGGGAACAACTGTTCGGTCGCGGAGCCTCCGCTCGGCAAATATAACATCCTTAACCGCGTACCGTAACAATATTTTATGGCTTACATATGGCTTATATAGCTATATTGGCTATGGCTGTCGTCCGACTGGAAGGGACAGGTATTTGTAATTTGTTGAATTCGGTGAAGCCTGGTGTTGGCTTAGCGGTCAGGGTGCCGGCTTGGGATCCTAGGATCCTGGGGATCCTGGGTTAGAATCCAGGTGATCGCTGAATTAACACCAGGGGGGTTGACTCAACCTGTCATCCTTCTGAGATCGGCAAATTGAGTACCAGTTCACTGGTAATTGCCTGCGTGTCGCAAGAGGCAACTAACAGGGTTGGCGGCAGGAAGGGCATCCGGCCATAAAACATTGCTTCAAAAAGGGGACCACGGTGGCCCAAAAAAGGCCAACCACTGCTCTGCAGGGGTAAAATGGCCTCTAAAGGCGGTTCTTTCTTAGGGTGCCGGTGATAACTCACCTACTCTTCACGAAAACACACCGTGGGATGTTCAACGTTGACCAACTCAGCCTGGCAGATGGGACACCCAGCTGTTTGTCCATCCGAGGGACGGCGCACTTCGTGATGCTACGCCGCTTGCCTGCAAATTACATCAATCTGAAAGTTTATAGTCAGGTCTGGAATCGAACCCAGACTGGACACCTCAAACGTAACTGCACTACTTCTGCAGCATCCTGCCAGACTGGAATTTTGTGTCACCCCTACCTTGTGTACTGTAATACATGGGTAGTGTTGTTTCTGGATGCAAGAAGAAGCATACTGTATTGTGGCAGAAAGCAGAGACTTTTTCAAGGTAATCAAATGCATTTGAAAGCTTTACGATGAGAAACCATATGTTGTGTCAATTCTTTCAATTCTGTAGTGTCTGCCAGTTGAATCATTACTGGGTAGTTAGTAGCCATGACTGAGTCTGATGAAACGTTGGGTTACGTTCAATTGTCTACTGAGAACACAGCTTGGCCCAGTGAGACCCTCCCCTTCCGTCAAAGGCAATGAAACATTGCAGAGGGGAAATGAAACCTCCCAAGAGTATTTCGGTGGCGAACAATGGACGAAATGAACAGAAAGTTGATTGAAGTATGTTAACTGCCGAGGAAGCAAGGAGAGGCTGACGTTTCTGGCATTAATCCTTCATCAGAGCTGTTAATGTCATGCTGTTGTTGGAGTGGATGTAAAAGGATGTCACCATCATGTAAACCAAAAATTGCCCCTATGAGAGGAACTTTTCGCTCTTTCACGAGCCTCGATCTTGTATACAAAAAAAAAAAAAAAAAACTGTGATTGATTGGAAAGATTTGAAAGGTATTTCCAAATATTTTTGAAAAAATGTTGAATTTTTGAAAGTAAGACAATTTCAAAGAAAGGTAAAAATCTATAGAGGATTAAGGCGTCGGCTGATTGAACCTACATGATACGAGAGTTTTTGAATACAAGCATGTAAGTATTGCTGACTGCTCTGGATATTGTAGCTTCGACTTAGAAAAAGGAAATAAGACAGGAAAACTAGATTAGAAAACATGGTTGGCCTGGTCGGCTTTCTCATCTGAACCCCTGGTTCATGACAATTGGAACCCAGGTTTATATAATTAACGAGATAGCATCTCAAAATACAAAGGCCGTACACTTACACGTGCCTCCATCTAGTATACAAAAAAACCCAAAAAACGAAACTTGACGAAAACGAGAGTTAAAAAAATTGAATATTGGTACGTTTGTGGGGTGTCAGCAATGATTACCTTAGTCCAGGTAGAAGTGTATAGATTACCATGCTCCGTATATTACATAAGTAAGGATCCGATAGACCGTATGTCATGTAAGTGTCCCCATGAGAGGGGTGGGGTTATGTTAATGAGTTAGGGATTATGGGAAATGAATCCCCTGTATGTAATTGCCTCTGTTATTTCCCCTCTGTTCTTTATGACAATGCAACACACACACAAAGCCAGCAATCGTGCATTAATAACATTAAATAAAGCAACCGGAACAAGACATTCAACGAACGCTGTCACTGCCAGCCGCCACATCACCACATCAAGCAGGCAGGGCCGTAAGGCCACGCCCCGAAGAACAGTGATTGGCCCGGGATTGATTCGAGCAAGGACTGCTAAGATGGGACTATTAGATTGGTGGAGCAGGCACGGTCGGCGTCGGATGACGTCAGAGCCTTGAGTACAAAATAACGGTGTCCCCGACATTTCCTCTCTCTGCTTCGGGATTTCCTAAAGAACGGTCGAAGTTTACTAGCTCTTGAGTTGGGACTTTGATAGCGAACAGTCACGGTTGTCGCCAGGGGTGTGCCGAATTCCTGCAGATGGTCGCAGCTCGTGCATTCTTTCTTCTTGGTCCGGGCTTCATCTGGGTGCGCTGAGAGACATGGGTGGGTGAGGCGGATGATGAAGACAAGCGCGGCTGATTGGGCGAGGGCGCGCTGAGGCCTACTTTCTGCCAGGGCCTGTCCAGGGCCTGCCTGGATTGCACGCTCGGGGCCTGGACGATTCCTGACGGGGTTCAAGAGCTGCTTGCAGCTGAGTACAGAAACATTACGCATTATTTTCACCAGTTATTTTTCCCCTTGTGTGTATACGGGTCTGTCTGGGGGCGCTCCATTTAGGATATTAGTTTTATTGTGCATTTCATGTTCCCTGGCATTTCTTTTCATTAAACCTGCTTATTTATTGAACTTGAATTCCGTGTCAGTTTGAATTAATTATCGCAGCTTCAAGGACGTCCGGTGGGACCCGTGAAGGTAAGTTCGTCATTCTCCTTTCCCTCGCATGTAAAGAACACCATCATTTTGACTGAACACCTCGGGGTGTAAGCTTGATCGGAAATCCGTCCGAAACCGGTCTTTATCGGCTACGGATAGGACAATATTTTATTAGTTTGGCTTCTCCATATTCTCATAATAAAGGTTTGTTGAATATTTTATGACAAAAGCTCAATTGATAAAAATGTTATGGCCTGGACAGCAGACACACACACACACACACACACACACACACACACACACACACACACACACACACACACACACACACACACACACACACACACACACACACACACACACACACACACACACACACACACACACACACACACACACGATTGAAGCGGTGGACGGTCTAAGTGTACTACATGTATTTGAACCTTTATACATATTGTTGCAGTTTTGCCATAAAGGCAAACCCCCTATAATTAATTGCACGACAACATGTAGCCTGCAGTAGTTAGTTATTTCTTATTGAATGTAAAGATTAGCCCATTGTGTAATAATCGAGACCAATATGCGTTGAAGGTAGGCAGGATTTCAAACCTCTGTGTGGTTAAAGGAGGACATTTTGATGTGCAGGAAGGCATGGCCAAAATAACAGGCCCACGTGACCAATGGCGGCTCGGGAACACGTCACCAGCAAGCGACCAATGGGTTGTGAAACCTCCCCGAATGAAAGATTGAAGGAAGACTGAAACCTTCATAGGGGGGAGGAGGGATCGAAGGCCAGCACGTGACCAACCTCAGCCAATGGGAGTCTATGGAACATTCTGGAAGCTTTTCGGGTCTAATAAAAACTCCCACCGATCGCATTTCCAGCCTCTTGCCCAGACCCTCTTGCATTGTGCTTCGATGACACTCCTCTTGCCCGGACCCTCTTGCATTTGTGCTTCGCCGAGGACACTCCTCTGGCTTTGTGCTTCGCCGATCCTCTTGCGTTTTACACCATGGGCGACACTCCTCTTGCCCCAATGCTCTTGCTCTTGCTGGCGGTTCGTCCTTCGGACCTGACCTCGTCCAGGCTGCACGTCCGGATCGAGGACCGAACTGCGCGCTGCGCACACCACGTGGCCGCCTTCGAGTCAATCCAGCACATACATCGGTACGATAATAACCAGTGTGTTATTCCCTGTGTGTGTGTGAGAGTGTGAAGGCGCCTGTGGGGTTTATTATTGGGTAAGAATTGATAAGATTGAATCTTCGTCTCTGTTGCTCTGTGCCTTCTAAATAAAAGGCTGTACATTTTGTGTTACTTTCAAACCTGTTCGGATACGTCTTTTCACCATTGGCCGAGCATCATCCGAGACCGAATTTGGCTTGAATTCACGTCCGTAAATCAGGTCAGGTAACGCTGCTTTCCACACCGTGCAACTCCGCTCGGCACGCAATATGGTGTGTGAAAGCGAGGGTTCGATCCCCGGTTTCTTCGGTCGCGTGTCTTGAAGGTATTTGGGATTAATTGACCAGCAAACTCTTCGGCGCGTGGCTCCGAGGTTGGCGATCGGAATTGCTTAGCAATCCGTCAATAACGAGTTTAGTCGCTCGCGGTCGGTGGCCTCAGTGGAACCGGAGATCGAGGGGGAACGGGGCATAAACCCCCCCTTAGTACGTCGACGAACTCGGCATCCACAACAATATACTGCTAATGTCAATGTAGTTCACATTAAACTTCACTGATGTCTACTAATACCTTTTTCATGTACCGAGCTCCACCAAGTAGCTCTGAATACATCAGTATCTTTGGAATGCATAGTGCCCAGGTTCAATGACATGGCTTTTCTCAATAAAATATTGCAATTTGTTGTAAGGTAGCCTATTCTTGTGTTTTTTTACTTCAAAACATTTTAACAGTAGCTGAGGGTCCCTTCTAGCGGAAAGCCCAAAGATGGCCAACAATGTTTGTGATGTTGCTTCTTGCTAATTAAAGTTTTGAGGTTAAATGTTTAGCTTTTATGGGCGATTCGTTATATTACCCTCGCCAGAGGAGAGGGTATTGCATTTGAGTCCATGTCGACTTGAGTCCCCACAGTCCATTTGAGTCCCCACTGTCTGTTTGTTACTTCCAAAATCGACGTTTTTTTCTGAAGTCGGTTGCATTTGTTATTCTGACTGTTTGTTTGTCTGTTTGTCACCTGCCTACAGGTCACAATTCTAAACCGATCGTCATGAAACTTCACCAAGTTGTAGAGATCGTCACAATTGAGAAGCCTATTGATTTTGAGGTCAAAGGTCACCTGGAGGTCAAATTTCTAAAATCGCCATTTTAAACCCGATTGACTTGAAAATTCAACAGCATTTGTATATTGAGTCACTAAATTGGGAAACCAACTATTGTTGAGGTCAAAAGGTCAAAGGTCAACTCAAGGTCAAACTTCCAAAATCATCAATTTTCATCTGAAAAACTATCAATTTTCATCCGATTGACTCAAAAATAGAACAGCATTTGCATAGTGCTTCACTGAATTGGGAAACCAAATACTTTGAGCTCAAAACGTCAAAGGTCAACTCAAGGTCAAACTTTCAAAATCATAAATTTTCATCTGAAAAATAATCAATTTTCATCCGATTGACTTGAAAATTTAACAGCATTTGCATAGTGCCTCAATGAATTGGGAAGCCAACTATTTGAGGTGAAAAGGTCAAAGGTCAACTCAAGGTCAAACTTCCAAAATCATCAATTTTCGTCTGAAAAATCATAAATTTTCATCCGATTGACCTGAAAATTTAACAGCATTTGCATAGAGCCTCGCTGAATTGGGAAAACAACTATTTTGAGGTCAAAAAGTCACAGTACAACTCAAGGTGAAACTTCTAAAATCATCAATTTTCTTCTAAAAATCGTCACTTTTCATCCTATTGATCCGAGCTTTGATCAAGATCGTCAATTTTAATCTTGATGAAATCGACAATTTGATTTTGCAAGTATCGTGCTCTGCAAGACGTCTTCTTCTTTGTCTGTTTGTTACTTGCGAAAATCGAAGATTTTGAAATTATTTTGGTTGGTCTTGTGCATTATTCTGTCTGTTTGTTTGTCTTTCTGTACATCAGGTCACAATTTTCAACCGATCTTCACAAAACCTCACCAAATGCTAGAGTTGGCCATAAGCAAGAAGCCTATTGTTTTGGGGGTCAAAAGGTCAATATAGGCCAAAGGTCACCAACTTTGTGAAATTTCTAAAATCCTCAATTTTCATCTGATTGACTCGAAATTTTAAGAGGATTTGCATACCAGGTCACTGAATTCAACCAGTTATTGTTGAGGTCATCATAGGCCAACAACTTATTTTACGGATTTCGCAAGTATCGTGCTCAGAATAAATAAATATGATTTTCTCTGCAACCATTGGTCTGATTGACAGGAAATTTTCACTATTGGTGCACCTCCCCCTGTAGATTTTTAATGATAATTATGACGTAATTGGTCACGTGATACGGGCACCATCTTGGAAAAACCGAATTTACACTTCTATATCTGAAAGTGCTGGATAGAAAAAATTGCGATATGGCTCATTGTAAAGAACTTTCCATGTGGAATAACATGTGTTAATGATGATATCATAGGTGCCTCCATTATGACGTCATCATTCGACAGTTACAAAACTTCATCCGATCAAGATGAAATTTCTTGAGTTTCTCATCTCGGGATAAATTGGTGAAGCAAAATAATAATGATGACGTCATGGGTCACGTGGTTTGGCCGCTATATTTATTTTAACACAAAAGCTTTAAAAAAAACACTATAAACACGTCCTGGTTTTTTTGTCTTTGAATGATGGCTTTTCATGAATGATTAAAATCCATAATTCGTTATTTTCTTGTCTTTGAATGATGGCTTTTGAAGAATGATTAAAATCCATAATTCGTTATTTTCTTGTCTTTGAATGATGGCTTTTCAAGAATGATTAAAATCCATACCATTCAAATTTAGAGCGTTGGTGCTGTCGAAGCAGTTTCTTGGCAAGGGTCATACTGGTTTCCCATTGCCTTCCCAGCGTTGTTTGTTTGTGTTATATCCTCTTAAATGCTGAGCATCAAGCAAGGAAGCAGCACGTACCGTTTAAACAAAAAGTATTTGGTATGACTCAGCTGCAGTTTGAACCACCGACCTCCAAAACTCAGAGCGGATCCGCTCTGACCATCACGCCACAGCAGAGTCTGGTCCACTGTGCCTTAATTACCTCAAGACTACAATTTCAATGAATACATTTAGAATGGTGTAATGCAGATTTATTTATGGACAACAACAGGAAAGTGCACAGAAATGAATGCACGTTGCAATTCCAAATAATAATCATAAGGCAAAATTATGAGGAACATAATAGGCCTATCATGTACACTCATGAGAAGATCTGCATCATGAGCAGGATGTATTTCAAAGAGATGCATGTATTGTTGCCCACAGACACTCCTATGACTCAGCATTTGCAAAAGATCAAAGCCTGTAAATCTTGTACATGATGCACAGTGTTAAAGGAAAAAGAAAATACCCACATTCTGCACCAAGCAATTTAATTCTGCTAGATAAGCAAATGAAGGAGATAGCTAATAAATCATAACAATTTGTTTGTCAGGTTTCTGGCCTCCCTTGCTAAATTGAGAATGATCCATGCTTTTCTTTTTGAAATGCTCATTCTTCATTCCCCAATGCTTTTTCGAACTTACACCTCATTCTCCTGTACTTTCACCTATCTCTGCACTTCCTGTCGTCTTTTCATCACACTTCAGGCCTGTATTCACAGATAAGTACATATGATTAGTTCAAGTACTCCCCCTTTTGGGACTTCCTTTTTCCTCACATAAAAACTGAAAAAAACTGAGCTTTCACCTGCCACATCAAGAAATCCATTTTAATCGAATTCCCAGCAAAAATGATATTCAACATCATCACAAAAATGAAATCTAGATTACACTCTGAGGTAGCATTGCACCTCCGCATCCCATGTGAAAATTTTGAAATAAACCCCTCACACCATGTTGCTATAATTCATCAAATGTCTGTCTGTCCGTCTGTCCGTCTGTTCCCAAGTACCGCAAAAACGGCTAAACCGATCGCAACGAAATTTTGGGTGGGTAATCCTGGGACCCCCTGGAGTAAAATAGGCTATATTGTTTTTCCAGTTTTTTCCCCAATTTTCCAATTTGTCCAATTTCCAATTTTCCAGTTTTTCCAAACACGATGGAATAATATTTACCGATATGAACAGTGATGTGGCTTTTATTGAAATTCTACAAATACTGTTTAGATTTTGATGATTTGCGTGTGATATAATTTAACGGATGTTTATATAAATCGTAGAAAATAAAAAAAGCCTTCAATTTCTGATATTTTGCCTTTTCATTTGGGCCTCCCAATTGAAGCCCCGCCCATAGGGCGGGTACCATTGCTAGTATCCTTAATTCCACAAAGCATGACAACAGAAGACCATTAATTAGTACTTGTAAATGTCTTGTACCTCAACAGGTACATTTATCCAGCATTCGTTGGTGCACGTTAAATATCCTATGGTGTCCTTCGAGAAGAGTCTGCGAGCTATTCGGTGGCACCCTGAGACCATATTGCAGAGGTAGTTAACAAATAGCATGTCAAATATTATTATTCATGTGAAAAAGTGCAGTCTCGTCTTCAAATTGCTAATTAATCTCATAAGCCTTAGGCATTGGTTTAAAAAGAACGTGAAGGAAAGAGTTTTTGGGTTTTTTTCAATGGCAGACTTATTTTCTGCTACTCTGGAGTAGGCCGACTACAGAATGTATCAAATGTTCTTGATGTTTCAGATGTGAATACCACTAGAATATAAGACCCATCGCTTCGTTGATGGTAATACCAATCTTTGTTTAATTGCTAAAAAAAAAAAAACAGTTATTGTTAATGGTAAAAATGCCTTTGCATAATTGCGAAATAAAATGGGGCTTTCCGTTTCCTCAGCATAGCTGCGATGGCTAATCTATGGAGCAAAGAACAAAAAAGGATTCCTGGGACATCCTGCCCTTCGTGCAGAGATGGCTAACGTCGCAAGTTAGCGTTTTGCAGTTTCGCCCCGTGTGCCCATGAACCCATCCACACAAACCGACCTTTTTCTTATTTTTTGCATCATAAACCTTCCCGGGAAGTTCCCTAAATCCACCGTCGTTGGTATCATTGAAATCCGTTAATCCGTTCTCAAGTTATAGCACAACAAACAAACAGACAGACAGGGCTCCTTTTATAATAAACTAGCCGAAAGCACCCGGCATTGCCCGGGTTCTTTTTGAATTAATTTACTACTATAATTCAGCTTTTACTCATGGCCACCGAAAATTGACCACTATAATTCAGCTCAGCTTTTAATTGTGAAATGGGCCCAGCCTGGTCGAGGCGGCCTCGACCGGCCTCGCCACTGCGCCTATAACCTTCCTGGGACCCGCCCCGAAATTTTTAGTTCTGTTTGAATGAATTTACTACTATAATTCAGCTTTACACTCCGCCGTAGAAGATTGACTACTATAATTCAGCTCAGCTTTTAATTGTGAAATGGGCCCAGCCCGGCCAAGGCGGCCTCGACCAGGCCTCACCTATAACCTTCCTGGGGCCCGCCCCGAAATTTTTAGTTCTTTTTGAATTAATTTACTACTATAATTCAGCTTTTACTCGCGGCCATAGAAGATTGACTACTATAATTCAGCTCAGCTTTTAATTGCGAAATGGGCCTCGACCGGCCTCGCCACCGAGCCTAAAATCTTCCCGGGGCCCGTCCCGACATTTTTTGTTTTCGAGGTTTCCTCCTATCTTTCACCGTTCAGGAGATTAGTGCGTGCAGACAAACAAACAAACAAAAACTTTCTTTTATATATATTGATATGTCAACCACATTCCCTTCATGTCCTGATTATGCATTATCATGTGAAACGAGGTGTGCCCGATATGGCCCTTGATCATGCATATAAAAAAAAAATTTCCTCCTCCCCCATTCAAACAACGCCCCCACATTTACGGATTCAACTTTCGCGGCATTTTCCAGAAACGTATGCCCCGTAAATGTTGGGGTCCGATTGCACACGCACACACACACACACACACACACACACACACACACACACACACACACACACACACACACACACACACACACGCACACACACACACACAGTTTCTTTTTTGTTAAAAAAAAACTTTGACCAAACAATCCCAATCAATTAATGTAAAATAACGCCAATTCCTAATGCATGATATCAACATTTAAAGGATGCTGTAAATGGTACCAATTGTATAAAATCCTTTACTTAGTTTTATGAACCTCAAAATAGTTTTATGAACTTTCGTGGTTTCAACCTAATACCTGCATATGATTTTTTTTCCAACTCTAACGATTAATCAGTGGACCTCTGCTCTTCATTGAGGTTTCAAACATTGCAACCAAGAACCCTCCCCAAATGTTAGATTCACAAACTCGGCGTACTCATTTTATTACCCTGCGCTTTTGAAGCGAAATTCACGGTTAGGCATTCGGTTGCGTACGTGCATACATGTGGTGTACGTGCGTCTGCATTTTTAAAATTCATTTTCTCGGCAACCGTTGGTCTGATTGACACGAAATTTTACAATAGGAGCCCCTCTCCCTGTACAATTTTGTATTCATAATTATGACGTCATGGGTCACGTGGTACCGACGCCATCTTGGAAAAGCTTTACACCTCTATATCTCCGAAACCGCTCAATGGAATAAAATTAAACAAGGCTCATTGTCAAGCACTCACAATGAGGAATAAGATATGTCACTGATGGTGTCATCGATGCCTTCATTATGATGTCATAATTTGACAAGTACAATGTTTCATCCGATCAGTATGAATTTTTTTTTCTCTGCAACTGTTGGTCTGATGGACACGAAATTGTCACCATCTGAGCACTTCCTGCTGTAGAATAATTTAATGATAATTATGACGTCATATGCCACGTACTACAGGCACCATCTTGGAAAAATCGACAAATGTTGCACCTCTATTAATCTCTGAAACCGCTCCATGGAAAAAATTGAAACGTGGCTCATTGTAAAGAACTCTGCATGGGGAATAAGTGTTGTTAACGATGATTATGATGTCATAATTCGACAGGGACAACAATTAGTCTGATCAGTTTTTAATTTAATAAGCCTGATCTGTGCAACAATTATATTAGAGAATGTAAATGTACGATGTCATCACTCACGTGGTCTGGCAGCCATATTGGATCAAAGGGAAAAAAAACCTTCAAAAAGAGAAGAGTTGGCTCGCACCAAGTTGACTGCGCCGGCTAAGTATTCTATGAATACCATCTCGTTATTCATTCGTTAGTTGATCGCCTTTTGTGGTCGTGTACTTCCTCCTCCCTTTCCTT
This sequence comes from Myxine glutinosa, assembly GCF_964187855.1. Taxonomy (NCBI): domain Eukaryota; kingdom Metazoa; phylum Chordata; class Myxini; order Myxiniformes; family Myxinidae; genus Myxine; species Myxine glutinosa. The sequence goes on along the minus strand of NC_136264.1, from coordinate 96,844,696 downwards.
GTTTTGAAATAAATACTTTGTTAATGTGAACCTCTGCCCTGAACATTGAGGAATATGGGGACTCCACAGTGCATCGTTTAATTGGCTTTATAAAACCATCGGAAATTTGGAATTGACGCAATTAATATGAGGCTTTGTATTAATTAGGCAATTAATTAATAATTGGAGCAATGAAGGCAACATTGTTTAATACCGAACTACCCTTCAGTATCGCTCGGCCAAATTTGGGAGGGCAGATTTGGAATGGCGCGTCGTTCTCAACCCGTCTACCAGCACGCAAATTACTGGTATATTATTGCACACCACATAATAGGTTAACATTAAAGATCAAAGAGGAGGCAAGTTATCACCGGCATCCTGAACAAATTCGAAAAATCCGTTCGAATGCGCAAGGTCGCATCAGTGATGATGCAATTAGAGGGTGAAATTCACAATGAAATCCAGGTAAAATATTCCTTCATACAACTAACCATGATCACACAATCCATTATATAACCAAACAATTATTATGTTTCATATTACCACTTAATACAATATGCACACATATCATAGCATACCTTCCATCAAACATTACCTAGCATGTCCATTTGGCTTAGTCATAAAGCTGTTGTTGAAACACAAAAACTGTGGTTTTAAGCAATTTCCGATATAGCTCGTTGCACCCACTAGTAACCACAAAAATGTTTGAAAATGTATTTACTTGAATGCTTCATCAACAATATTTTTGCGGATATTGTATTTATGGAATTTCCGTATCATGTAATTGCTAGTTTTTAGGAATGTTCGTTTTAATCTGCTAAATGTAGTCCCTGGCATGGAATACTCCAGCTAATTAACTTCCATTGATAAGTTATATGCTCTGTGCGGTGGCTTTCACAATCCTCATTATTCACAAAAAACATTCATACAATGTGGAATGTAAATGCATGTCGTTTATGAAAAAAATTGGTGTGCAATTTGTAAATGTTCGTTAATCCATTTAGGTTCCTATAAGAGCTCATGGAATTATAGATATTAATTTGTGATTCTGATAAAGTGAAGCTTTCCTTTACAACTCCAGCTTAAAACATGATCAATGAATGAAAATATATTGCTGTACCTCCTAGCATATGTTATTTATTTATTATTTTTTTTGCTCATATTCAGCTTTTTTATAAATCCCCACAATCACTTTGGAAATTACACCATGGAAACTCATCTATATCCTCACCTAAATCAATGGCAACCACCTGTTGTGAACTTAATGCATCCTAATTCACATCCTCCCATAAACACTCAAAAAAATAAAGGTTATTGTCAGGGCCAGGAATTGATGGTTATGATAGATGAATATTAATAATAAAGATAATAAACTATAATAATAAGAAGAAAAATTACAACAAAGCGAGAACTTGTCTGGGCACAGGTGTGTAAGGCCCACATAAATATATGACTGTATTGAAAAGAAATGCCCCCTATTCTTTTTCGAAAAAGCAGATAAATATGTAAATGAAACAAATCAGAGTCCGCACATTAGTACTTCCCGCCACTGGGTTTTAAGTTTCACGATTCTGATAATAGATGTTTCAATGCCATGTTAGTCTTGGTGTCAGAGGGCAGCATGGCATTGATTAGTGCTGTGAAGCACTGGAGATGAGAGTTGGGATGACTGACTGGAGATGAGATAACTGGAGATGAGTGATGGGATGACTGACTGGAGATGAGATGACTGGAGATGAGTGATGGGATGACTGACTGGAGATGAGATGACTGGAGATGAAAGTTGGGATGACTGACTGGAGATGAGATGAATGGAGATGAAAGTTGGGATGACTGATTGGAGGTGAGATGACTGGAGATGAGTGATGGGATGACTGACTGGAGATGCGATGACTGGAGATGAGAGTTGGGATGACTGGCTGGAGATGAGATGACTGGAGATGAGTGATGGGATGACTAACTGGAGATGAGAGTTGGGATGACTGGATATGAGATGAATGGAGATGAGATGACTGGAGAGGAAAGTTGGGATGACTGACTGGAGATGAGATGACTGGAGATGAGTGATGGGATGACTGACTGGAGATGAGATGACTGGAGATGAGTGATGGGATGACTGACTGGAGATTATATGACTGGAGATGAGTGATGGGATGACTGACTGGAAATGAGATGACTGGAGATGAGTGATGGGATGACTGACTGGAGATGATATGACTGGAGATGAGTGATGGGATGACTGACTGGAGATGAGATGACTGGAGATGAGTGATGGGATGATTGACTGGAGATGAGATGACTGGAGATGAAAGTTGAGATGACTGGAGATGAAAGTTGGGATGACTGACTGGAGGTGAGATGACTGGAGATGAGTGATGGGATGACTGACTGGAGATGAGATGACTGGAGATGAGAGTTGGGATGACTGACTGGAGATGAGATGACTGGAGATGAGTGATGGGATGACTGACTGGAGATGAAAGTTGGGATGACTGACGAGATGAAAGTTGGGATGACTGACTGGAGATGAAAGTTGGGATGACTGACTGGAGATGAGATGACTGGAGATGAGTGATGGGATGACTAACTGGAGATGAGAGTTGGGATGACTGGATATGAGATGAATGGAGATGAGTGATGGGATGAATGACTGGAGATGAGATGACTGGAGATGAGTGATGGGATGACTAACTGGAGATGAGAGTTGGGATGACTGGATATGAGATGAATGGAGATGAGATGACTGGAGAGGAAAGTTGGGATGACTGACTGGAGGGGGGATGACTGGAGATGAGAGTTGGTATGACTGACTGAAGATTAGAGTTGTGATGACTGACTGGAGATGAGAGTTGGGATGACTGATGAGCGAAGATGACTGGAAATGAGAGTTGGGTGCACCATATTACAATTCTGAGTGTAAGAGATCGTCAATGGAGTACCGCCACAAAGGATCACCACTCCGTGTCTTGTCTCCATTAGATTTTCATTTCTTCCACAAACTTATGGAGCACCTTTGGGGAGAACATGTTTCTTCTGACAATGATGTGGAGAGTGCTGTGAAGCGCTGGTTAAGTCAGCAGGACGCCCAGGTTTATCGTGATGGCGTCACAAAACTACTTGAACATTGGTAAGAACGTGTGGACCGCAGTGGTGATTATTTTAAGAAATAAATGCACACCATAGTAGAAAAAAGATTGACGTCAGTCACTGTCTTTGTTTCATTCGAATATCTTTACCTGTTTTGGAGAAACATAATAGGAGGCATTACTTTTCAACACACCATCATATATATTCATGGCTTTACTGCAAATATACAGATATCAGTTTAACGTTCCAAAAAAAAAACATTAGCCCCAATAACACCCTGTAGGTGAGTATCAGGATGAGGCCATTACTTCCAGCGCCAGGCAAAGTCGACCATTTGCTAAAGCCATGAGCGGGTGAATAAGGTGAGCAAAGCCCTCGGCCATGAAGAGCATTTCACCTTGCAGGAAACAAAACATTATTGAGAAAATTGGATTAAAGGATAATGACAAAAGCACACTTTGAAAGAGCTGGACAGGTGTTACAAAATCTCTGAAAATGTGCTGATGCTTGAGGTATAAAAATAAAATAATCGATGGGTTACCATAACAAACAATCCTTAACAATACAATTAAAAATGAGTAAATAAAACAAATAAAACTAAAAACTTTTTTTTTTTTTTTTAAAGAGTTATTCTTGCAGCTTATGGAATAGAATAACAAGAGGTGAAGGGAGATGAGAGTTGGGATGACTGGGAAATGCATGGGAAATGAATGAAGAATGAAAGATAATGTATTATTTAAAGAATGACAGGTTTTTTTTCTTTTCTTTCCATAAGCAGGATCGATGGGGAAGGAAGAAAGCAGGTGATTGAGAGAGAAGGTAGGAAAAAAGTTGGAGAATGTGGTAGAGACAGGAAGATAGTAAGAGAAGGTAAAGGGGATAATCTTAGTATAATTCACCAAATGCCTGTCTGTCTGTTCCCAGGTACCGCAAAAACGGCTGAACCGATCGCAACAACATTTTGGGTGGGTATTCCTGGGATCCCCTGGAGTAAAATAGGCTGTATTGTTTTTCCAATTAGGAAATTTTTTCCAATTTTCCAGTTTTCCCAAACACGATTGAATAATATTTACCTATACGAACAGTGATGAGGGTTTTATTGAAATTCTACAAATACTGTTTAGATTTTGATGATTTGCGTGTGATATGATTTAACGGATGTTTATATAAATCGTTTAAAATAAAAAAGCCTTCAATTTCTGATATTTTGCCTTTTCATTTGGGCCTCCCAATTGAAGCCCCGCCCGCAGGGAGGGTACCGTTGCTAGTTAAAATGATCAGAGAAGTGGTGCAAGAGGCAAAAAGGATTTTTTATTTTTTTTATCCCAACGGGTGGCAAAATAATGTATTTGGAGGGAGGTGTGTAGAAAGTGAAGATGGGGTTGAAGAAGTGCGAGAGAGAGAGAGCAAAAGAAAATGGACAGACAGTACAGGCAGACCATTGTGTCTGACTGTATCACTCCACCAATTGATACAAAAGCAGGTGTATGAAGTACAGGATTTTACAGGTATAGTAAAAGACACATTCTAGTGATGGAGTGATGCTTCAAAAAGGGGACCAAAAAAAAACAACAACTACCACGGTCCCCGAAAAGGCCAACCCCCGCTTTGCGGGGAAAAATGGCCTCTAAACGGTGGTTTAGTAAAAGACACATTCTACAATAACTTGAGGAACAATAACAATAGGTAGATGCAATTGATCAATTTGCTAGAACTTAGCATACAGAGAAATGTAGGATACACCATTCATTTACTTCAGATTGAAAACCAGATAACTCTCTAAGTCTTCAGTAGATCTCACCGAAAGTGTCAATCCTGGTTATTATCAGAGGTGACTTCTGTATGCTCAGGATTGTCAAAATATGAATGTACTGATTCTGTATCTATTACAATAAACGTCCGGGATGTTGATTACAGAATGTTAAAGGCGCATTTCACAACCAATGGCAAGACATGTTGCCTCTATAGAAATTACCGGAAAATTGAGAGTATCATTTAAGCCCCCACAGTGTGATGTTTTCCAATTAAGGAAGTGAATTGAAAAAAAAAATTGATAATGACCAGATCTATTAATTTCTGTTTATTTATTTATTTGTTTATTTATTTATTTATTTTACCTCAACATTGAGACTTAGAAAACAAAAAATATGTCGTGCATAGCACAATACTTGCAAAATCCCTAAAATAAGTTGTTGACCTTTGGCCTATGTGGATCTTTTGGCTTATGTTGACCTCCAAAATAATTGGTGGTTGAATTCAATGATCTGATATACAAATCCTCTTCAAATTTAAAGTCAATCAGAATAAAATTGAGGATTTTGGAAATTGCACCTTAGTTGTTGACCTTTGGCTGATGTTGACCTTTTGGCCTATGTTGACCTCACAATAATTGGTGGTTGAATTAACTGATCTGATATGCAAATCCTCTTCAAATTTCAAGTCAATCAGATGAAAATTGAGGATTTTAGAAATTCCATTTTAAGTTGTTGACTTTTTGCCTATATTGACCTTTTCACCTTTTGACCACAAAATCAATAGGCTTCTTCCTTTTGAGCAGCTCTACCATTTACTGAAGTTTTGTAAATATCGATTTAAAATTGTGACCTGTAGGCGATTGACATACAGATAAACAGACAGAATAACGCACAAGACCAACCAATATACTTGAAAATCTTCCATTTTCACAAGTAATAAAAATATTTCAAAGGTTTTATCCCCAGAGTAGTTACAGGAATGTAATGGAACTTTGTAAGTCTCCATTGGCATGCTGAGTGTTCCGCTAGCCACCTGTCCCAGTAAAAATAATTTTAATATTTACAACTCACAGCTCACTCACATAAAAGCCAAGCACTATGAGCATTGCCCACTTCCCCAGGGAAATTAAGTAGATAAGCTGGTAGATTTAAGTAATGTCATGTTTGTACCTAGAGAGCAGGAGGCATGATAGGCCAAATTTTGCCTCCTGTATCAAAGTTGCTCGTAACATAATTCCATGAAGAGTACTGCCCACTTGGTCGAATGGTGATTGGGATGCAATGTTAGAACTTCATACAAGACAGCAAGTGGAACAGCAATGGCTGGACACGATTGCACTCCAGAAATTCAGAGAATAAAAGACCCAAGAGGATATACCTTCGGGTCCCCTTTCAAGAAATCATAGCCAGTGCAGACCAACACTAGCTGGGGAGAGAACTGGAAGGGAAGAACATTGAGGGAAAAGAAAAAGTCAATTACTCTTTCAATTTTAAAGAATCCATCAAAAAACAGTTACTGTTGCTTCAAAGATTGAAGTGTTTATAGTAGGTAAGGCGTTGCCTTTGAAAGGTTGGTGAATGTACTCGTATTTTTGTAATTCAATATGCTTATTGAAAACACGAGTAGAGGTGACAAAAAAAAAAAAAAAAATGCACCTTGATTTAGTCATTTCGAGTTCCACTTGCTTGACCCAGAACTAAATCAGCAAATATTATCACCTTGGTGTTTTTTTGTTGTTTTTTTGTATACAAGATCTAGGCTGGTTTAAGAGCTAACCTTGATCATAAAAAGACAAACTGACACATAAAACATAAAACATATGATAAAGGGAGCGGGCGACAAGATGGAGAGCAGGGACATCAGGAGATCTGTGGGAGGGAGAGGGCTTGGGACGGAGGAGGCATGGGAAGAGGGGGGGGGGGGTGGGAGAGGTTAAAAAAAAACACATGGACACTGCTCGGACTTTCAGGAAAGAAGTCGGAATTTCAAAAAAGTGGATCTGGGGTGAATTAACGGGGGCAGAAAAGATCAAGGTTTTGGATGGGAGAAGATAAGAGATGGTGGTGAACAGCTGTTTTAAAGACCTGGAGGGAGGAGTGGGATTGAAGAGAGTGAGGGAGTTTGTTCCAGAGGTGGGAGAAAAGAGGAATGAAAGAGTGAAGGTGAACAAGCATTCTGAGTATTGCGCTGCAATACATGTCCCCTACCGGTAGTCTGTCGTCCGGAAAACTGTTGGGGAAATTACCAAGGGTTATTTACCCACAGGTTCTGAATCGTTCCCAATCGCTAATTACCTCAGGATGGGCTCACCTGTGATTCGCACTCGGGACTTCGATTTATACACCTCACAGACAGGTCAGCAGAAGCACGACAAAAAAAGTTGTTGATAAAGAACCTTTCGAGTCACTAAATATCAGTAATTTATTATATTTTCCGGTTCACGATCAATGATCGATGTGTATATATATATGTTGCTCGGCTTGGCTCCGCCCCTCACGAAAGCGCGCGCTGTGTCGCGCTTTTGACGTTCGCGAGACGAGGCTGAGGGCGCGCGGTGCGGCTTGAGGAGAACTCTAGAATAAACAAGAGATATCCATTTTTTTTTATTTTAATATTTTCGTTTAATTAACGATATCTGCCAAACCACGTGCCCTATTGCAAATTCCAAAAGGACATTTTAGTAGACTGACATGCTGAACAGATCTGTGAAGTTTCCCCTCGATTGGATCAAAAATGATGGAGGAGCTCGGTTTTAAAGGTTCATGCTTAGAAACGTCATAACTCTGAAACCGTGTGACGCTTGATGTCATGCTCACTGACTTTTTTGTTCGTCATGGGTATTCGATTCTGCCTGCAACGTTTGGCCTCGATCTGTTCAGCCGTTGCAGGGTTCACGAAAAACAATATGGCGGCCGAACCACGTGACCTGTGAGGTCATAATTACCATTATAATATTATACAGACCGAGTCCCCCCTACAGTGAAAATTTGATCTCAATCGGTCCTATTATTGCAGAGAAAATCCTTTTTAAAGGAAATTAAAACTTAAAATGGCACTGAGTTAAGGATCATCAGAATTATCCGAATTACCAAAGTTCAAAGTGCCATAACTTTGTCAAAAATGATCGAACCGTCGTGAAGTTCGAACTCGATCTGTAACTTATCATGGGGAAACCATGTGCCAAGTTTGAAATCATTAGCGTTAAGCGTTTAGAATAAACGTCCGGAAAGCTGTTCTTTACGTGACGGACTGACAGACTGACGGACTGACAGACGGACAGACGGAGGGACGGCGTGCAAACCTATCGTCCCCTCCGGTGTACACCGGTAGGGGACTAATAAAGAGTCTTGATTTTGGCAGTTTAACCATAAGAGGTTATTGCATGGCTTTGCCATTATACATTAAGGGGCCTCTGAGTTGCCCAGCCTGGGTTTGAATCTCAGCTGTGCTACAGTGTGTCATCCTGGTGTTTCGCAGGAAGAGCGAGACATCAATTTGTGTGCCATCCTGCATTAGTGAGTGGACGTTATAGATCACATGGTGGCCTTCTCAATGAGAATGAGCATAATAAGCAGGTCAGGTGGAAGAGATCGATGATTGCCTCACCTCGTAAGCAATTGGCAAGATAATGTGGTGGAAGGCACAAAGGTAGTCGGCATCTGTAATTCCAGGCTGACAGCAGACATGAAAGGAATGGCAAAAGTCATAATTATGACATCACAATCACCACCATCTTTATCACCACCATTTCCTGGTGATTGTGTGAAACAAAGTACTGTATACTTGGTTATTTATAAGACGTTCAAGATCTACTACAATTGAATCAATCTCGTAAGGAAGAATAGTATACACTTGGTGGGGATAATGAGATAAGTGCAACCAATAGTGGCAAACAAAATGTAAAATAACTTAAGAAGAAAAATACAATAACAGCTTTGTCTTAGTTTCGATGATGAAGACAGAATGAACTAGATGGTATTCATAGAATACTTACCCTGCACAGTCAACTTGGTGTGAGCCAACTCTTCTGCTTTTGAACGTTTCTTTTTTTTTTGATCCAATATGGCTGCCAGACCACGTGAGCGATGACATCATAAATTTATATTATCTGAATAATTGTTGCGTCGATCATGCTCAACAAATTTCAAACTGATCAGACTAAGCGTTGTCCCTGTCGAATTATGACGTCATAATTATGGCACCAATGACGTAATCCTTAACAACACCTATTCACCATATGGAGTTATTTACAATGAGCCATGATTCAATTTTTTCCATGGAGCGGTGTTGGAGATATAGAGGTGCAACGTTTTTCGGTTTTTCCAAGATGGTGCCTGTAACACATGACCTATGACGTCATGATTATCATTATAATATTCTACAGGAGGAGGCGCTCCTATGGTGAAAATTTCATGTCAATCGGACAAACAGTTGCCGAGAAAATGAATTTTTAAAATGCAGCCACAACACACGTACGTACGTACCTGAATGCTTAACCCCGCTTTTTCGCTTCGCGAGCGCAGGGTAACTAGAACGACACTCAGTAGCGCGCATGTCTACGCCAGGTTGAGCAGTTTACGTTTTGTATCCCACTGATAGACCGGATCTGGATTCAGACATGAACCAAAATCGAATCGGCTTGTTCTTGTCGTCTAACCAACTCATCTACCAAGTTTTGCGTAACTCGTCCATAACTTTTAAATATCATGTTATATATCGTTTTTGGCCCCATCTCACAATGGTGAAAAATCACTTAAAATATTGTATCTGGATCCGGGGATCATCTCCAAAATCGAATGAATTCCTCCTTGTCAAACACCCCACCAATCCACCAAATTTCGTCCGAATCCGTCCACAACCTTTTGAGATACCCTGTTCACAGACAAACAGGCAAGGGTGAAAACAAATCTTCCACCAACCGTAGGTGGCAGCGGTAATTAGGATATTGAACAATGAGAGGGTTCCAATTTTGATGGAATATCAAGGTGTCTTGGAAATTCAAAACAAATCTTCCTAGTTTCATGTTGTGAAAAAAGTACCATATTTTGTCGATGTGGAGTACAAGGTGAATTGGCTTCACACCCATCACCATCCCCCACGGCAACGCTTAATGCACATTGCACTTCCCCTACGGTGATGCTTAGCGCCTATTGCCCTCTCCTATGCCCCCCCCCCCACACGACAACGCATCATGCCCGTTGCCCCCCCCCCCCCCACAGCATCAATTCTTCGCCCATCGGCTTCCCCTCGGTGATGCTTCGTGCTCATCGCACTCCCACAAGCGACACTTGCATGCCCACATTTGTCTTCACCTTCAGGGACGCTCGCGCACTGTGGGCGTGGTCGTGGGGAAGGTAAGAAAAGGCTGCACACAGACGAGTCGGGTCAGCTTAAATGGGGCCAGGTAGACTTGGGAGTTTCGGGAGTCCAGTCAGGGCTGTCTCTGTCTGTCTGTCTGTCTCTCTCTCTCTCTGTCTCTCTCTCTGGAATTGAGGTGCGGCAATCTCATCTTTCGTTCTTTGGCTGGAGAGCTGTCCCAGTGTCCCATGCTCCCCTGGTTTCCCCCCGTGCTGCCTCTACTGGAGCCTACTCCCACCCCGGTATATTTTAAGCCCTTGCCTGGCTCTCCATTGTATGCAAAAGTGAGATTGTACGCTCGTGGTGCTATGGGTTCCTCTACCTACGAAGTGAAGCCTTCTCCAGGCCCCACACCCACTGTCGTGCATTCCGACTCCTCCAGACATGGCCAAAACAGGCCATTCTCATATCGATGCAAGGAAATGCAGAGAACTCTAAAAAGATTAAGGGGGTGATGTATGATATTACAAGGAGAAACAATTATGTGGTGTTCCTTCAGGTATCTGCTGATTTAAGTACACGCATCTCTTCTTCAAACTTCCTTAGTGTATTTCTTGCATTAGTATTATCTCATAAGTTACTCGTTATTACTTGCAAAATCGAAGATTTTACAAGTATATTGGTCGGTTGTGTTTGTGACTCTGTCTGTCTGTCTGTTTGTTTGTTTGCTTGTTTGTTTCTTTGTCACCGGCCTACAGGTCACAATTTTCAACCGATCTTCACCAAACTTCACCAAGTGGTAGAGTTGGTCAAATGCCAGAAGCCTATTGTTTTTGGGGTCAATTGGTCAAAAGGTCAACATAGGCCAAAGGTCACCAACTTTGCTAAATTTCTAAAATCCTCAATTTTCATCCGATTGACTTGAAATTTGAAGACCACTTGCATATCTGGTCATTGAATTCAACCACCAAGAATTTTTGAGGTCAACATAGGCCAAATGGTCAACATAGGCCAAATTTCTAAAATCCTCAATTTTCATCCAATTGACTTGAAATTTGGAGAGGACTTGCATTGAATTCAACCACCAAGTATTCTTGAGGTCAACATAGGCCAAATGGTCAACATAGGCCAAATTTCTAAAATCCTCAATTTTCATCCAATTGACTTGAAATTTGAAAAGGACTTGCATATCTCGTCACTGAATTCAACCACAAATTATATTTTAGGTGAACATAGGTCAAAAGGTCAACATAGGCCAAATTTCTAAAATCCTCAATTTTCATCCAATTGACTTGAAATTTGAAGAGGACTTGCATATCTGGTCAGTGAATTCAACCACCAAGTATCTTTGAGGTCAACATAGGCCAAAAGGTCAACATAGGCCAAATTTCTAAAATCCTCAATTTTCATCCAATTGACATGAAATTTGAAGAGGACTTGCATATCTGGTCACTGAATTCAACCACCAAGTATTTTTGAGGTCACCATAGGCCATCATGTCACATTGAAAACTTTTGGGGGAGGGCGTATTTTGCAAGTATCGTGCTACGCATGACGTTTTCTTGTTTATCCCTCTGTATATACTGTATTACTTCTTAAATTTCCTTCTTATTATCATTCTGTTAATTCTGGTAAGACACAACCGTTTGCCAAGAGACATCACAAGTTAAAATAATAAAATATAAATAATAATAAAATAATAGTATAATAAATAATAATAATAATAAAATAATACAAAATCATAATAATAAAATATAAATAATAATAAAATAATAGTATAATAAATAATAATAATAATAATAAAATAATACAAAATCATAATAATAAAATATAATGCAAAAAATATAAAAAATAAATAAAAATAATAGAAAAAAATAATTATATTAAAAAATAATAATAAATAAATAAGTAAATACGGTATGTGCAGTCCCGTGTCAAAGGGAGAACATGTTATCGTTTTGGATATTTTTTATACCGTTCCATCATGGGATAAGGCAGTGTTTGATATTCCCAATATATAACATAAATTTGTGGTAAAAATAAACAAAAACAAATAAGACACATTTGGCCATCCATAGCCCCACCACACGACATAACTAGTTGTGTCAAATGTTCAGAGCATCTCTCACTGGAGCAGAAAATACATTAAATTAAACACGTGGGTTAGGTGTTTGGTACTTGCGAAAAATGAGGAGTTCTTTCAAGTATACTGGTTGGTTGTGTGCGTTATTTTGTCCGCTTGTCTGTTTGTCAATCGCCTACAGTTCACAATTCCAAACGGATCTTCACGAAACTTCAGGAAATGGTAGTGTTGGTCATAAGCAAGAAGCCTATTGATTTTGAGGTCAAAAGGTCACCAACTTTGTCGAATTTCTAAAATCATCAGTTTCCATCCGATTGACTTGAAATTTGAACAGGATTTGCAAATCAGGCCACTGAATTCAACCACCAATTATTCTTGAGGTCAACATAGGTGAAAGGTCAACATAGACCAAAGGTCAACATAGGCCAGAGGTCAACATAGACGAAATTTCTATAATTATCAATTTTCATCGGATTGATTTGAAACTTGAAGAGGATTTGCATATAAGATCACTGAATTGAACCACAAATTATTTTTGGGGAGGTGTTATCAAGTGTTTTGAGAATTGGTGTTACCAATTCTCTATGTAAATGTGCATCGTGTCGCTCCGCCTCTGGGTGAGAGAGGGTATTATAGTTCCACCCTCTACAGTACAGTAGTATTCCTGTCCCCACAATTTCTATTACAGTGAGGTGTTTTGAATTACACAGCGAGAGGTGTTTTGAATTACACAGCGAGAGGTATTTTGAATTACACAGCGAGAGGTATTTTGAATTACACAGCGAGAGGTATTTTGAATTACACAGCGAGAGGTATTTTGAATTACACAGTGAGAGGTATTTTTAATTACACAGCGAGAGGTATTTTGAATTACGCGTTTGAATAAGGATAATAACACAACCCCCCTGGCCGCTCCCTTAGTCCTTCTAGTTACTAGACTTCTAGTTCCTTCTGGTTACTAGAGCCGGTCCTTCTAGTCACCAACTAATGTTCGGAGATTGGACACCCAGTCTAACGGCATTCTGAGGGACGGCACACGCAATGATGAATTACCCTGCATGTGAAACACCAGGATGGCAGTTTATATAGCTGGGTCAGGATTCGAACTCAGGTAGGTGATGTAACTATGGTGTAACTATGTCAAAGGTAGGTGATGTAACTCTGTTTATGCAACATGGTATATGTAGTTATGGGCATGTAGCCTTTATGCTTTGTCAATAACCTGGTGTTGGGCTAGCGGCGAGGGTGTCAGCTTAGGATCCTAAGATCCTGGGTTCGAATCCCGGTCGATCGCTGAATTAACGCCAGGGGGGTTGACTCAGCCTGTCATCCTTCCGAGGTCGGCTAATTGAGTACCAGTTCACTGGTAATTCCCTGTTTGTCGTTAAAGGCGGCAAAAAGGGTTGGCGTCAGGAAGGGCATCCGGCCGTAAAACATTGCTTCAAAAAGGGGACCGAAAAACAACAACAACCACGGTTCCCAAAAAAGGCCAACCCCCGCTTGCGGGGAAAAATGGCCTCTATAGGTGGTTTTTTTTATTTTTTTTATAACTTGACTTGAATATATACAGTGAATTGTAGCCTCACTTTGTAATGTGGTCCCATCTGTTGATGTAGCAATAGGGTGGAGAAAGTTTTAACGAGTTATCGGCTTTGAATAGATATGTGTGCCAATGGTAATGGCTGCCCTGTGACGAATACCTATGGGAAACATTGTGCTACAATATGGTGCAATGATAAGGGCTCGAGCAGGGAAAATGGCCTTAAAATGCATGTTGTTGTTGTTGTTGTTGATAAGGGCTATCTCGCATAATAACCTAGAGGTATGTGCACTGTCTCACCTGGATTCGAACCTCAACCCAGCAAAGAAAACTATAAACAGAAACAGTGTTTCACATGCAGGACGATACATCAACGTGTGCATCCCTCGGAGGGACATTAAACCAATTGAGGGCTTTACTGAGCCCCGCCAGGGGGAGGAGCTATTACTCTCCTGTCGGGAGTGCATGTTTCACAAGAGCACCATCCTGAGATTCCCTGCCTCTTGTACGGAAGCACATCAGATCCATTCAGCAATAATTCACATACCTCTCCCAGCCTTGTGAATCAATCCTCAGTCCTGATGAATCTTTGTGAATAAATGCTCAATCCTGATTAATACTTGTAAATCAATGTTCAATCCTTATGAAGCCTTGTGAATCAATCCTCAATCCCAATTAATCCTTGTAAATCAATCCTCAATCCCGATAAATCCTTGTGAATCAATCCTCCATCCTGATGAATCCTTGTGATTAAATCATCAATCCTGATGAATACTTGTGAATCAATGTTCAATCCTAATGAATCCTTGTGATTAAATCATCAACCTGATGAATACTTGTGAATCAATCCTCCATCCTGATGAATCCTTGTGAATCAATGTTCAATCCTAATGAATCCTTGTGATTAAATCATCAATCCTGATGAATACTTGTGAATCAATGTTCAATCCTAATGAATCCTTGTGATTAAATCATCAATCCTGATGAATACTTGTGAATCAATGTTCAATCCTAATGAATCCTTGTGATTAAATCATCAATCCTGATGAATACTTGTGAATCAATGTTCAATCCTGATGAAGCTTTGTGAATCAATCCTCAATCCTGATGAATCCTTGTGAATCAATCCTCATTCCTGACGAATCCTTGGGAATCAATCCTCAATCCTGACGAATCCTTGTGATTAAATCATCAATCCTGATGAATACTTGGGAATCAATCCTCAATCCTGATGAATCCTTGTGAATCAATGTTCAATCCTAATGAATCCTTGTGATTAAATCATCAATCCTGATGAATACTTGTGAATCAATCCTCCATCCTGATGAATACTTGTGAATCAATCCTCAATCCTGATGAATCCTTGTGAATCAATCCTCATTCCTGACGAATCCTTGTAAATCAATCCTCAATCCCAATAAATCCTTGTGAATCAATCCTCTATCCTGATGAATACTTGTGAATCAATCCTCAATCCTGATGAATCCTTGTGAATCAATCCTCATTCCTGACGAATCCTTGTAAATCAATCCTCAATCCCAATAAATCCTTGTGAATCAATCCTCTATCCTGATGAATACTTGTGAATCAATCCTCAATCCTGATGAATCCTTGTGAATCAATCCTCATTCCTGACGAATCCTTGTAAATCAATCCTCAATCCCAATAAATCCTTGTGAATCAATCCTCTATCCTGATGAATCCTTGTGATTAAATCATCAATCCTGATGAATACTTGTGAATCAATGTTCAATCCTGATGAATCCTTGTGATTAAATCATCAATCCTGATGAATACTTGTGAATCAATGTTCAATCCTAATGAATCCTTGTGATTAAATCATCAATCCTGATGAATACTTGTGAATCAATGTTCAATCCTAATGAATCCTTGTGATTAAATCATCAATCCTGATGAATACTTGTGAATCAATGTTCAATCCTGATGAATCCTTGTGAATCAATCCTCATTCCTGACGAATCCTTGGGAATCAATCCTCAATCCTGACGAATCCTTGTGATTAAATCATCAATCCTGATGAATACTTGTGAATCAATCCTCCATCCTGATGAATCCTTGTGAATCAATGTTCAATCCTAATGAATCCTTGTGATTAAATCATCAATCCTGATGAATACTTGTGAATCAATGTTCAATCATAATGAATCCTTGTGATTAAATCATCAATCCTGATGAATACTTGTGAATCAATGTTCAATCCTAATGAATCCTTGTGATTAAATCATCAATCCTGATGAATACTTGGGAATCAATCCTCAATCCTGATGAATACTTGTGAATCAATGTTCAATACTGATGAAGCTTTGTGAATCAATCCTCAATCCTGATGAATCCTTGTGAATCAATCCTCATTCCTGACGAATCCTTGGGAATCAATCCTCATTCCTGACGAATCCTTGTGATTAAATCATCAATCCTGATGAATACTTGTGAATCAATGTTCAATACTGATGAAGCTTTGTGAATCAATCCTCAATCCTGACGAATCCTTGTGATTAAATCATCAATCCTGATGAATACTTGTGAATCAATGTTCAATACTGATGAAGCTTTGTGAATCAATCCTCAATCCTGACGAATCCTTGTGATTAAATCATCAATCCTGATGAATACTTGTGAATCAATGTTCAATACTGATGAAGCTTTGTGAATCAATCCTCAATCCTGACGAATCCTTGTGATTAAATCATCAATCCTGACGAATCCTTGTGAATCAATGTTCAATACTGATGAACCTTTGTGAATCAATCCTCAATCCTGACGAATCCTTGTGATTAAATCATCAATACTGATGAAGCTTTGTGAATCAATCCTCAATCCTGACGAATCCTTGTGATTAAATCATCAATCCTGATGAATACTTGTGAATCAATGTTCAATACTGATGAAGCTTTGTGAATCAATCCTCAATCCTGATGAATCCTTGTGAATCAATCCTCATTCCTGACGAATCCTTGGGAATCAATCCTCAATCCTGACGAATCCTTGTGATTAAATCATCAATCCTGACGAATCCTTGTGAATCAATCCTCCATCCTGACGAAGCCTTGTGAATCAATCCTCAATTCTGCTGAAGCCTTGTGATTAAATCATCAATCCTGATGAATACTTGGGAATCAATCCTCATTCCTGACGAATCCTTGGGAATCAATCCTCAATCCTGACGAAGCCTTGTGAATCAATCCTCAATCCCGATGAATGCTTGTGAATCAATGTTCAATCCTAATGAATCCTTGTGATTAAATCATCAATCCTGATGAATACTTGTGAATCAATGTTCAATCCTGATGAAGCCTTGTGAATCAATCCTCAATCCTAAAGAATCCTTGTGAATCAATCCTCAATCCTGATGAAGCCTTGTGAATCAATCCTCAATCCCGATGAATGCTTGTGAATCAATTTTCAATCCTGATGAATGCTTGTGAATCAATTTTCAATCCTGATGAATCCTTGTGAATCAATGTTCAATCCTGATGAATTCTTGTAAATCAATGTTCAATCCTGATGAATTCTTGTAAATCAATGTTCAATCCTGATGAATTCTTGTAAATCAATGTTCAATCCTGATGAATTCTTGTAAATCAATGTTCAATCCTTATGAGGCCTTGTGAATCAATCCTCAATCCTGATGAGGCCTTGTGAATCAATCCTCAATCCCGATGAATCCTTGTGAATTAATCTGGAGTGGTGCATTGTCATGTGTTGACTGTCTTTCGAACAGTGTTTTTTTTTATTTCCAGAGTAGTGTGATTGGATTGAAGTCCTGCTTATTGAGCTGGTTTTCATAGTAAAAGTTATAATCTCAACACCACTCTTGGACAGCATCATTTCAGCCTCAAGGCTTCATCAGGATGACAAAAATGGTTAATACCAGTACTGAATTTACCTTGTGGCAAAAGACCATTTAAAGTTGAAGGACAACGTGAATGCAATGGTGCTAAAACCACAAAAACCTTCACTGGCAATAACAGAGAGGAGCAAATGTAGAAATGAAACTAGAACGGAACTCGGTAGAGCACATACCTCCGCCAGGCTGAACAGTCTATGTTTTGTATCCCAATGATAGGCCGGATCTGGATTGGACCTGAACCAAAATCGAATCGGCTTGTTCTTGTCACCTAACCACCGTATTCACCAAGTTTAGTCATAACTCGTCCATAACTTTTTTAAATATCATGTTATATATCGCTTTTCGCCCGATCCCTCAATGGTGAAGAATTACTTAAAATTAAATAATTCTCGTATCCGAATCCATATTCAGATATTCACCAAAATCGAATCCATTCGTCCTTGTGACACACCTAATCGGTCCACCAAGGTTCATTCAAATCCGTCCACAACTTTTTGAGACATCCTATTCACAGACAGACAGACAGACAGGGATGAAAACATAACCTCCATCCACCTTTGGTGGCAAAGGTAATTAGTACAATGCATAAGTATATGGCATCTGGAGTCTGTCTGACCTATTCGAAATACTGCTACGTGTAAGGGGTGGGGGGAGGGGGGAGGGAGAGAGGATCCATAGCTAGATCGTGGTAAGTGTAGTATGGTCTGTGTGTTTCGAGTAGCAGTTAGATTGATATGTAACAGGGACCTGTCAGGTTAAGTCCTTTGTTACACAGGATGCTGAGGAGGCAGCATATGTAATTTATAGACAAGGTAGTCCTTAATTTGTGGGCGTGAACACCTCATGTGGTAGACAGAACTAGTAGGCGAGAACTTTTCATGAGTGAGGCACACATCTGTCTGGCCATAGTGTGTCAGCCATGGCAGCATGGTGTGCTGTGGAGATGGAAGTGCCATTCTGCAATTATTTTTATAGGCGCCGCCCCCGTGGGTGGGATGGCCAGAGCTAAGAAATCCTACCAGGAGGAGGAAAGAACGAGAGAGACCACGCTGGTGGAAGGAGGATCAGGAGAGACCTGGAGACAAAGAAGAAGAGGCCTTGTTGTTCAGAGAGGATTTCACAAAAGCCTTGTGTGGAAGGAGGACAGGCAAACTGATCATGGAGTTTTTGAGTGGACTAATTGTGGCTTTGTCTCTTGGATTGAACCAAGGTGGGTTCACCCTGTGTTGGTGGAGTGTGGAGGAAGAGAACGGAGGGTGCCCCCAGCAGGCCTTGCTTAACCCTCTGGAGTCTACTCTGGGCGGTAATTGCGCGGTAAATTTGAATGCGGTTAGAGCCGATAAATTCGGCTTGTAGACATTTCGGCGCATGCGTGAAGCCGATAGAATCGGCTTGTAGACTCCAGAGGGTTAAAGGACAAAGGGGTCCACAAGGCTTGATTGAAGAGGTGAATCATCGTTGGCATTCCACACCAAACACCATCTTCATCGTGCTTGATTTGGCTCTTGGGCGCTATCATCTCGGACCTTATCCCCAAAGCGGTCTATTTTGAGTCTGGCATCCACCCTGCGCAACAAATAAGGGAGGTCTCACCTACAATTATTGTTTTGTTGCATGAGAGTGATCTGTGGTGCCTAGTGGGTTAGGAATTGATTTATTTACAAGCATTATACATACGTTTGAATATTCCCATTTACCTCTGTGTCCATTTGACTTGCTTGATTTGTTCCCTTTTTGTTAATAGTGTCTAGTTACCCTCTTCCCTGTTTACTTGACAAATAAACCCTTTAAAAGGTAAGAAAAGCTGTTTCAGCTACCTGCGTCCCGTGTGCGCATGTCACCATTATGTCGGCCCAATTGAAGGTCCTTGGAGAACAGTAAAGTTAGAATTAATTAATTTAATGCAGTGCATGCAATAAAAGATCGTTCGGTACATCTTCCGAGTCTAACTCAGCGCTGAGATTCCTGTGTTAATGGGAGCTTCAGACGTGACAATACATTGAGAGAAATAAGAATTGCAGGCCTTATATAGTTTACTTGTGGGTACCTGGGATCTTTCTCAAACATCCTCTGCACTCCCTGCCCATGGTGAATGTCCACATCAAGGACTAAAACTCTGAAAAGATGCACCGAGTCATATGAGACAAATAAAAACAAACATGATATTCTAAAAATGTTGCTGAAAAATCATATTTTATGTAAAGTTGAAAGAACAGTTTACGAATGTTTGATTGGCACTTTGGTTCACCTGTCGAGATGCAGTCTTTCGACAGCATAAGTCGCAGCGATTGCCACATTGTTAAACAAACAGTAACCGCACGCCTCTTTAGGCTCAGCATGATGTCCTGGAGGCCTAAGTAGTGTTCATGGAGGGTACATAAGAAAATATTATTTTGAAATTGGTCGGCTTAAAGCTCTCACCTGGTTATCTGTTATCAATGATTCACAATACTACTTTAATCTCCTGCCATCACCTGCCAGTTGTCCGGCATGGATTGATTTACACACCTTTACATCCATGAAAATACTTGTATAATTAAGAGGTATTGGACTCTACCAAGTCCTTTGATCGTGACTCGCGTGACTTGTTGCCAAATTGAAGTCTGATTATGATGCCTGGGCTCGTCTTAAGACGGCGTTGATGGAAGCAAAGGTTCTCATGGTAATAAGTAATATTTCTAAAATGGCAAAGAGATGAAGAGGTTAAACCACTCACGTATGAGAGCAAAGCCGTTTCTCAATTCTCCTTTTATCACCCGCTCTGTAATTAATTTCCAGCACACTACCAACAGCAAGGCATGCAGCTCTGAAGGAATCCTGCACGCACGCACGCGCGCACGCACACACACACACACACACACACACACACACACACACACACACACACACACACACACACACACACACACACACACACACACACACACACACACACCACCTTTCTTCACACGCACTCATTCTCAAAAATTACTTCTCAGTCCAATATCAAGATAAGGTCTTATTGCAAAATGTAATAGTTGAATGAGGAGAAATGGTGAGGCCAGAAGCAATCGCAGAAATTTAGACAATTCCAGTCCTGCATATGGGATTTGATGAAAAAAAAAACAAAAAAACAAGAACAGATACATTCAAAGTACACCGCCCCCATGCCAAATAATTAAATATCCCCCAGCTCATAGAGACTGTATTGGGAGGGAGAGGTGTACAATAATTGATTGATTAATTGCATAATTAAAATCAATAAAAGATTGTCATAAAATATTTTCTCAATCAATTGGCTAATAGCATAATTAAACCACTAGTGCTTCATCCGAAGATGTAACTTTTAGAAATTTAATTAAATAAGTCATGAATAAAAATTTTAAATAAGTAATTAATTAATCAAAAAATAATTGATCAATTCATTGATTAATCAATAAATCAAAAATAGCCTTTACAGCCAAATCACTTGCTCTTTGGCATGTCCAAATATCAGCTTCCTAACTAAAAAGGTGCCTGAGATAATGCCCAGAAGAGAAAGGAAATATATAAGTACTTAATTAATCGATAATAATTAAATAACTAATCAATTAATTGATGAATCAAAAAGCAAAAAATATCATTTTTGATAAAATACTTGCTCACTATTGTGCCCAAATTTCATCTTCCTAGCTCAAAGGATGGCTGAAATATCGCCCGGACAAACAAACAAGAAAGAAAACAAGAAAGCAAATGAACAAACAACCAGAGTGAAAACTGAGTACTCCCTTTCAGCGTGCGTCATTGCCGAGCCCCCTTCGGTGCCCGGCAATGACGTTGTGCAGCACCTGGAGATGGCACAGGAAAGGAGCGGTGTACAACAACCAGAGTGAAAACCGAGTACTCCCTTTCAGCGTACGTCATTGCCGAGCCCCCTTCGGTGCCCAGCAATGACGTTATGCATCACCTGGAGATGGCATCAGAAAGGAGCGGTGTACAACAGTGGAAATGAAAAAGCAAAGAATTGACCTATTCTTTAATGACATGACATGCTTATGTCAAATAATTCTGGGCAAAATAATTGGGGGTTAGATCTACCATCGTGGCTTCCAGATGCTGTTTTTAATACTGGCTGCACAAGCACTGCCATGAAAACGAGACCAAAAGTCTAACAGCGGTGCAGCCGGGCTTGTTTGATACTGTAGTTGAGGAGGATAGTATGACTTTGGTGGGGATACCAGTTAGCAAATAATGTAGGTATTTAAAAAATTTCAATAAATACCACATTCCTGTGCCACCTTCAGTCGAACGTCAGGCATTGACAGCAGGTTCGTGAAGGACTTGGACAAAAAACATACCCAGTCTGAATGTTGATATATCAAATTATTGTCGAAACTGCAAATGGGGAATCCACAACTGTCAAAGCTTGGAGTTTGCAAAAAGCACCTAAAGGACTCTCAGACTGTGAGAAACAAGATTCTGTGGGCTTTCATGTGTCATTCACTGAGGGGAGGCTTCCGTCTGACCACTGTGCCATAAAGCCCAGATCGGTGGAGTGTTGCAGTGATGGTTGTCCTTCTGGAAGTTTCTCCCATCTCCACACAGGATCTCTGGAGCTCAGCCAGAGTGACCATCGGGTTCTTGGTCACCTCTCTTACCAAGGCCCTTCTCCCCCGATTGCTCAGTTTGTCCGGGCGGCCAGCTCTAGGAAGAGTCCTGGTTGTTCCAAACTTCTTCCATCAAATAATTATGGAGACCAATGTGCTCTTGGGAACCTTCAATGCAGCAGAGATTTTTTTTGTAGGCTTCCCCAGATCTGTGCCTCGACACAATCCTGTCTCTGAGCTCTCCAGGCAGTTCCTTCGAACTCATGGCTTAGTTTTTGCTCTGATATGCATTGTCAGCTGTGAGACCTTATATAGACAGGTGTGTGCCTTTCCAATTCATGGCCAATCAATTGAATTTGCCACAGGTAGACTCCAATCAAGGTGTAGAAACATCTCAAAGATGATCAAGAGAAATGGGAGGCACCTGAGCTAAATTTCAAGTGTCATAGCAAAGGGTCTGAATACTTATGTAAATGTGATATTTCAGTTGTTTTTTTAAATAAATTTGCAAAACTTTCTAAAATCCTGTTTTCTCTTTGTCATTATGGGGTATTGAGTGTAGATTGATGAGGGAAAAATGAATTTAAACGATTTCAGCATAAGGCTGCAACATAACAAAATGTGAAAAAAGTGAAGGGTTCTGAATACTTTCTGAATGCACTGTATATATGTGCATATATATATATATATATATATATATATATATATATATATATATATATATATATATCTATATATATATATATATATATATATATATATATATATATATATATTGTTGCGGATATGGGATTTGCATCCATCCATATCCGCTTGTAAATATTCCCCTATTTCCTCAATACTTCCCAACTCTCCCCAATCCCCCATTCCCTAGTCCCATTTTCTGTAAACAACACTCTGTAGACCCGGCCTCCCCCTATTTCCCCCATTAAATGTCGCATCCAGGTCCACCGCATCTCATGTCGACAACGATAGGACATCTTGCTAGTTATTCTTAGTCTATGTCAGTTAAGGATTCGTTTCCATTAATTCTGACCCTTCGTTGCACCAGAATGTGATTGTATGGCACCGTTAGGAAGTTTAGGACCTCCCAATACCTCCCCGCAGCTCTTCCTCACAGTTCTCTTCAACAACAACAACAACGAGCGCAGGGAGTGCGCGTCCTCACTCCGGCTTGGTAGGAGTGGTGGGAGGACACCAGGCCTTCCCAACGAGCCGCCATCGGACATGTGCTCGACGGGGTTACCAAACAGGGGCTCCCTGTCGGCTCCTCGTCAAGGGCGGAGCTCGGTAACCCCCGCACCCAATGGAAGCGGCGGACCGGCCCCAGTTGGGGCGGAACCAACCAGCCGAGGGCGTGTCACTCCCCGCTGAGCATGCGCAGTGAGAGAGAGGTGACGTCAGAGATGCGCGCCGAGCTTGGAGCAAGCAAGACCACCTCCGAGCGCTGTGAGACCTCCCTGCATCTTGGAACCGTGCTTTATCCTGTCCCCGAGCCAAGGTGCACCTTGTGCCATCGACCTACCTGTCCATTCCTGCCATCAATCCCTGTGTAAGTCTACCTTGTCTGTTTGTCCGTGGTCTGTCTGGGAATAGATAAGACTGTATTTAAGTGCCCATCTCTTCTGTGTCTTTACCTCACTCTGCCTTGTAATCTACCCCTTTTCTCCACCACTGTAATTATACCCTCCTCCGGAGGTCTTGAGAACTGTACCCCCCTTGCGTCGTTTCGTCTTTCCCAGTCGTCGTGTCCTTTCTATCATTGATTTGGCATAGCGCGATTTGGCCAACGTCTGGGTGAATCGGGTGAGTCGGGAAGAAACGGGGAACAACTGTTCGGCCGCGGTTACCTCCGCTCGGTAAATAACATCCAATCCACGGTCCGTAACAATATATATATATATATATATATATATATATATATATATATATATACACACATATATATATATATAATATTATTATCGTACATTTGGCAACAATGTTTGTCGGACTGCACGTCGTATTCCACCATGAACCACACCTGCTTTTAACAGTAGTTTTCTGTTGTCGCTATTGTCGAGCTGTACATCATTTTACACAGTTAACCACACCCATTTAGGTGTGATTGGAACCTTGAGCAATGGCGTCACACATCTCCACCCCCACCAGGCTGATTGACAGGTGTGGTCCTGCCCACCCCTCATTTCCCAGCATATTTTGATGTGTAGGTATGCAATTTTGCTTCCTTTTCGTGGAATCCTTTCAAGTGATGAAAAATTTGAGTAGTCATGGAGCTTCCACAATAAACTGCAGCAGATTCGTGTTTAAACCAAGTCCTGAGCTTAAACCATTTTTGACTTAGGCTGTCTGAAAAGAAGAAGAAGAAGAATTACGGTCAGGCTATTTTGGGTCAGTCGGTTTTGGAGTCATAATCTGTTCACTTCAGCATTCGGGAGCGAAGTCCTTGTCAATCGCATTTCAAAATCATATTTGTATTGAGGAATTTCTGGAACCTCCTACCTACCTTACGATACCTGCTGGGACCCCAAAACATTCCAAGGAAGGTGATTATATTTCCTTTTAGAAAAAAGCAAGTGTTATGGTTACCAAATGCTGGCCCCCTGTCATGTGACCATATCCTCAGCTCTGATTGGTGGACGTTTGTGAGGGACATACACTGGACGGACAGACAAACGCTGTTCCCGATGGCATTACACGACGGGCTATGCTGTTAAAATAAATCACAGTTGCTTATGTCTAGTATAAATGGCTATCTTCGGCTACAAAGGGCAACCATAGAGTAGTGCCATAACTGAAATTTCACATTGTATGATATTTCTTTTAAAACAATCTTTCTTTTAAAAAAATTTTTTTTAACAATAAAAAAGCATCACAATATCTACGTATGCCAAGTTTGGTCAACACCCAATCACTGATTAACAAATGAGTGTACTAACAGAATTTTTCGTAACGTAACCTCTGACCTTTGACAACTTGACCCCATGATCTAATCTGTTTATCTTTACATCATTATACATATTTGCACCAAGTTTGACTTGGTTTTCTTCAGCCTTTATTAGGTTATTACGGTAATGAAAACCTATTACATACTCTGACCTTTGCCCTCTTGATGTCGAAATCTAATCAGTTCATCTTTACATCATAATGTATACTTAATACCAAATTTGGGCAAAATCCCATCACTGGTTCACAAGTTAGCTCAGTACAATAATTTTACCCAATAATTTTATATATTTTACCGAGTAATGAAAACCTATCACGGGCAGACAGATGCACGGATGGACAGCCGGACGGACAATCTGAAAACAAAGCCTACGGCAACTTCCTCGGTGGAAGCATAAAAATATGTAACTACGCGGTTTCAGGTTTAATGTATCGGGAACAGATTAAAACAGACTTTCCAATATAATTCACGTCGGCCTTCGTGCGATAGATTTGTATATCCATGAGTAAACATTATAAAGCAGTATAATCGTCACAACTGCACCATCAAGGGACTGTATTGGATACAAGTAATAAAAAAAACATTTAAAAATAATGTAAAAACATGTAGGGATTGTACATCTGAAAGTATGTAAACAAGGTAGGAATGGTCACAATAAATTATCATGTGAAACCATCCGTACATCTTTCTTTGAATAATGGTTGTGCCTGCAAATGACACAATACATGTCCCTCAATTTGGTTAGCTTGAAATGGTGAGAGAGAAAGAGAAAGAGAAAGAGAAAGAGAAAGAGAAAGAGAGAGAGAATATATGTGTGTGTGTATGTGCGTGTATATGTATGTGGGTGTGTGTGTGTGTATATATATGTGTGTGTGTGTATATGTATGTGGGTGTGTGTGTGTGTGTGTGTGTGTGTGTGTGTGTGTGTGTGTGTGTGTATGTATGTGTGTGTGTGTGTGTGTGTGTGTGTGTGTGTGTGTGTGTGTGTGTGTGTGATAATTGTTTAATATTTCACTGGTCAACTTCATACATGCAAACAATCAACATACACTATAACTGTAAATGGATGCATGTTTGGACAGGCAATAATATAACACTTGTTAGCGAGCAAACTGGCTGCGGCTCCCTTATGGCTATAGGTTTATTACAACACTTGGTAA
This sequence comes from Myxine glutinosa, assembly GCF_964187855.1. Lineage (NCBI taxonomy): Eukaryota > Metazoa > Chordata > Myxini > Myxiniformes > Myxinidae > Myxine > Myxine glutinosa. Next base: position 96,818,411 of record NC_136264.1, on the reverse strand, counting down.
ATAGCAGACAGTTATTACAAAAGTTATTACACTTTAATAAGAGAGTTCATTTATTTGTCTCTGGTGCAGTGTATAATTTGTGCTCGAAAATGGAAAAATGAAATTCTGCAATTTCTAAAATTGCTGCACATCCACGTATTCAAGCACCACAGTGAACTTTCAGTACGACCCCCACCATATACAAGGAGGAGACTGATCAGAGAGGCCACCAAGGGGACAATGGCAACATTGAAAGAGCTGCAGGCCTTTTTGGCAATGACTGGTCACTGTGTGCATGTGACAACAATATCCCAAGCACTCCACAAGTCTGGTCTGTACTGTTGGATGGCAATGCGCAAAAAACCACTTCGGAGATTCTGAAGCCATGTGGCAAAAAGTTTTGTGGTCTGACGAGATGGAACCTTTTGGCCTAAATGCAAAATATTACGTTTCTCACAAACCCATCACAGCACATCACCCAAAGAATACCGTCCCTACTGTGAAGCACGGTGGTAGCAGCATCATGTTATGGGGATGTTTCTCATCAGCAGGGACTGGGGCACTTGTCGGGATAGAAGGGAAAATGGATGGAGCAAAATACAGAAAAATCCTAGAGGAAAACCTGCTGCCCTGTGCAAAAAAGCTGACATTGGGATGGAAGTTCACCTTTCAGCAAGACAACGACCTGAAGCACACAACCATAGTAACACTGGAGAGGCTAGGGAACAAAAAGTTAAATGTCCTTGAGTGGCCCAGTTAGAGCCCAAACCCCAGATCCAATCGAAAATCGGTGGCATAACTTGAGGATTTCTGTCCATCAATGCTCCCCAAACAACTTGACAGAGGTTGAACAGTTTTGCACAGAAAAATGGGCAAATATTGCCCAATCAAGGTGTGCAAAGTTGTAGAGACTTATCCCAACAGACTCACAGCTATAATTGCTGTCAAAGGTGCTTCCTCCAAGTATTAACTCATGGGGTGGGGAGGGGGGGGGGGGAGGGATATTTATCCAATCAAGATATTGTGGCGGACACAAAAGCACTGACGCGGTGACATCACCCCGCACACCAAGTGGGGATGGGCCACGCCAGGGAGAGAGGCGTGGCCTCACGATATACGCGGAGCGCGCAGCCCTGAGCAGCTTAGTGCTGCAGTTTGAGTACTTTGAATAAAGACTCTTTTATGAACTGCGTTGTCCGCTTGCTCTTTGCGTAAGCATTAGCGTGCGCAGCATCGCGCTTTATATGGTGACCTCGACGTTGGATCTGCCGTAGCGATCCTTCCGAACACGACGCCATTGCAATGGCCAACGACAAGGCAATGGCGATTAAAGTTCCCGAATTTTGGGAGGCCCAGGCCGAAGTCTGGTTCGTTCAAGCCGAAGCCCAATTTCAGCTTCGGCGCCTCACCAACGACGACATGCGCTACTGCCACGTCGTCGCCTCCCTCGGGCCCGGCACGGCCGCTCGAGTTGTGTCCGTCCTTCGCCACCCACCGGACGGCCACAAGTACGAGGCACTCAAGCGGCTACTCCTAGCCACGTTCGGCCTCACGGACGACGCACGGGCCGACCGCCTCCTGGATCTCCCCGAGCTCGGCGACACGCGCCCGTCGGTCAGAATGGACCATATGCTGTCACTGTTGGGCGACGAAGCCCCCGGTTCTCTATTCCGGGCGCTTTTCCGTCGCCAACTACCAGCGCAGGTTCGCCTCGCGTTGGCCGGGACCGGGCTAACGGAACGCCGAGCATTGGCGGCCGAGGCGGACAAGTACTTCGCCGCTTCGGACACGCGGGCGAGAGTCGGCGTGGCCGTCACGGCCCTCGTGGCTGATGCTGCTAATGCTGCTGATGCTGCTGTTCCACAGCATCAGCTTATACAGCATACGCAGCATGCTGATACGCACCTCGTGACTGCCGCCACGCCCCGCCCACCGCCGCGGCAAAAACCGCCACCGCAGGGAAACCCGCCAACTCCACCGGCCTGGCGGAGCCAGCCCCGCTCCTCCAGCTCCACCACCTGGTGCTGGTTCCACGCCAAGTTTGGCCACGAGGCTCGGCAATGTCATCCGCCATGCTCCTTCAACAGGTCGGGAAACGCCCGGGCCGGCGCTCAATAGTGGCGATGAGCGCCGGCCGTTCGAGCAGCCTGCTGTTCATAACGGACACCTTATCTGGGCGCCGTTACCTGTGCGACATGGGAGCGCAGGTGAGTGTCGTTCCCGCCGGCACGTCAGACAAGCACGCCGCGGGCGGGGGCCCCGCGCTGCTTGCCGCGAACGGGACGCCCATCCGTACGTACGGAAAACGCTGCCTCTATCTGCGGTTCGGAGGGCAGGTTTTCCGATGGACGTTCGTCACCGCCGACGTGCCCATGGCACTGCTTGGCGCGGACTTCCTGTGCGCTAATGGGCTCCTGGTCGACGTAAAGCGCAGACGTCTTGTCCAGGCCGAGACGTTCAGCTCGCTCGCTTGTGCGCTGCCCAGCTCGTCGAGCAGCTCAACGAGCGGCTTGCCAAGCGGTTTGCTGAACGGTTCGGTTCCGGCCACGTTGGTCTGTACGCTTCCGGCAGCGGACGCATTCACCCGCCTCCTCGCCGGCTTCCCGGCCCTCATGCGGCCCACCTTCTCGGCGGGGGCCGTCAAGCACGGGGTGGCCCATCACATCCCCACCGTCGGGCCACCGGTCTACGCCCGGGCACGCCGCCTCGAGCCGACGAAGCTGGCGGTGGCAAAAGCGGCGTTCGCTACCCTGGAGCGACTCGGCATCGTTCGGCGCTCAGAGAGCGCTTAGGCGTCGCCGCTGCACATCGTGCCGAAGCCCGGCGGGGGATGGCGACCGTGCGGGGACTATCGCCGTCTCAATGACGCCACCACCCCCGACCGCTACCCCGTCCCCCACATTCAGGACTTTTCCGCCCGTTTGGCGGGCATGTCCTTCTTCTCGAAGGTGGACCTCATACGCGGCTACCATCAGGTCCCCGTCAGGCCGGAGGACGTCCCGAAGATGGCGGTCATCACGCCATTCGGACTCTTCGAGTTCCTGCGGATGCCCTTCGGTCTGAAGAATGCGGCTCAGGCGTTCCAGCGACTGATGGACAGCATCCTGCGCGACTTGGATTTTGTCTACGTCTACCTGGACGATATCCTCGTCGCCAGCGCGTCCCGCGAAGAGCACCTACGCCACCTACGCACGCTCTTCGAACACCTGGGCCAGCATGGCCTGATTGTGAACCCCGCAAAGTGCCGGTTCGGCGCCGCCATAATCGATTTTCTGGGGCACCGTGTCACCAGGCACGGAGCCGTCCCCCTGCCGGCCAAGGTGGAGGCGGTGAAGGGGTTTCCACGCCCCCGCACGATCAGAGGGCTGCAGGAGTTCCTGGGCATGGTGAACTTTTACCATCGGTTCCTGCCCCGTATCGCCCAGCTCCTGCGCCCCCTGCACAAAGCTCTCCGAGGTAAGCCGGGCAAAGGCGACGTTACCTGGACCGAGCAGATGGACACGGCGTTCACGGGCGTGAAGCTCGCCTTGGCTAACGCCACCATGCTCGCGCACCCGGCGCCCGATGCACCGATCGCCCTCACCACCGACGCCTCGGACTACGCGGTGGGCGCGGTGCACGAGAAATGGGTGCGTGGAGCTTGGCAACCGCTGGCGTTCTTTAGCCGGCAGCTTCGCCCGCCCGAACGCCGTTACAGTACCTTCGACCGCGAGTTGCTCGGGCTTCACTTGGTGGTCAGGCACTTCCGCCATCTGCTCGAGGGCCGTGCGTTCATGGCCTTCGTCGACCACAAGCCGCTGATCTTCGCGATGGGCAAGGTCACCGAGCCGTGGTCGGCCCGGCAGCAGCGTCACCTCTCGGCCGTGTCCGAGTACACGACGGACATCCGGCACGTCGCGGGGAAGGACAACCCGGTGGCGGATTGCCTTTCCCGGGCCGTCGCCCACGCAGTCCACCTCGGCATCGACTATGCCCGGATGGCAGCGGACCAGGCCGCTGACCCCGACGTCCAGGCCTTGCGGACCGCCGTCACGGGCCTCCGTGTCACCGAGGTGCCGTTCGATGGCGCAGGCGCGGCCCTCTTGTGCGACGTCTCCCTCGGGCGTCCTCGCCCCATCGTGCCCGCGGGCTGGCAGCGCCAGGTGTTTGACGCCATCCACGGCCTGTCCCACCCGGGCGCGAGGGCCTCCCAAAGGTTGATCGCCGACAAGTTCGTCTGGCATGGCCTCCGGAAGGCCGTCCGCGGCTGGGCCAGGACGTGCCTCGCGTGCCAGCGCGCCAAGGTGCACCGGCACACCCAGGCCCTGTTGGCCCCGTTCACGGTGCCGGAACGCCGGTTTGACCACGTCCACGTGGATCTGGTGGGACCTCTGCCCCCCTCGCGGGGTTTCACCCACGTCCTCACCATGGTGGACCGCACCACCCGGTGGCCGGAGGCCGTGCCCTTGGCGTTGACGACGGCGGCGGATGTCGCGCAGGCTTTCATCGCCACCTGGGTCGCCCGGTTCGGCGCCCCCTCAGACATCTCGTCCGACCGCGGCCCCCAGTTCACCTCGGAGCTCTGGGGAGCGGTCGCGCAGGGGCTCGGGGTCCGGCTGCACCGAACCACGGCATACCACCCCCAGGCTAACGGCCTGTGTGAGCGATTTCACCGCTCATTGAAGGCCGCGCTCCGGGCCACCCTCCGTGACGGTGGCTGGGTCGACAGGCTCCCCTGGGTCCTGCTGGGCCTCCGGTCGGCGCCCAAGGAGGACCTGCGCGCATCCGCGGCGGAGTTGGTCTTCGGGCAACCGCTGCGGGTGCCGGGCGAGTTCCTCCCCGACTCCACGGCACCATGGTCCGCGGCACAGCAGCGCTCCGCTCTGCAAGAGACCGCCCAGAGGTTCGCCCCGGTGCCAACGGCATGCCACGGGCACCCACCGACGCACGTCGCCCCGGAGCTTCGCACGGCGGAGTACGTCTTTGTCCGCCACGATGCCCACCGGACACCACTGCGGCCCCCGTACGACGGGCCTTTCCGCGTGCTGGAGACCGGGGCGAAGCACTTCACCCTGGACATCGGCGGTACTCCTGACCGCGTTTCTGTAGACCGCCTCAAGCCGGCCCACCTCGACGTGGCCCGTCCACCGCCAGTGGCCCGACCCCCGCGTCGGGGCCGCCCCCCTGCGGGCGGACCCCCGGCACCGCCCAGCCCCGCCGCCACGCCGCCCCCCGGTCCTGCTGCCGGAGGCATCCCAGATGGCATCCCTGCATCCCAGACGCCGCCAGTCGCCAGGGGGCGCTTCGGCCGGGTCATCCGTTTGCCCCGCAAACTGACCCTTCAGGTGCGCGGGGATTCTGGGGGGGCGCGTGTGGCGGACACGAAAGCACTGACGCGGTGACATCACCCCGCACACCAAGTGGGGATGGGCCACGCCAGGGAGAGAGGCGTGGCCTCACGATATACGCGGAGCGCGCAGCCCTGAGCAGCTTAGTGCTGCAGTTTGAGTACTTTGAATAAAGACTCTTTTATGAACCGCGTTGTCCGCTTGCTCTTTGCGTAAGCATTAGCGTGCGCAGCATCGCGCTTTAATAAACTAGTTTTGTATTTTTAATTAATTTTCTCAAATTTATAGAATTTGTTTTTCACTTGGAAGTTGTGGATTACGATGTGTAAATAAAGGTGGAAAAAGTCTGATTTAATGCAATTTAATTCCAGGCTACAAGGCAACAAAAGGTGAAAATTTTAAAAGGGGTTGTAAACTTTCTATAGGCACTGTATTATATATACAGTATATATATATATATATATATATACAGTATATATATATATATATATATATATATATATATATATATATATATATATATATATATATATATATTGTTGCGGATATGGGATTTGGCCTCCATCCATATCCGCTTGTAAATATTCCCCTATTTCCCCAATACTCCCCAACTATCCCCAATCCCCCATTCCCTAGTCCCATTGTCTGTAAACAACACTCTGTAGCCCCGACCTTCCCCCTTTTTCCCCCATTAAATGTCGTGCCCAGGTTCACCGCATCTCACGTAGACAACTATAGGACATCTTGCTAGTTATTCTTAGTCTATGTCAGTTAAGGACTCGTTTCCATTAATTCTGACTCTTCGTTGCACCAGAATGTGATTGTATGGCACCAGTAGTGAGTTTAGGACCTCCCAATACCTCCCCGCATCTCTTCCTCATGGAACTACAACAACAACAACAACTACAACAACCGAGGGGGGCGGCGCGGGGAGTGTGCGTCCTCACTCCGGCTTGGTTAGCCGCCATTGCCCGTGTGCTCCGACGGGGTTACCACACAGGGGCTGACTGTCAGCTCCTCGTCAAGGGCGGAGCTCGGTAACCCCCCCGCACCCAATAAGAAGCGGCGGACCGATTCCATCTGGGGCGGAGCTACCAAGCCGAGGGCGTGTCACTCCCCGCTGGATATACGCAGCCACTTACCGGAGGTGACGTGAGATGCGCCCCCAGCTTGGAAAGAGAAGTCGCCACCTCCAAGCGCTGGATACCTCCCGCCTCTTTGGACCGGACCGGGTCGATTCTGCCCCTGAGCCAAGGTGCACCTTGAGCTACCGACTGCCTGTCCTTCCCAGCCATCAATCCCTGTGTGAGTCAGTCTTGTCCCGTTTGTCTGTGGTCTGTCGGGAATAAGATAAGACCGTGTATAAGTGCCTACCTTTCTGTGCTGTACCTCTTGTCGGTGTAATCTAAAACGTTCTGCATACAAATATTATATCCTCCTCCGGAGGTCTTGAGAACTGTACCCCTGGTGTCGTGTCATTCAACCCAGCCGTTGTGTCCTTTCCTTCATTGATCTAGCGTAGCGCGATTCGGCCAACGTTTGAGTGTAATCGGGTAACTTGTGCGAACACGGCGGCCATTCCGCTCGGCCCACCATAACATCAAAGTCGTGTCCGTAACAATATATACATATATATACACATATATATATATATATATATATATATATATATATATAGTATATAATTATCGTATTGTTATGTCGGTGGGGTAGAGTGATATATAGATTCAGGTAGAACTGCATAGGTAGGTGCTCCGATGATCGTGGGTAGAAAGAACCACTTTGATGTACATAAGTCAGGGACCTGTGTAGACCGTGTGTTCGGATTAAGGTGTATCTTCGTCCCCATTACGAGGAATGGGGCATGTTAACTAGTTATAGGGATTATGTTAACTACTACCTTGTTAGTCAAACCTCTGTGATTTATCCATTGTCACGTATGGCACTGCACATAGACACGAGTCAGGCCCATTAGTACACTAATTAACAAATAATAATAAAACCCAACCGGAAACCCAGATCAAGCACTACCACTAATTACCCCGCCTGGTTGAACACACATAGCACAGGCAGGCCAGGAGCCACGCCCAGAAGGACTCGCTACTGAGAAGGAAGTGATGCACTGATTGGCCACCGACCGATGGCATGAGGGAGAAGTGACGCGGCCATTGGTGGAGAACTGGGCCAAGTGCTGGTGGCCTGCGGGCATTGGTAGAGAAAGGCAGATTGCGTCATGAAGGTGTGCGACTCACTGATTGGGAGAGAGCTGAACCTGGGCTGCATGGCCTGTGGGCATTGGAGGGGAGGACCGATGACGTCAGGCCACAGGATGTAAAAGGGAGTCTGGCGGATATTTTGCGCTGGCGTGCTGGTCTTCTGATCCTCCTTCTCGCTCGTGTGCCTGTTTGACGTTCTGGACATCGGTGCAAGCGATTGTGTGCCGGCATTGTCTTTTCGTTCCCCTGTTCATTTGAACGTAAGGAGGAAGAGCGTGGACGTAGAGCTAGGTTCTCCATGCGAGCGACGAGCATACAAGCACGGCTTGCCGCTGGAGCGTGATGAGCCAGGCGTGAGCGAGTCACCCGGTGAGGCCTGCTTCGTGCCAACGAGCGCGTTTCCTGCGCAACGACGCCCAGGCCTTGGACGGTCTTTGGGGGTTCCTGGCAGGACGACCAATCGAGTAGGAGCTAAGTGACACACCACATACCTTTATTTTCATTTATATTCCCCTGTGTCTGTGTTATACGTCTGGTGAGGGAGCGCTCCATTTAGGTTTTAGTTTATCGGCGCGCTTTTCCTTGTTATCGGGTTCCGTAAATAAATCCTTTCATTATTTTTCCCTGTACATTTTAAACCCGGGTTTTCATGCGAGTTATTTTCGCAGGGTGAAGACATCAGCGAGGCCGCCCAGGTAAGTCGGTACTCTTCTTCCTCCTCACATCTCATCCGCCATCAATTTGAGTTGAACGCCTCCATCAACGCTGTTTTCCATCCGTGGCTCACTCTCGATCTTAACTGAGAGCAGTCACATGACAGCATGTTTGGCAACAATGTTTGTCGGACTGCACATCGTATTCCACCATAAACCACACCTGCTTTTAAAAGTAGTTTTCTGTTGTCGCTATTGTCGAGCTCTATGTCCACCTGCTGTGTGTCATCTTACACAGTTAACCACACCCATTTAGGTGTGATTGGCCCTTGAGCAATGGTGTCACACATCTCTGCCCCCACCAGGCTGATTGACAGGTGTGGTCCTGCCCACCCCTCATTTCCCAGCATATTTTGATGTGTAGGTATGCAGTTTTGCTTCCTTTTCATGGAATCCTTTCAAGTGATGAAAAATTTGAGTAGTCATGGAGCTTCCACAATAAACCGCAGCAGATTCCTGTTTAAACCAAGTCCTGAGCTTAAACCATTTTTGACTTAGGCGGTCTGAAAAGAAGAAGAATAAGAATTACAGTCGGGCTATTTTGGGTCAGTCGGTTTTGTAGTTCAGCCATGTTGTTTCTATGGTTTAATGAGTGTTATTGGAAATCCTCCACAGACGACTGTAGGTGCTTGATAGGTTGATAAGTTTGTGTATTGGTGGATTTGTTTGAGGATTGGTGTTAAACCTACGGAGTGTCAGTGCCATCCGTACATAGGAAGTTAAGCAACTACCTTATATTGTACAAGATAAAAGTTTTTGTAAAAAGGCAAATCAGGCAGGTATAAGAGCAAACAAATCAAAGCGGAATGAAGAATATGTATTCAAAAGATTCTTTAACTCTTCATTAGTTTGGGTCTCTGTTCGTTTCACCAGCTCGATGTACTCGGGGCTAAGTCAGCAGGTACATCAACAAGTCAACCATTGCATTGAAGTGAAAGGAATATCAAATCTCACAGGAATTTCCTCGAATGATTCTAGTGGAAAACATAATTAAAGGTATGAGATGACAAAGGAATGTGGCAAGTGAAGTGATGACTGATGACAAATTAAAATTTAAGTGAAGACTTGGTTCGAGTACTCCTTTTAATGGCAATCCTTTTTTTTTTTTCCAAGAAGTATTTGCTCTTTGCTGTCTGTGTAGACTGGAAATCAGTTTGTTTCTGTGTAACCTTTTCTATGTAACTTCATATTTCTGGCAAATCGGAGACAAAAAAAGAAGAGGAAAGGTAGAAATGCATACCTGTGACAAAGCAACAGGTCCTTTTCTTTTGCTGCAGTGGGCTGGAGATAGAACACAAAAATTAATATCTCAAACACTAACTCTTAGACATAAACCATTCTTGTTATGCTCGACATTCAAAAACACAATTTACCTGCACAAAAGTGCAACGTTCAAGTAATCCTTCATTCCTTAAAGCTCAAAGAGGTAATATTAACCTTATTGGGCTTTCAGCATACCTGGGGTAGTGAGAATACACACCAGTCATGATTATAGTTGATTTCTCAGTAATACAAGTGCCCTAGAGAATCCACTCTTGGTCTGGACATGCAATCAGCATGGTGGCTATGCACTGTAATAACATGCCAGAAGCATTATGGAAACAATAACCTGGCCAATTACAACAAGCTTCACCTGTTAATTGAATCAGGAGACATTTGCCACAGGTTTCGGGCACAGATATTTACCGTAACTGAACTTGTTTGAAAGCAAATGAAGATCAATGGGCGATGGGTGATGTACCTTCCATGTAATGAAACCCAATAATGATCAATTGGAAGAATATATGAATGAATGATCGTTTTAAGGCCGTTTTCCCCACTAGAGCGGGGGTTAGCCTTGCGGGCCCCATGACAATCATGGTTCCCTGTTTGAGGCAATGTTTTTATGGCCGGATGCCCTTCCTGGCGCCAACCCTTAGTCGCCTCTTACGATGCGCAGGGATACGGTGTACCTATTCTAAACCGGGTTACACACCGGGAAATGATCAACTGGAAGCAATAGTTTAAAATGAAAGGGAACGTTGTTTTTTTTAGGACTTTTGGTCAGGTCAGGTTTTTTTTTTGGTCAGGTCAGGTTTTTTTTGGTCAAGTCAGGTTTCTTTTGGTCAGGTCAGGTGTTTTTTTGGTCAGGTCAGGGTTTATTTTGGTCAGGTCAGGTTTTTTTTGGTCAGGTCAGGTTTTTTTGGTCAGGTCAGGTTTTTTTTGGTCAGGTCAGGGTTTTCTTTGTCAGGTCAGGGTTTTCTTGGTCAGGTCAGGTTTTTCTTGGTCAGGTCAGGGTTTTCTTGGTCAGGTCAGGTTTTTTTGGTCAAGTCAGTTTTTTTTGATCAGGTCAGGTATTTTTTGGTCAGGTCAGGTTTTTTTGGTCAGGTCAGGTTTTTTTTGGTCAGGTCAGGTTTTTTTTGGTCGTCAGGTTTTTTTGGTCAGGTCAGGTTTTTTTTGGTCAGGTCAGGGTTTTCTTGGTCAGGTCAGGTTTTTTTGGTCAGGTCAGGTTTTTTTGGTCAGGTCAGGTTTTTTTTGGTCAGGTCAGGGTTTTCTTGGTCAGGTCGTTTTTTTGGTCAGGTCAGGTTTTTTTGATCAGGTCAGGTATTTTTTGGTCAGGTCAGGTTTTTTTGGTCAGGTCAGGTTTTTTTGATCAGGTCAGGTATTTTTTGGTCATGTCAGGGTTTTTTTGGTCAGGTCAGGGTTTTTTTGGTCAGGTCAGGTTTTTTTTGGTCAAGTCAGGTTTTTTTTGGTCAGGTCAGGTTTGTTTTGGTCAGGTCAGGTTTGTTTTGGTCAGGTCAGGTTTGTTTTGGTCAGGTCAGGTTTTTTTTTGGTCAGGTCAGGTTTTTTTTTTGGTCAGGTCAGGTTTTTTTTGGTCAGGTCAGGTTTGTTTTGGTCAGGTCAGTTTTTTTTGGACTGCCACTGGTAACATGTAACCCAATACTACATGCCGCATGTTCGGATTGTCGGTAATAAACCGACACCCCTCACTGGCTTTACTAGTGGGAAGGGTGACTGTGACACCATACCAGTACAACACCTGGCAAAGGGTGGGAGGGAGCCAACGGCCATCCAGTGAGGAGAAGATAATACCAAAGACTTTTAAAATGGTACATGCTGCTTCCGTGCTTGAAAATGTAGAGCACATACAATCCCCCATCAGTTGGCATCTGTGGGGAAGAAGATATTCCTCTTGAGGAAATGCCCCGCTGAGTACGGTGAGAAAAGCGGTGCCATTGTTATGACGTCGTTGGTACTGTGGAAGTGTAACTCAGTGTAACTTATTGATTGGCACTGGTAACTCATTGATTAAGACTGGTAACGAAGCAGATAGATGATTTCGTAAATGAATGCCAAGAATGTGCACGAACATGGTAATCTCTTGTCCACCTGGTCACAGCCCCAGGCTGGAGCACCCCCCTATCGTTTGGTAAAGGGAACTCGCAGCAGGAGGGGAGCGAGCTGGTGCCAGGACTCGGTGCATGCATGACCTCGGGGCATTAGCGGAGAAGGGATTAGCGCGACAAGGCCCATAAAAACCAGAGCAAACTATGAGTCAGGAGACTTGTCACCAGAAGCTCTGACCTACGGAACGGAACGGAACCCTGTGAACAGCGCTGAGAGAGAGCACTCATCCTCAGAAGCCCTGCACGACGGAATGAACGCGTACCACGAGTTCGGCGCTGCAGCCGAACGAGAAGGACCATGCGAATAGAGTTAACCTGGTCCATTGAGTTAAATGGTATTATTTGGTAATGGAATGAAGTGAATAACCAGTTAATAAACCAGACCTTTTATAAAACCTGTTTCCGACCATTGGCGTCTTGAGTCTCACCCCACCACTTCCACTACAATATGGAGGCACCGCTGAGATCAATTGGACACATACAAGACCTTTAAAGGTGAGTGTGTCTTGTTGTTGTCCAGTATGATTTACGAACTTGGGAATAGTTATGTGTATATACATGGAGGATTTGGTGTGTGGGACTTGTGATTGTCCATAGGTAATCCAAGGATGGAACATTTTAAATGATTCTATTATTCGTGAGCTTGCGAGGATATGTACATTATACGCTGGGTATTAAAAGCCTTACTCTGGTCTGCAGGCAAATCGGCTCATGAAGTGCACCATGAGGCGATTTGTTTGCCGGTTCGGTAAGGTTCGGTAAGGTCCGTACACGTGTACAATCGTGTACACCCGTTTTAAATAAATAATTTTTTTTCAGTTTTCCCACCATATCTAAAACTCGTTCGATCAACAAATAAATTCATGACAGACAACCCCATCTCATACCGGTCCAGAATTATTATGAAAGATGGCGATTGGATGAAAATTGCATCAAATTTTGTCCAGGTCCATCACTAAGCCTTTGAGACATGCTTCACGGTTGAATGAAAGACAATAATTAAGTGCTTTTGTGGGAAAGCAATGGCAGACCACCCAATGTCACCACTTTCATGAGCTCAGAGAAATAAAAATTCCAAATTCCACTCTGATGGCTCAATGGAAATAGGCAGCAGAATGAAAATCAACAGACAATGGAACAGCTAGCGACGAGTGTTTGTGAGTAACAACCACCCTCTGGTCGAGGCTCATAGGAAAAGTGATACTTATTGATTCGGCACGCTTACAATAGATATTAATGGCGAAGGTTGTGGTTGGTTCGATTTTGCGAAATGAACGTTCTTTGAACAAGTTAAATGGAAAAATAATGAAAAAGTATATAATTGTTTACTCTCTGAAACTGGGTAGTGTATAGAACTCTGGGTATAGTTCTCAAATCACTCTGGGTTGTGCCTTGAGGAATGAATTGGAGTTGTGACAAGGTGTAGACAGATGGGAGGTTGCGATGCTGGTACTGTGAATTCTATGAGACAAAGTACAGACAAATTTTGTTTCACTTCTAAAAAAAACAAAAAAAACAAACAAATTTTGGACAAAAGTGGGTGTAAGGATGTAAGGGTGTAATGTAATGTAAGGATGTAAGGTAAAATTGAGTTATGGAATTAATTGCTTTCAACAATGCAAAGGGTGACAAGATATGGGATTGTAATGGGATTTTAATGGGATAAATATAAAAGATATTTGTTTTGTAAAAAAAAAAGTGACAATTAGCTGAGGAGTCACCGAGGCCAAACTTTAACCTTTGACGGCAGAGAAATTGTGTTCTGACAGCAGAAGACTTCCAAATAATATTTATGGCTGGATTGTTTCAAGAGAAATGACATACTATTTATTTTAATATAAAATTGCTATGAGATGAAATTATATTTTCGGTGTTGGTGTGATACTAATTACCTAGGAAAATATATCTGAAGACTTACGGACATAATTTAGGCAAAATATGACAGAATAGTTGTTGATAGTTTAGGCACATATCAGAATGCTTGTTGATTTAAAATTTCAAAGTCAAATTTTTACACCTTCAAGTACTGATGAAATCTCCATTTTTCACATGTAGTTTTGTTGAAAAACGGATGAAGGTGAATAATTTAGGATTATTAGAAACATTTTGATGGGTCTAACTGTGGAAAGTGTTATTAAATCATAGGTAGAGGTAACAAGGAAACTAGGTGTTACTAGGAAACAAAAGTATTCAGGTGTTACCAGGAAACAAAAGTAGACAGACAAGCAAAATGAGTATAAAGACGTTGACCAACCAAGATGTTGCATATCTTTGTTGATGTTCTGACGTTGTTTATTTCAATTATGGTCGGAATTATTAGAATTGCTATTAAATGAGAATTTTCATATTGGATGTTAAAGCAACGAAGAGTTTTATGGGATTATAAGGTCATATCGCGACATCATGGGAAAGCTAATGTTAATTGTGGGATGTCAGAGGTAATGGTGTAGTTTAATGTTCACACTGTTTTGGAAAATAATGCTCGATGCAACATGATCCTAAAAAGAACCCATCCCTACATCTAAGGATCAGGAAGGGAAGGAATGGAAAATTTGAAGTATTAAAGTTACGGAACTCAAAATATCTAGGTTTGGATGTAGTCATTAAAAAATTGAGTCATTCATTGGTTTGATGATAATCCTAATATTTTGATAAATATTTGATAATAATCCTAATAATTTTAATCCTAGGAATAATATTGCTAATAGTTTGTCTGAAGGCTTTGATAAGTATTTGTCTAAAGCAAACAGCGACTTCTAAGATGACAGACGTGTGAGGTATTTGGCATCGCCAGACTAGCTTATTGGTTTAGGAATGTTTAGAGGTCATTGCAATGTGATAATTACTTGTGATCATTTGTTGTTGGAACGTTTTGAGAACATTCAAAGTTGGGTTTTGCTAACGTTTCCACAACGTCGCCACAACGTTTCACTTTCGTTGTTGCAACGTTTTGCTCCAACGTTTTGGGAACATTCAAATGTTGGGTTTTGCTAACGTTTCCACAACGTCGCTACAATGTTTCACTTTCGTTGTTGCAACGTTTTGCTCCAACGTTTTGGGAACATTCAAATGTTGGGTTTTGCTAACGTTTCCACAACGTCGCCACAACGTTTCACTTTCGTTGTTGCAACGTTTTGCTCCAACGTTTTGGGAACATCCAAATGTTGGGTTTTGCTGACATTTCCACAACGTCGCTACAACGTTTCACTTTCGTTGTTGCAACGTTTTGCTCCAACGTTTTGGGAACATTCAAATGTTGGGTTTTGCTAACGTTTCCACAACGTCGCTACAACGTTTCACTTTCGTTGTTGCAACGTTTTGCTCCAACGTTTTGGGAACATCCAAATGTTGGGTTTTGCTGACGTTTCCACAACGTCGCTACAACGTTTCACTTTCGTTGTTGCAACGTTTTGCTCCAACGTTTTGGGGACACTCAAATGTTAAGTAAATCGGATAAGAATTCACGAGTTATTTAATTATTAGCGATTAAGGAAGTACTTATTTAATTAATTACATTTCTTATTAAATTACAGTAATTACATTACAGTAATTACCTGAGGTAATTACAGTAATTACAGTTCCGGTAATTACAGTAATTACAGTAATCATTACAGTAATTGCAGTAATCTTATTACAGTAATTACATTACATTAACTCAGGCACCTTTTGAGTAAGGAAGCTGATATTTGGACATGATACTGACCAAGTGATGTGGCTGTCAAGGAAAATTCTGATTTATTGATTAATCATTTAATAAATTAACTCGTTGATTTATAAATGACTTATTTAATTAAAATTCCTCAGAGATACATCTTCGGATGAGATACTTGCAGATTGGTTATGCTATGAGCCAATTGATTAAGGAAAATATTTTGTGATGGCCATATTGGCAATTTCGTGGCCATATTCGTGGCAACTCAGTTAGTGCCACTGCACCTTTAAAATGCATCCCTGCGTTCATTTTTCGATCGATTGAGTTGAAATTTTGAACAATCGGATCTGGACTGTCGTTATTAACGACTCTAGCACGCACCCGTCCAATCAGGATGGAGCGGTATGGTCCCCGGATCATCACTGCCCGCAGTTTTAATTAGTTTTACTTTTTCTCTTGGTCATATAATTTTGAAGACATGCATGTCATGATATAGGAAATGTTTGTTCTGTTGAACGGAATAAATGTTGTTTATTTGTGTGGGTGTGTATTTTTTGTGTATTTTGGATATATTTTCACGACTAATTCCAGTTAACATCCTGCAAAATTTGCTCGTTTTCTGGCCGAGTCGGAATTGCGTTGAGTTCCTATGGCATGCGCCATTAAAAGCGCTGTGTAATGGTTGAGCTCCCTTTATTTCGTTTTGGTCATGCGGATGAGCAGACAAAGTGACGAATGCTGCGGCTGGAGCAGTAGAAGCGATGTTTTTAATTGAAACGATGTAATGAGTAATTAAAAGTGGGAGGGGGCAACACCATGCATACCTCTTTTAAGGTGTGTATAAACCCTGGAATAAACGTGGGAGGGGGCAACACCACGCATACCTCTTTTAAGGTGTGTATAAACCCTGGAATATTTCAGCAATCAATACAATGCTGAAACTATGTAAGTTAAGTTAATGAGTAATTTAATGAGTAACTTAATGAGTAATTTAATGAGTAATTTAATAAGTAATTTAATGAGTAATTTAATGAGTAACTTAATGAGTAATTTAATAAGTAATTTAATGAGTAATTTAATGAGTAATTTAATGAGTAATTTAATGAGTAATTTAATGAGTAATTTAATGAGTAATTTAATGAGTAATTTAATGAGTAATTTAATGAGTAATTTAATGAGGAATTAAATGAGGAATTAAAAGTGGGAGGGGGCAACACCACGCATACCTCTTTTAAGGTGTGTATAAACCCTGGAATAAACGTGGGAGGGGGCAACACCACGCATACCTCTTTTAAGGTGTGTATAAACCCTGGAATATTTCAGCAATCAATACGATGCTGAAATGATGTAATTTACTGTGTAAGAGGGTCGACCTTGGGTTTGTTTGGGTTTTGTTGTTTATTTTTGTGGGTGTGTATTTTTGTGTATTTTGTATATATTTTCACGACTAATTCCAGTTAACATCCTGCAAAATTTGCTCGTTTTTCTGGCCGAGTCGAAATTGCGTTGAGTTCCTATGGCATGCGCCATTAAAAGCGCTGTGTAATGGTTGAGCTCCATTTATTTCGTTTTGGTCACGCGGATGAGCAGACAAAATGACGAATGCTGCGGCTGGAGCAGTGGAAGCGATTTTTGAATTGTTCAATGATTATTCGATATTGTTATGACTTATTGTCAATAGGTATACTAAGTGGCCATGAGGTAGCCTGTTGCTATGTACAGTTTTATTCTATTGTTGATTATACCACATAGCTGTGGTGATAAAGGAAATGTTCGTTTTAAATAGATGATTATGATATGACCATGACTATAAAATCATGATGATTATTATGAATGATATCATAGGGTTCAAATGCAGAATGATTGCATGAACTTGGGAAAGAACTTTCAAGCCCTATGGGATAAATTGGGTGTTACAAGTGATGGAGTTTCAAAATTTAGCATGATTGAAGGAATTTTACAGTCTTATTTCAGGAGTTTTACGAAATTTATATTGCCAAGAGATTTTGGGTACTATTAAAAGAAAAAAATGATGAGATATTTTTCCCAATGAACTTTAATATCTGCCATCCATTTTGGCTGTCTCACGAATGAAGGATGAGTTGCCTTTAGTGGTTGCAAAGAAAATTTGTGGAGACCAGGCAAAATGGGGAAATATGTCAGATATGACCCTAGGACAGGACGGTGATTCATCAATTGACATGAGGTACGAACCAGAGGTGACGACCGATGAGATTCGATCTCAGTCAATGGATGGACCTGTCCTGACATCATTGGGGAAAGGGCTTATGCAAGGAATCATCCAAAATGATTAATTTGATTTATTGATGAATATTGATGAATTAATTGAAATTGAATAATTGATTGAATTGTTGATTGATTGAATCTAATTGATTGAATTTA
This sequence comes from Myxine glutinosa, assembly GCF_964187855.1. NCBI lineage: Eukaryota > Metazoa > Chordata > Myxini > Myxiniformes > Myxinidae > Myxine > Myxine glutinosa. The sequence goes on along the minus strand of NC_136264.1, from coordinate 96,800,735 downwards.
ATTGAATAAATTTAACTGAATAAATTGAACTGAATAAATTGAATTGAATATATTGATTGTTTGATTGATGAAAATGCGGTCTCAAGAAAGAAGCTTTGATATCTTTGTGAGATATTATCAATGTGAAGACAACCTTGGAAAATTGAGCAAGGTGGTGAGTTTATATACAGATATATATGTGCGGTTACCATTGTGTGATTTCCCCGTCAACAGAGCGGACACCTGAGGATTCACCCATTTCATACTGACCCTCTGGCTCATCTGCAAATACTGATCTGTGAGATTGGATTGTGCAAAAGCCACAGGTGAGGGAGATTCTCTGGAAATCACCGTTTGAACAGGTGGAGAGATCCTTCCTGGAGGTACGAGTGAAGCTTTAGAGGAACAAACTACAACACATCCAACGCTACTTTGATAAAAGGCAGAATGGGAAATGGAGCCTGCAAGAATACACAAGGACAACCAGGGATTCCACAAAAAGGTACTTGTACACATCATATGTACGACCGTTATGGTGCCGAAGCTATAAGGCTATAGAATTAGAAATTAGATCTGGCTATAGAATAAATTTATTGACCCCTTGAAGTTAATTCTTCGAATCATTGTTTCACTGGCATTTTTTGTTCAAATTGGAAATAGTTTGGTAGAGCTTTGGTTAAAACCTTTGGTTGCGGTATAAAAAAAAAAAAAAAAAAAAAAAAAATTTTTTTTTTGTGTGTTCACCAACTCACCAAGTTGTGTTCACCAACTTCACCAACTCACTCACTCACCAACTCAATGTTCACATTGTTCACCAACAATTCACCAACTATTTTTTTTTTTTTGTTCAAATTGGAAATAGTTTGGTAGAGCTTTGGTTAAAACCTTTGGTTGCAGTATCTTGGAACGAAATGACAAACCATAGGAGATTGATAAGAATAGGAAAAAATATGGACCCAAAATAGAAAGTTGGATTCATGCCCCTCATTGCAAACAAGCACATGGGGCTAAGGTGGACGATCCCACAGAAAATGAGGCTGCACCTAGCAGCCCAGCAGAACATTCAGTGGCAGATAAATGATAGTCGTGATTTACAGTCATTTGAATTACATTTTAACACCCCTTGCATTGATAAACATTACATTTTCAACATGTGATATTCCTACTTGGGATAGTGACATTTATTTGCCTACATGACATACAATTACCTGCTGATATTAATACAACATGAGTGAAAAATGTATCACAACTACACTCATGATCAGGGGATTGAGTTCAACCCCGGGAGATAGGGGGATCAGGGTAAGACAAATAATCTGATTTATGTTACATATTAAGGGATTTTCTTTATTTACCTTTTAGGAAGCTTGTTAGTTTGGTATATAATGTTGAATGTCATCAACATATAATTATGTCATAGGTATGAATATATACAAGGAGTAGCAGACTTGTTTGTTGGTTTAGTAGTTATATTGGCAATTGTTTTAGTGGTGGCTTGGTTGAAAGCCTTAGTGACGGTGTGTTTGAATAAGGTAACCAACAACACGATGATAACGCATGAAGTGACAAATGAGGAAAGAAATGTGGAACCAGAAAAGGAAGACTTTTATGGCGACATAATTACTGAGATTAAAAGATTAAATCAAGTGATGTTGCAAATGAATACAGTAGAATTAAGATAATGGCATAACGACAATGTTATGAGTTGGTCAATTACAATATCAGTGAACTCATATCACCACGAGTGACACACTGTTAGAAAAAGAAAAAAAAAGAGGGAAAAGAAAAAGTGGAGAGGAATTATGGTAATAATACATTATGCTTAATTTGTTGGTTTGGAAAATTGTTGTTGGGAATTAGGTATTCCCGTTTGTGATTGTAATCATATACAATTTATTTTCTTAGAGTAGTGCTAAAATACCTGCACAAGTTAATTTTTGAACTATATTAACCTGAAAGCAATTGTGGATGCTATTCTTAGTTTAGTAATAAAATACATACCTGATTGAATATTATTTGTGTGACGCATATAAATGAATATAACTTTTTGAATGTTGTAAGGGAAAACAACAAATTGTTGAATGTGAAACTGTCGGAAGATATACATGATTATGCTGATTTCATGGTAAGATGTACCCTATCTGATTCAGTGTGTGTGGAAAGCAGATTCAGATGTGACTGAGCATAAGGATAAGACGAGATCACATTTGAAAGGGGTGCTAACGGAATTGGGAAGAAGTTCGAGAAAGAAAATTTGTGGCTAAAAAATGAAGTTAAACGTGGCATACACCCTCTTTCTAAAAGAATGATGAAGACATTCTCCCGTGTAACTTGGAGATGGATGCTTACCTTCACCAAGGAAATTTATGTGACCATTTGCCTGGATCACACTGCAACATATGAAAGAAAGGCGATCACTTACTCTTGTTCGAAGGCTTCGAACATTCATCACATCAGAAGTTGCAGGACAACGACATTTTACCTGCAACCTCTGTGAAATGCGGGGACATATGTTATTACTTCACCAACTTCCGGGGAGCCAGCATGGAGCTGCAAACCAATGGCTGTGCCTTTTCACAACAGCTGTGCGCGATTCTGCGGGCCACTCCTGGTATGGACCATGGATGACCTGAACACCATGGTCCCAACATCATTGTGGATGCATCCGGCATCCCTGTTCCACATCTTGCTGGCCAATCAACGTCACACCAATACTTGCTGCCCACTCACAATGAGGGAGGAGGCAAGTCGACTACAACTGGGTGAAGGCCTTGTTCAGGAATTACTATGGTTTACAGCAAAAAGTGGCAAGAATGCTACAAGGAGAGCAGGGTCAGTCTATGACTCCGCAATGTTACCACAACAGCGAAATCCTACACGAAGTAGTGCAGGAGCTATGAAGACATTAGGAGAAAATGTTTCATACCTGGATTCAAACACAAGTGATCAGCCCTTCCTTTCAAACAAAGTCAACATTTGTGTGGAGGCAAACGTTTTTGCCAGATGGTGCAGATGCTTTACAAAACTTGAAAATGAAGTGAAATTGTTGTATCTTGGTGATGGTGAAGTGTTGTTTTGAAAATATATTTGTGATGCAAATGCAATAGATTGAACAATATGGAAGGAGTCAATGACCAACGAAATGTTTTGTGATTCTTGCAGGATGACGGTGTATGCCTAAGGGAATTTGATTACCAAAGTTATGATTATTTACTTATACTTGTAATGATGTTTACTTGTAGTGATTGATTGTTTACTTATATTGATGTTTAGATTAATGGTTAATATAAACAAAAACAAAAAGATGAGGGAATTGTGGAAGTGTAACTCAGTGTAACTTATTGATTGGCACTGGTAACTCATTGATTAAGACTGGTAACGAAGCAGATAGATGATTTCGTAAATGAATGCCAAGAATGTGCACGAACATGGTAATCTCTTGTCCACCTGGTCACAGCCCCAGGCTGGAGCACCCCCCTATCGTTTGGTAAAGGGAACTCGCAGCAGGAGGGGAGCGAGCTGGTGCCAGGACTCGGTGCATGCATGACCTCGGGGCATTAGCGGAGAAGGGATTAGCACGACAAGGCCCATAAAAACCAGAGCAAACTATGAGTCAGGAGACTTGTCACCAGAAGCTCTGACCTACGGAACGGAACGGAACCCTGTGAACAGCGCTGAGAGAGAGCACTCATCCTCAGAAGCCCTGCACGACGGAATGAACGCGTACCACGAGTTCGGCGCTGCAGCCGAACGAGAAGGACCATGCGAATAGAGTTAACCTGGTCCATTGAGTTAAACAGTATTATTTGGTAATGGAATGAAGTGAATAACCAGTTAATAAACCAGACCTTTTGTAAAACCTGTTTCCGACCATTGGCGTCTTGAGTCTCACCCCACCACTTCCACTACAGTACCCAGAGTATCCCGGGAAGTGACGTTAGTGACGGCAATCCTCAACAGACTCGAATTTGAATACGAACCACCATTCTGATTTACCGATATTAAATACTGGAAGAAAGTTCAGTACCTCACATGTAAGAACACCTTGAGATGAGTGACGCTGCTTGGCGCATTTACATTTAGGATGCGACCTTGAACATCCCACAGTACCTCTCAAAAGAGTAGGCCATTATTTTCTTATAATCGGCCCAAGTTACAAAGCTTACTTGAAAAATCGAAGATTTTACAAGTATATTGGTTGGTCTTGTGTGTTATTCTGTCTGTTTGTTTGTCTGTCCGTCTGTCTTTGTCTGTCTGTCAATCGCCTACAGGTCACAATTTCAAACCGATCTTCACGAAACATCACCAGATGGTAGAGTTGGTCATAAGGAAGAAGATTGAGGTCAAAGGTCACCTTGAGGTCAGATTTCTAGAATCGTCATTTTTCATCTGATGGACTTGAAAATTGAACAGCATTTGTATATTGAGTCACAAAATTGGGAAAACAACTATTTTTGAGGTCAAAAGGTCAAAGGTCAACTTAAGGTCAAACTTCAAAATCATCCATTTTCATCTGAAATATCTATTTTCATCTGATTGAATTGAAAATTAAACAGCAATTGCACAGTGCCTCACTGAATTGGGAAACCAACTATTTTAAAATCAAAATGTCAAAGGTCAACTCGAGTTCAAACTTATAAAATCATCGATTTTCATCTGAAAAATCATCAATTTTAATCCGATTGACCCAAGCTTTGATTAAGATCGTCAATTTTAATCTTAATGAAATGGACAATTTGATGTATCCATGGAAACGATTTATTTTGCGGAGGGGTGGATTGTTTGTACAGTGCTCTGCATGACGACTTCTTACTTGTTTGTTTGTCTGTGAGCACAATAACTTGAGAACGCTTTCAGCTGTCATCGTCAAACCAGTTTACCAGTTGATTCCAAAGGAGAAAAGTGAGGCTGCGAATGTTGTTTGACTATATAGGTCAAAGGTCAAGGTTCTCTCATTTGTCTGGGCGATGTCTCAACCATCCTTTGAGCTAGGAAGTTGAAATTTGGGCACAATAGTGAGCACGTGCTTGGGCAAAAACGGTATTTTATGTTTTGATTAATCAATTAATTGTTTAATTACTTAATTATTATTTATTTATTAAGTACTTATTTATGTTCTCTCTCATCTAGGCAATATCTCAGGCACCTTTTGAGCTAGGAAGTTGAAATTTGGACACAATAATGAGCACGTGCTTGGGCAAAAACGGTATTTTATGTTTTGATTAATCAATTAATTGTTTAATTATTTCATTATTATTCATTTATTAAGTATTTATTTATTTTCTCTCTCGTCTAGGCAATATCTCAGGCACCTTTTGGGTTTGGAAGTTGAAATTTGGACACAATAGTGAGCACGTGCTTTGGCAAAAACGGTATTTTATGTTTTGATTAATCAATTAATTGTTTAATTACTTAATTATTATCCATTTATTAAGTACTTATTTATTTTCTCTCATCTAGGCAATATCTCAGGCACCTTTTGAGTTAGGAAGCTGATACTTGGACACACAGTGACCAAGTGATTTGGCTGTAAAGGGTATGTTTGATTTATTGATTAGTCAATTGATCAATTAATCGATTAATTGTTTAATTTTCAATTAACTACGTAATTTTCAAAAGGTTACAGCTTCAGATGAAAGTGGTGGTTTAGGTATGCCATTAGTCAATTGATTAAGAAATTAATTATTTTACGGTTATTATTTATTTATTTTAATTATTTATTATTATTTATTTTATAAATATTATTATTTAATTAATATAATTTAATTTAATAATTGTAATTATAATAATATATTATTTATTTTAATTTATTTTAATTATTATCCCGGTGTGTACCCCGGTTTAGAATTGGTACACCGTTTCTCTGCGCATCGTAAGAGGCGACTAAGGGTTGGCGTCAGGAAGGGCATCCGGCCATAAAAACATTGCCTCAAAAAGGGAACCATGATTGTCATGGGGCCCGCAGGGCTAACCCCCACTCTAGTGGGGAAAATGGCCTTAAAACGATCATTCATTCATTCATTCATTCATTTATTTATTTTAATTACACAATTAATGAATCAATTATTGATTGTCTTTATTTTCGTCATATCTGTCAGGCTATCTATTGCCTGATGTCCTTTCTTCTTTGTTTGTTTGTGAGCAGGAAATCTCAAAAAGTTATGGGCAGATTCGGGTGAAACTTGGTGGACGGGTTGGTTGTGTGAAAAGACCGAACTGATTAGATTTTGGTGAACTTCTCGATCCTATAATTTTTGAAGCGATTCTTCACCATCAAGTGATGGGGCCAAAAACGATATATATAGCACAATATTTAAAAACGTTGAAAAATCTGATTGCTTTACCCGTGTAAACCATGGTCAACTAATTTTGGTGGTTGATGTTGTTAAGGAGGCATAACTGCTTAGCAATCGTGACGATAGTTTGGCATGAGCTGGTCCATCAGATATTATGTCGGTGACATCAATTCGCCAAATGCCACATCAACTAAACAGCTGACGTCAGCACCTTTCCATTGCAGAAAGTTTGTGTAGCAAACAACAAAACAGATGATCGCTACTTTTTCAAACTCCTGCTGGATTGTTGCAAACAATCACATGCAATATCTTAATTGTTACAACAAACTACAAAATAACATCAAATGAGCCTCATGCAGTTATTTGGCCTTTCTACATAGTGAAAGAAAATGTCCACAAACATTTGTTCATAGAGTTGAATTGTGCAGCTGCATTATATCAATTACTTGTCGATGTTAATTAGTAACGATGACTCAAATACAACTTCATTGACCAATACATCTGAACATTCCTGCGTAAATAAATAAATAAACGTACGTACGATCCCATACGCAAAAGGGAAGCTCCATTTTCTCATCAAAACACAAACCAGTGCCTTGAGCAACATGCTTCTTTATATCCTATAGGAATCAAAATAAAATGGGAGCAGTTAAAGGTGGGAGAAGAGACCCCCACCTGCATTGAAGACGATTCAAAACTTCATTTTTCCTTTCCTCAAGAAAAACTTGGTTTTCCAACAATTAATCGCACAGGGATACTCGCAGGGATCCTGTTAGGATCACACAGGGATCCCATTAGGATACTAGCAGGGATCCTGTTAGGATCACACAGGGATCCCATTAGGATACTCGCAGGGATCCTGTTAGGATCACACAGGGATCCCATTAGGATACTAGCAGGGATCCTGTTAGGATCACACAGGGATCCCATTAGGATACTCGCAGGGATCCTGTTAGGATCACACAGGGATCCCATTAGGATACTCGCAGGGATCCTGTTAGGATCACACAGGGATCCCATTAGGATACTCGCAGGGACCCTGTTAGGATCACACAGGGATCCCATTAGGATACTCGCAGGGATCCTGTTAGGATCACACAGGGATCCCATTAGGCTACTCGCAGGGATCATGTTAGGATCACACAGGGATCCCATTAGGATACTAGCAGGGATCCTGTTAGGATCACATAGGGATCCCATTAGGATACTCGCAGGGATCCTGTTAGGATCACACAGGGATCCCATTAGGATACTCGCAGGGATCCTGTTAGGATCACACAGGGATCCCATTAGGCTACTCGCAGGGATCATGTTAGGATCACACAGGGATCCCATTAGGATACTCGCAGGGATCCTGTTAGGATCACACAGGGATCCCATTAGGATACTCGCAGGGATCCTGTTAGGATCACACAGGGATCCCATTAGGATACTCGCAGGGATCCTGTTAGGATCACACAGGGATCCCATTAGGATACTAGCAGGGATCCTGTTAGGATCACACAGGGATCCCATTAGGCTACTCGCAGGGATCCTGTTAGGATCACACAGGGATCCCATTAGGCTACTCGCAGGGATCCTGTTAGGATCACACAGGGATCCCATTAGGATACTCGCAGGGATCCTGTTAGGATCACACAGGGATCCCATTAGGCTACTCGCAGGGATCATGTTAGGATCACACAGGGATCCCATTAGGATACTAGCAGGGATCCTGTTAGGATCACATAGGGATCCCATTAGGATACTCGCAAGGATCCTGTTAGGATCACACAGGGATCCCATTAGGATACTCGCAGGGATCCTGTTAGGATCACACAGGGATCCCATTAGGATACTAGCAGGGATCCTGTTAGGATCACACAGGGATCCCATTAGGATACTAGCAGGGATCCTGTTAGGATCACACAGGGATCCCATTAGGATACTAGCAGGGATCCTGTTAGGATCACACAGGGATCCCATTAGGATACTAGCAGGGATCCTGTTAGGATCACACAGGGATCCCATTAGGATACTAGCAGGGATCCTGTTAGGATCACACAGGGATCCCATTAGGATACTAGCAGGGATTCTGTTAGGATCACACAGGGATCCCATTAGGATACTCGCAGGGATCCTGTTAGGATCACACAGGGATCCCATTAGGATACTCGCAGGGATCCTGTTAGGATCACACAGGGATCCCATTAGGATACTCGCAGGGATCCTGTTAGGATCACACAGGGATCCCATTAGGATACTCGCAGGGATCCTGTTAGGATCACACAGGGATCCCATTAGGATACTAGCAGGATAACTTAGATGTATACACACTCGTGTTTGATATATTCTAGCACTGGTTCGAATAGGACCCAAGACCGAAGTGCAAATTGCAATAAGGTGCTGGTTGCATCATTTTCGGTGGGCTTGTCTGCCGCTGATGCAATGCCTCTCTATAACCAGTTATCTGGTACTCATTTTGCCACCTCGGAGGGATGACAGGCTGAGTCAACCCCACCTGGCGTTAATTACAACAGGATTCGAACTCAGGACCTTAAGATCCCAATCCCGCCACGCTAACCATTAGGCCAACACCAGGTAGCATCATGAAGCTAGGCAGCGAACACCCATTATTAGGATCAATCGTTCACATTGTGATACCGGCATGGAATTTGGCATTTATGCTCTTTGATAGGTACTCGTTAAAGAAAGTCGATTAGCCAACTTAGAAAATGCAACATGGCGGCCATTTAAAAATATCAAAATGGCCGCCAAAATTGCTAAAATGTGCCATAAACCTTTTTATACAGTTTTGAATTTAGGATGTACAAGTATCAATACAAAATCACAGAACTACATATGATCTATAAGAAATAGTTACAATTTTCAATTTGCCTAATTAAGATAAATTGAAAATTAAATTTTAACGAACGTCTATATCTAAAACATCTAAAAATGTACAGAGTAGGCGCCCCTATCCAGGTGAGAACATCACTGCCAACTTTCATGCTTGTATCTCAATATGAACGGTTTTTTGTGTGAGCCCCCACCCAGCTTTCGAAACCAGGATGAACCGCTTTGCAAACACCTCTCCGAGCCAGCCGTTCAGCAAAAAAGTTGATAAATAAAGGGTCCCACATCTACAACGACGGTCCCACAATGGTGAGTACACACTGCTTTCAATTACTGATATTGAAACTGATTACATTTAGTTAACAAAAAGTTATTCACAGTGCACACATGTTATCATTTTTGCATGGGAAGGTCCAGTATTGTTGAGTCTGTCAATGCCCACCACTATTAGACCCATTAAAGGCCTCCGTTATTATTACCTACCTATGGTTGTCCATCCATGCTCCAGCCTTTCTGATGCTGAGTGTACAAGCAAGGAAGCAGCACGTACCATTTTTGAAGTCCAACTGACGAGCTGCGGTATGACTCAAGTGGGATTCGAACCACACACACACGATCTTTTTCTTGTCACTCTTTGCCTCCAGTACCTTATCTTTCTTCTATACTGCCTCTGGCACGGAGCAACCTTTTGATAACACTCCCTTTATTTGGAAAATAAATAACTAAGCTGTCTGTAGCAATGATGGATTAAGGGGTGGTGGAATGGGTGTTTGCCCAGGGATTTAGCCAGGTGGGAGACCATGCAGGGGTAGATTAACGCCACCCCTGCATGGAGACCATGCAGGGGTGGCAAGACGGAAGCCTCTCCTCAGTGAAAGACACACGAAAGCCCGCGTGGAGTTTGCAAAAAAAGCACCGAAACGACTCTCAGACTGTGGGAAACAAGATTCTGTGGGCTTTCATGTGTCTCACTGAGGGGAAGCTTCCGTCTGGCCACTCTGCCATAAAGCCCAGATCGGTGGAGTGTTGCAGTGATGGTTGTCCTTCTGGAAGTTTCTCCCATCTCCACACAGGATCTCTGGAGCTCAGCCAGAGTGACCATCGGGTCTTGGTCACCTCTCTTACCAAGGCCCTTCTCCCCTGATTGCTCAGTTTGGCCGGGCGGCCAGCTCTAGGAAGAGTCCTGGTTGTTCCAAACTTCTTCCATTTAAGAATTATGGAGGCCACTGTGCTCTTGGGAACCTTCAATGCAGCAGAACTTTTTGTAGGCTTCCCCAAATCTGTGCCTCGACACAATCCTGTCTCTGAGCTCTGCAGGCAGTTCCTCGACCTCATGGATTGGTTTTTGCTCTGATATGCATTGTCAGCTGTGAGACCTTGTATAGACAGGTGTGTGCCTTTCCAAATCATGTCCAATCAATTGAATTTACCACAGGTGGACTCCAATCAAGGTGTAGAAACATCTCAAAGATGATCAAGAGAAATGGGAGGTACCTGAGCTAAATTTCAAGTGTCATAACAAAGGGTCTGAATACTTATATCAATGTGATATTTCAATTTTTTCTTTTTAATAAATTTGCAAAACTTTCTAAAATCCTGTTTTCTCTTTGTCATTATGGGGTATTGAGTGTAGATTGATGAGGGAAAAAATGAATTTGAACGATTTCAGCATAAGGCTGCAACATAACAAAATGTGAAAAAGTGAAGGGGTCTGAATACTTTCTGAATGCACTGTATATACAGACTTGGCATTTAATATGAAATATTTTTTTTGTGGGGGTGAACTTACTTTTCAAGATGTCTTAGAACCAAAAGTTCATTGGAATTATGTTGAAATTATTCGAGATTTTGTTCATGTGACCTTTAAAAGAAACAAAAACCACATTTGACATTTCGAAACAAATAAATTGATCCTTGAAAGTGATGTAAACTGATATCGAACTCAATTCATGGACAGTACTGTGTTAAACTTCTGTACGTTTTCCAGAAGTATCTCTTTATTTTGCACATTAGCCAAAAAAATTTTAAACAAAAACAAAAGTTAAATTACGACTGGGATTACGGACAGTAAAATTACAGTTCAGTACTTCGTGTAACCCCCACGAGCATTCAGGAGAGCACGTACACGTTAAGGCATGCTGTTCACGAGATTTGCCAAGGTTTGGACAGGAATCGCTTGCCATGCAGTGACAATAGCCTGCTGCAATTCACGCACAGAGGTCGGCTGCTGGTCCAAGTGGTCGATTTGACGCGTTAATTCTGCCCACAAGTTCTCTATCTGATTCATATCCGGGGACATGGCAGGCCACTCCATATGCTCTACACCACGGTCAGCAAGAAAGTGGTGGATCATGCGAGCACGATGAGGCTGTGCATTGTCATCTTGGAAGACAAAGTTTCCTTGAAAGGCTGCACGAGCAAATGGAAGCAATGTTTCTTCCAGAATGGCCCTGTACTTGAACTGGTTCAGGTTTCCATTCAGAACAACCAGGTCAGTTTTGCCCCCTGCATGAAAAGCAGCCCAAACGGTTACCCCACCACCTCCAGCTTGGACTCTTGGCACTATACAATCTTTGTTGTAGGCTTCATGCACTTGTCTGCGCACTCGGACATGGCCATCTTGACGATAGACCAGAAATCTAGACTCGTCACTGAAGATCACGTGATTCCAGTGTCCTGGATGCCATTGACGGTGCTCTCTGGCCCACTGCAATTGGCGCTGGCGGTGTTGTCTGGTCAGGCGTGGCTTTCTCAGGGGACGCCCGACACGATAGCCTGCTTGACCCAGTCGTTGGTTGACTAGCTTTCTGGATACAGGCACATTTGTCAGTTGCTGCCACTCAGCCCTAAGCCGATTAGCTGACTTGGTACGGCCATTGCGGACTAACCGGTGCAGCTGGCGATCATCCCTCCTTGTGGTTCTGCGTGGACGTCCTGGCCTCGGAATTGGAGTAGGGACACCCCTCTGAGCATTTCGTTTCAGGATCTTTGACACCTGACCTTGAGTGATGCCATACTGCCGAGCAATAGCACGCTGTTTCATGCCGTAATTTCGTAAAGCCACCACTCCATGACAAACAGCATTGTCGAGTTGACGGACCATCTCCAGAGGAAGCGGCAATAACTTTTGGAGACGTGCAGCAGTTGTTTTCCACTAATACAGAACGCAACAACCCTTGTATACCCGACTGTGAAGCCAATCATCAAATGCACCTGTCCATACATTTTGCCACGCCAACTGTGATATAATCCTGTTGTTGACTTCTTGCTGTGACAGACAATCAGTGACATGGTTCTTTTAACAAATAAATCACCAAAGTGTAAAAGAAACTCACCAGATTGATATACTGAGTTAAGAAAGTAAACCCAAGTCAAGAAAAAAAATATATTCCATATTAAATGCCAAGTCTGTATATTGTTACAGTTGTAGAGTATGTGGAGGTGTCAAGTGTTTACAAATCACGCATGACGATTCATGTTGTTGAAGATGTGTTCCGAAAGAAATGCCGGGTCAGTTGTGGAATTAGAAATACTAGGGCATGCCCGTACGTGGGTGCCCGTTCCTTGCCAAAAAAAAAAAAAAACGCTACCCGTACGCTCTACCCCGCCCGTACGCCTGTACGCCCGTAAACAAAAAAAACAACGCTCTTCGCTTCCGCCCTTCGCTCTGACTGAATTGGGAGAAATAATGCGCATAAGAAATCGAGAAATTATTATTTTCTCCGGAAGAAATCGAATTACGAACCGTAATGGCGCACGCGCTCGGCTCGGCTCGCTCTCACATCGGCCACGCCTACGCAACAAAGCGTTCTGTGATTGGCTGCCGGAAGTGAAGTCTTCACTGTCCGGAAGGTCGCAAATCGCAGTTACGATGAATCGCAAATTAGTTTTAATTCGTTTTAAAACATAGTTTAACGGCAACATAGTTTTCCAACGTGAAATAAATGAATACGCTCTCAAATGTGCCGTCCGAGGCAGAGTCTGTTCGCCACGTTCGGCACACGTGATAGCTCGCTGCTCTCTGATTGGTTGAATCGTTTTTTGGACATAGCTCAGTAACTACTTCTCCGATTAATATGAAACCTTGAAAAGGCACATCCTCGGGTCCCCAGCAATATACCTGGCAAGTTTAAAGTATATCGGACCGGTAGTTGTCGAGAAACAGCGGTCACAGACAAACATACATACATACATACAAACATACAAACATACACACAGAGATTACTGGAATTATAGATAGATGACCTTTTCGTATTTATTTTTCCTTTTTCTTAAAGTTTACCCCATATTCACTCCCTTTACACTTCACAGGATTTTTACTGATGGTAGTGGAGCACAAAAACAGCTTTGGAAAGGATTCAACCCTTTTTCTTTCAAGCAAGAGAGGGTGGAAATGATAAAGAAGAAGAAGAAGAAGAGGAAGAGCGTCTTTTGGCTTGGTGGTAAAAAAGATTATCCATGCTCATTGCGTAGGCAGTTTCAGCGTGTTGGTGTGAGGGAGTCAATCATGTGAACTACATGACAGGGACTCAATGTGCAGGAAGGAGGTGGAGAAAAGGAAAAGAACATGTTCTGAGGAAAAAGGCACTCCTTTGGGTCTCTGTGGGGACGATCTGTGCTTTCAGCTGGGAACGGTTTTGGTGTGTGTTATATGAAGGAATGAACCTCCTCTATGAACTTCATGAAGGATTTGTTGTGTTGCATGAAGGTGGTGGAGGAAAGGAAAAGGATCAAAGGAGAAAGGAATTGCAGAGCATGATGACTGGTCCGTTCACGCTTGTTCCCGTCAAGCCCTGCTCTGACGACGATGAAACTGCCATTCAAACTAGCCTAAACCCCATTCCCATCCTTGTCTCCCATTTTATTTCAATTCCCTGTAAATGTTGTTTTTTTTGCTTTGCTTCCCTTTCCTTACCCTGGGTTAGATAGAGGGTCCGTGTGTGTGAGGTTGTCAGCCTTTCGTATCGGTTCTATGTAGCCTGTGTTATTTATTAATTGTGCCTGTCATTATTTAATTAATTGATTCTGTCATACCGATACGATTTGCTTATTCTTTTGTTTTGCCGTCTGTGAACTAAATTTATTGTATTTCATTTCAACAGACGTTGACATATTTCAGATCAAAATTCTTTTTTTCTTTTTTTTTTTGGATACAAGATCGAGGCTCGTGGAAGAGCTAACATTTATCACAAAAAAATGGACACACAAAACATACAATAAAGGGAGCGGCAGACAAGATGGGGAGAGAGAGGGAAGCACACAAGTACAACAGTTGAGAACAGGGATATCGGGAGATCTGTCAGAGGGAGAGGGCTTGGGGGGAGTATGCATGGGAAGGGGGAGGGGGAGTATGCATGGGAAGGGGGAGGGGGTGGGAGGGGTATAAAACACATGGACACTTCGAGGACATCCATAAAAAAGTTGGTTGGATCTGGGTGAATTAACGGGGGTAGAAAAGATCAAGGTTTTGGATGGGGGATGATAAGAGATGGTGGTGAACAGCTGTTTTTCAAGACCTGGAGGGGGGAGTGGGATTGAAGAGAGCGAGGGAGATTGTTCCAGAGGCGGGAGTAAAGAGGAATGAAAGAGTGAAGGTGAGCAGAGGCTCTTGATTTTGGCAGTTTAACCATAAGAGGGTTGCAGGCAGATCTTGTGCAACCTGTAGGAATATTTGGGGGACAGAGCCCAGAGAGAGCTGGAGGAGCAAGGCCGGAGAGGAGTCGGTAGAAGACAGAAAGACCACCAACCTGCCTGCGGTGAGTAAGTGAAAGGCCCTCGGAGGTAGCTTCCTCACTGGAGATTCCAATGATTCTGAAAGCTTTGGTTTCAACAGCGTGAAGCCGAGCGAGGTGTTAGGCAGGAGCACCAGCCCAGAGGGGGAGAGCAGTATTCCATTGAGCTGCGGATGAAAGCCTTGTATGTGTTGAGGAGCTTAGGTGTGCCAAGGAAGGATTTCGCACGACAGAGGATGCCCAGTCGGCGACTGGCTTTGGAGGCCAGCTTGGAAATGTGGTTTTCCCAGGAAAGATCATGGCAGATAGTGAGACCCAAAAGCTTGAGTGACAGAACTTCTCGGAGAGTATTGTTGAGAATGTAGATTTGAGGGTTGTCCAGTCGGTCTTTTTGGAGAGACATAGTTGCCCACATGAGATTTGTCAGGATTGAAAGACATGTTCCACTTGTTTGACTAGTCTGATTTTCTGCAGAGAGTCTGCAGAGAGAGTGAGGAGGCTGCAGACTGCCGATCTGAGGGATGAGGAAATGGAGTGGCAGAGATACATTCTTGCGGACCTCCACAGAGAGTGGAGTCATCAGCAAAGAGATAGAGAGGATTTACCAGAGAGTCAGAGAGATCATTGATGACGACCAAAAAAGCACAGGGACCAGAACACTGCCTTGGGGAACTCCAGCCTGAACAGGAAGGGGAGATGAGAGAAATCCATTCAGGGCCACACGTTGATTACGACCAGAGATAGTGCAGCAGATAAACACAAAAATTGTGCATTTTATGAGAAAAGCATGAAATTTTTAACATCGTTAGTGCATACCATAAGGTTTATTTTCAGATGTGGAGGGAAGTCAGATTTGACCTCTGAGAACCGTGAGAGGTCAAATCCAAAATGGCCGCCAATCCACCGAGTCCAATGTACAAACGCGCTTAATTTTGGAACCAAATAGTGTAGAAAAACATTATAGGTGTTATTTCCAACTAAATTGGGGATGCCCAGAGGTGAATGATGCTTTCAATGAACTCCTCGGCATGCCAAGTGAGGTCAGTGAAGGCTCAATGTTACTGCTCGAGCGATTTGTGGTGCTGATGTATGATAGAACCAGTGAGAGCACGGAAGTGAATGATGCCAGGAAACAGCTCTTCACACAGAAGTGTAGAACTCTAGAGAGCATTCCTCCAACCCAGGCAACACTCAAGCAGCACATCAAGCACACTTGCTACCAGGCCAACTGTTGTAACCAGGCACAGGCATTGGTCATGGATCCAGACATGCCAGACCCACCTGACTGGAGCAAACTGGGTGGCAGCCTCTTTGGACAACTCTTCCTGAAGCATCAAAATCGTGCCATGAATTGATCGACTGTGGCTGCAAGAAAGGGTGCACTGGACGCTGCAAGTGTGCCAAAGCTGAATTCAAGTGCACTGCACTGTGCTTCTGTTCTGGAGACTGTTAGATTTAGATCATTACCAATTTTCATCATTGCACTTGATTTAATGAAAGCTTTGGTGGACATACTTGGTTAACAACAGTTATTTTTTCAGAGGTTATTGCATCATTCCTTGCAGTGTAAACACTTTTTTTCATCATTTCTGGTCTTTGGGTGTTCTGTACCTATCCCTGTACCTGCAAAAATAAAGTTTTAAAAGTTCAAATGAACTTTTTCCAATAGCAGTTCCAACTGCAGTATCATAAAAATAGATATTTAAGGTAATTTGACCTTGACCGTGACCTACATGCATGTCCTTGAGTTCTGGCGATCTCAAAAGTATCACCAAATGAATGGGCACCCCCAATTTAGTTGGAAATGACACCTATAAGCGCGTTTGAACATTAGACCCGGTGGACTGGCGGCCATTTTGGATTTGACCTCTCACGGTCCTCAGAAGTCAATTCTGACTTCCCTCCACATCTGAAAATAAACCTTATGGTATATACTAACTATGCTAGAAATTTCATGCTTTTCTCAAAAAATGCACAATTTGTTAAAATATGAGAGCTTATCCGCTGTACTAAGAGGAAGTCCACAACCCATGCGTGGAGATTTCCATGGATACCATAGGAGGAGAGTTTGGTGAGTAGAGCGGGGTGCCAGACCGTATCGAAGGCATGTGATATGTCAAGGGAGACAGCTCTGGTTTCCTGTTTGGCATTGAGGACCTCCATCCATTGTTGAGACAGCAGAAGCAGCATGTCCAGAGTAGATTGACCTGGTCTGAAACCAAATTGATGATCAGAGATCAAGCCATTGGAGAAGAGGAAGGATTTGATATCCGAAGCAATGATGGATTCCATGACTTTGCTGATAATTGGGAGCAGGCTGATTGGTCTGCAGTTGCAAGGACCTGTTTTTGCACATTTTTTGTGGAAAGCGGTAACGTTTGCTGATTTCCAAACTGATGGCAGTTGACCTTGAGCAAAAGAGAGCGTGAAGAGAATAGAGAGAGGGTGTGAAAGAGCGGCAGAGCAGGATTGTAGGACCCATGGGCTGATGCCGTCTTGTTCAGTTGCAGAATCAGAGTCGAGGTTTGAGAGAAACTTCTCCACCTTGTCAGGAGAAAGGACACAGAGTCCAAGAGCAACTGGGTTCGACTGGGTAAGGTGGGTACAGAGAGAGATGGGTTTGGGACACAAGATTCTGAGGCAAACACAGAATTGAGGCATTCAGCTTTGTCACGTGCGGTGTCAACTGTGTAGCCATTTGAGGTAAGGGAGGGGATGGAGGGGGAACAAATACCAGAAACAGATTTGACCAGACGCCACCAGGATTTGGAGGAAGGAGACAGGTTTGAGTTCATTCTTGAGTGTGGAGAGATAGTGCTTCCTGGCACTCCTGAGGGTAGACACACACTTGTTCCGAGCTTGGTGGAAGGAACTGAGATTGCCTTCAGTTGGATTTGCCTTCAAAGAGGCAAAGGCAAGTTGTTTCAGGGCAACTGCCTCACCACAAGATTCAGTGTGCCATGGACAGGAGGAAGGGTATGACAACTGAAGACGAGATGGGATAAGTCTGTGCATGAGAGAGAGCAGTTTACTTTGGAACAATTCCCAGGAAGAGTTGATGTCAGAGGCAGTAGATGTGGGAGACCAGTCCAGATGATTGATGGCTGCTTGAAGACCCTGAATGAAACGCCAGACTCGTCGACACTGAGGAGGCTCTCTGAGAATGGCCAGAGAGATATCCACTTTAACAAGCACATGATCAGAAGTTTGAAGGATTTGAGCAGAAGAAGAGCAGCAGACATTTGGAGGGAAGTTTGTCTTAACCAAGTCTAGAAGAGAAGATACTCCGTTGACTGAGAAGCGGGTCAGGAAATTGACAGATTGTGTCAGTCCCAATGAGTCGCAGATGTCCTTTGCTAAGGTGCCATGGCTGGTGAGAGAGTTACCCACATCCAGTCAGCTGGCATGATGACAGTTGAAGTCACTACATATGAGGAAGAGAGAGTTGGGATGAGTGGATAGAGGTTAGTCCATGTTGTCAGACAGCGAGATGTAGATGGAGTCATCACTGTTTGGAGGATGGTACAAAACACATATGAACAAAAGGTGGGAGTGGAGAGGAATCCATAGCCAGAGGAACTCCTGGCGGTGGGATGGAGAGAGGGAAGCGCAAGGAGATTGAGGAAGAGAGTTTTTGATAAAGATAGCAACCCCACCACCAGGACGAGGCTCAGGTCTATCATAACGGAGGAGGGAGTAACCAGGAAGAGGTATTGAGGAATCAAAGACATCTTGAAGGAGGAAAGTTTCTGTTAAGCAGATTATGTCTGGTCCGTCAGAAGCAACCTGCATGGAGAGATCAATCAGGTTTGGGTGAAGGCCCCGAGTTGCAAGCCCCCTGAGTTGCCAGCGTGGCAGTCTAGAGCCTCTCTTCTTTGCGCTCAACCATAAGTTCAAGCTTTAAAAAATCGCTTGGCCAGCTTGCGGACCTTCGTGCTGCAGGTTGGGAATAGGACCTATGGTCACTGCCAATCACCCTGTAACATGTGCAGTCAGGAGTGACGTTTGGGACAATGGTCCACATCCCCATCACCCATAACAATAGGTGTCAGGGGTGGGATGATACAAACCCTTACCGTACTCATCCCCCACAACACTGGTGTGTATTGAGATAAGGACCTGAGAGGAGTGTTCCCCCAATGCTGTTACAATTGGCTGGAGTAATTGGGTTTGATGGAGGATGAACGCTGCCATAGAAGAGGGAGGAGTAGAAGGGAAAGGACAGATCGTTTTGGTGTGTGGGAGGAGTGCCCTGAAAATATCACTTATGAGGTGTATCATAGAGCAGGGCAGCACTTGTGGCGTGGCAGGTTGCACTTGCAGCACTTGTGGCGTGACAGATTATATAGAGCAGATGACTTGTGGTACGACAGACAGGAACTAATCACACACAAATCATGAAAGACCACCTTTACCGGTGAGTTTTATTCACTATCAAAACATACATATTGCATTCTGATTGCAGTTATAAGAATAGGCCTCTTGATACGTGTAACATTGTGATGAAATAAGAAGAGGATTCGAATGGAATAGCCTTGATAAGGGAATATAACGGGTTGTACGATGAAAGGCGGAGTTTTGGTTTCGTATCTGTCTTTTGTGAGTGGACGCTCAATAAAGGTATGACAGGGAATTAATTATTTGCTTGCTTATGGACAATGAAATAAATGCTAGTATAATCTTTGCTGTAGTTCTGCTATTATTCTTTGTTCTGTGCGTATTGGATATGTGGAGATAGATTTCAATAAAGCCTCATATCTGGGAAACGACGTCTCGACTTGATTTCATAACAATTTATTGAAATCCATCTCACCTCTCGAGTGCCATGGACAAGTTTCTCAAACCCGAGAGGTTCGACGGCAATGCCAATGCCAGCAATGCTGGACGATGCTAGACCCACTGGCTCAGATCACTGGAGCTCTACATGCGAGCCTTGCCCGAAGCCGCGGACCAACAGAAGATAGAGGTTTTCACCTGCAACGTGTCCAGCGAGGTCTATGACTAGTTCTCCCACTGTGAAACCCATGCAGATTCTGTAGCGGCCCTGTGAGCTCTTTATGTAAAACCACGAAGCACTATTTACTGTCTACGCTCGACATTTGCTCGCTACACGCAGGCAAGAGGCTACTGAGACTTTGGATCAGTATTCGCAGGAATTACGACAACTCGGCAAGGACTGTGGAGTGCTGGATCAGACGGCCCTCGATGATTTAATGTGAGATGCTTTCATTACTGGTCTCCCTTCTCCAGCCATCCGTCAGCGGTTGCTCGAGACTGATACAATGACCTTTCAGGATGCATACTCACGGGTCCGAGTTTTGCAGCTGGCCCAGACTTGATCGGAGACCTACGGACGACCTTATCTGACAGCGAACACGGCTACCGCCGAGAAACGCTCGGACCCAGTGTCAGCTGCAGGGTCAAGTTGTCCGTCGCATGCCGCTTGCCTGGATATTCTCACCGAGATTATAGATGCCGAGGAGAGCGGTTTGGTTACCACGGCGGCCACTACCCCTGCTGTGATGACAGGCAAATGTTTCTTTTGTGGGAATCGCAGACATCCTAGGAGCTTATGTCCTGCTAGAGAGGCGCTGTGTAATAGTTGTGGGAATAAATGACATTTTTCCAAAGTTTGTTGATCAGCTAAGACCAGACGAACGACACTCGCGGGCGCGCGTACCTCGAGGACAGCTCTGGGGGTTGCGCCTCGTGGCCTGACGAGGGCTATGATTCCTGTGGTGATTAACGGCGAAGCTGCAGACGCTTTGATCGACACTGGGAGCAGTGAAAGTTATGTCAGCCAGGATCTTCTTCGCAGACACAGCTGGTCCACTGTACCAGCCACTCAGCGCGTGTACATGGCATCAGCGGCCCTATGACAAAGCTCCAAAGGATTCTGTGTGGTGAACTTGGTAGCTAACGAGATACTGTACTCAGATGTTAAAATGATGCTATTGCCGAATCTGTGCTCTGACGTTCTCCTGGGACATGATTTTTTGAATAGGCACGGGCGTTTGGAGATGCACTTCGATAGTGCACAACCCTTTAAAGTCTTCTCTTTATGTAGCTTAACGGAGATATCAATTGAACCACCCCCACTGTTCCCATGCCTAACCCCTAATTGTCACCCTATAACTGTGAAGTCTTGGCGATATTTGCGTCCATATGCACAATTTATCGCACACGAGACCAAGCGGCTTCTAAACTAGGGTATAATCGAGCCTAGTAGCTCGCCCTGGAGGGCTCAAGTGCTCGTTGTCAATAACCCTAATCACCGGAAGCGTATGGTCATTGACTATTCTCAGACGATCATTCGCTTTACCCAACTTGATTCCTACCCACTACCCAAGATGGATGACATGGTCAGAAAGGTATCTACCTATCGGGTATTCAGCACCTTGGACAACCGAAGCGCGTACCATCAGATACCTATCAGGGAGAATGATCGACCTTACACCGCTTTCGAATCTGGTCAAAGGATGTATCAGTTTCGTAGAATTCCTTTCTGAGTCACGAACGGGGTCGGGCATTTCCAACAGGTAATGGATGACATTTTAACCAGGGAACAACTGAGAGATGTTTTTGTGTACGTCGATAATGTCACCGTATGTGGCCGCAATCGGGTAGAACATGACTCAAATTTACGGCGGTTTTTGGATGTCACGAAGAAATACAGACTGACCTTCAAAGAAGAGAAGTGCAATTACTCTGTCCAAACAGTGGATTTTTTGGGGTACACTGTAACCGGAGGGGAGATACGACCTGACGCCACTCGGCTACAACCGTTTTCTCGAAATGTCCCCTCCCACCGACCGTGGAGCCTTGCGCAGAGTACTGGGAGTGTTAGCGCATTATTCCAAGTGGATACCCGGGTTCTCAGAGAAAATAAGGCCTTTGGTGGAATGCCAAATATTTCCAATGAACATAGCCGTGAAGGCCGCTTTTCAGCTATTGAAAACAGACATAGCTAATGCTGTTGTGACCTCGATCGACGAGACTATTCCTTTTATGATCGAGACAGACGCTACCCTCAATCAAGCGGGAAGGCCAGTCACCTTTTTCTCTCGCACACTCCGATAGTGAAAAACGTCATTCCGCTATCGAGAAGGAAGCTTACGTGATCGTGGAAGCCGTCAGATGGTGGCGCCATTTCCTTATAGGGAAACATTTCCAGTTAATCACAGACTAGCAGTCCGTCGTGTTCATGTATGACAGAAGCCATACGCAGAAGATTAAAAATGAGAAAATCGCTCACTGGCACGTAGAATTAGCCGACTTCATTTTCGACATCATTTACAGGCCGGGACGAGATAATCTGGCAGCCGACGCTCTGTCTCGACCTGTCTGCTCGGCAATGACCACCGGCGATTTACGGGATATTCATGATTCGCTATGTCACCCCGGGGTGACTCGATTGGCTCATTTCATGCGAAGCAGAAATTTGCCTTTTTCTATAGATGACGTCAGTCGTCTTTGCAAGACATGTTCCGTGTGCGCCGAAGTAAAACCGAGTTTTTATAAACCGTCTATGGGGACACTGATTCATGCCGGCCGGCTGTGGGAGTGTTTGAACATTGATTTCAAGGGTCCATTGCCAGCAGCCGTGGGGTGCCGATACATTCTTACTGTTGTCGCCGAGTACTCCAGATTTCCGTTTGCTTTTCCGTGCGCTGACATGTCTTCTGCAACGGTGATTGTTCTGTTTGCGGCAATTGCTCTTAATGTTCGGATATCCTGCGTTCTTTCACTCCGACAGGGGGTACGGCTTTTCTGTCTCAAAAGATTAAACAGTTTCTCCAGGATTGAGGTGTCGCTACTAGCCATACCACGGCGTACAATCCTCAAGGCAATGGCTTGGTGGGACGTTATAACGTGATTATCTGGAGAGCCGTGTCTGAGCTTGAAGTCGTGCAGTTTACCTTCGCAGCAGTGGGAACGTGTGCTGCCTGACGCACTGCACGCAATCCGGTCATTATTGTGTACCGCTACTAATGAAACTCCACACGAAAGAATGTTTCACTTTCAGCGACAGTGCTAGCGGGCGGGCATTGCCCTCTTGGTTGGCCGTTGCCCTCTTTTGAGAAGAGCGGTGCAACAACGTAAATATGAGACGTTGGCGGATCGCATATAAATTCTAGAGGCAAATCCAGAGTATGCTCATGTTAGACTGCAGAATGGACGTGAGACTACTGTATCTGTTCGCCATCTCGCGCCTGGCGGCGAGGGAAACGAGCACGTTGCTGACTCGGGAAACAGAATCTCGGGTTCCCCCGTCAAAGCGGACCTGCAGCAGGGATCGGCCAGGGATAAAGTAATGCTTGATAATGTCAAGGTAACAGAGATCCCGTTGGAGTCAGGGAGATCTCAAAAGGAGCAGACTGATGAGGAAGATTCTCTTTGTGAATCCAGGGACCCTGGAATTGAAGGGATTTATCAAACTCATACTGGAAGATTGTGCCAACTGCCAACTCGTTTTGGTTGGTAGAGCTTTGCTTCTGTTGTGTTGCTTATTTGTTTGTTCGCTAGCTTGTATTTTAACGGAAGGTGAATGTGATGAAATATGAAGAAGAGGATTTGAATGGAATAGCCTTGAGAAGGGAATATAACGGGTTGTATAAGAAAGGATGAGATTTGGTTTCGTATCTGTCTTTTGTGAGCGGACGCTCGAGAAAGGTATGACAGGAAAGGAATTATTTCCTTGCTTATGGACAATGAAATGCTAGTATAATCTTTGCTGCAGTTCTGATATTATTGTCATGCGAATCCCTCCAGTTAATACCAGGGACCGCGGATGGACCAAACGGATTTAACGGAGGCGACGACCAACTCGGATTCGGCTATAAAACGAGGGAAGAAGAAGGGAAGAGGAAGATGCGGCAAAAGCGCTTACCTTGAGCGAACCGATGGCAGCTCCGATCATGTAGGGAATTAACTTAGGAACGAAAATGCAGGGTAAAATGTACAAAAAGAACAGGTTTATTCAATGGAACCCGAAACAATGAAACGCGACGGTAATCAAATTATGGTTCTATATTGGGATCCCACACACCTCACTTTGAATACGCACACAGGAATGAATAAATAAAGGAAATCGTTGTGTAATGGTGAGGTGGTGCGTCTTATCTGTCCGTAGTGCAGTGTCCGTTCAACGCGGCTCCAAACTCCGGCGCGGAGAAACCCTTCGTCCGCTTCGCTAGGCCCAAGCCAGCGCCCCACTCCAGGCTCCTCATCGACCGCCCACGAGGTCCGTGCGCCACTCCAAGCTCCAGAAGCACCGAGCACCGCTCCAAGCACCACGAGTGAACCGTCAGCACGAAGCAGAGAAGCGCAGAGACCAACAGATGTCGTGTAGCGTCAAGAGACCAGCGAAGAAGAACGGCAAAAAGGGAGAGAGAGCAAGAGAGACGTGCAGCGCAAGAGACCAGCGAAGAACCCAGAGCTGCTAGCAAGGGGAGCTCTGAAATGTCATGCAGCGCGCCCTTTTATGGCCTGGCCTGTGACGTCGGTCTCGGCGCCCCCCCCCCCCCCCCCATTGGCCGAGTCCCTCCCACTGGTGGTATTGCTCATCCCTCTCCCTGCCCAGTCAACAGTCCTCCTGGGCGTGGCCCCCAGCCCTGCCACGAGGCCGGCCGCCAGGCCAGCCGATGGTGCGGCTGGCTGCGGCCCTATCGGCGGCGCCCCGTCCTGGCTTTCTGCCTGTTTGTCTTCCACAGTCTTTGTAAAGGAAGGGAATTTAATTACTGTGTGCACTAAAGGGCCTATCTAAGTGTTTATAGGAGGGTGTTGCCATAAGGAACAATGGTTTGGCGACAGGGGGGACGACGAACAAAGGAATCTTATCCATAATCCCTGGACTATTTAGCATGCCCTGCTCCCTCGTAGCGGGGACATCAATACAGCTTATCCCGACAAACCGGACTACACATATAATTTATTACAGGGTAGATTCCCTATCGCGACAGTCGAATACCTACCTATACAAATCTACCTGACTCTAGATATTCCTTTACCCCACCGACATAACATTATTCTTTGTTCTGTGCGTATGCCGTATAGGGTATGTGGAGATAGATTTCAATGAAGCCTCATATCTGGGAAACGATGTCTCAACTTGATTTCACAACAATCATGCACTGCGATTCATAACAAGTGTTGATACACACTACAGAGGAACATTGAAGATAAAAAAGTATCACTACACGGAATTGTGTTTTTTTGTTATCCATCCTGGCAATAGACAATGTGGTGAAGTCATGTTGCACCATCTACATCTGTACCCAAGTGTCTGCCAACAGACATGAACACTTATGCATGTGAACTTTATGTGCGATACATATCGTGGTCAATATTGGCCATCTAACCTTTTCTTTTTTAAATTGAATGTTTTGGAACGGAGACTTATTGCCTATGTGCTTAATGTCTCGTAAACGTTTCGCCACAATTTTGTTGTTTGCAATATATGCCTTGAGAACCTCCCTCCAATCTCTGATGTCAATGATGTCCAGCAATGATGTTGAAAACCAACAGTGATGTATGATACACGTCCAGGCCACCCCAATTGACCTCGTTACTTGGGGTATCTTCGCAGGCGCACCGAGCAATCTGGAGCAGATTACATCATTTTTAAAGTCCCGTACAACCCCTTCCATGTTTGGCCAACCCTGCTTTCATCTGGTCTATCAACACCATATCCCATTACGACTCACAATCAAGATTCCCATCAACATTGTTTATTTCTCACTACATCAAGAGGTAAGGACAAAAACCTCCCCTCCCCATTAAATGAAACTTTGCACATTTGTTATTTATTTTCTATGCATCTTCCAGCCAGTGTCACTTTCCAAACCAGGTTTCCTCATGTCATTGGATAGTCGTTTTTAGCTCAACTATTTTGAAAATTAAAAACACCAGATTTGTCCCCACATTTTCCAAATCACGCATTTGTTAGCAGGTTAACATTGTCTTATCGAAAGAAAAAAGGGAAAAAAAAAAAAAAACCTATTCCTGGGTGCTACCCCACTATACAACAACAACAACATGCATTTTAAGGCCATTTTCCCTGCTAGAGCGGGGGTTAGCCTTGCGGTCCCCATGACAATCTTCTCCATTTTGCCCTATTTTCTGCATCTCTCCTTGTTAACCCCCTTGCCCGCATTTCTTCTTCCACCATCTTTAGCCAAGTCTTTCTCGGTCTTCCCCGTCCTCTACTTCCTTCTACATCAATTTCCATCACTCTTCTCAACCAGTCACTTTCATCCTTCCTCAACACATGACCAAACCATCTCAGCCTGTTCCTCTTCACAGCATCAATCACAGGCAATATTCCCATCATCTTTCGCAATTCATCATTTGTCTTCCTCTCTCTCAACGATACTCCGCACATCCATCGAACCATTCGCATTTCCACCCTTTCCAGCCTTCGTTGCTGCTCTACGTTCATTACCCATGTCTCGCTCCCATAAATCATAACACTTCTCACACATGCAGCATACACCTTTCCCTTCAGCTTCAGCGACACTCTCCTCCTCATCAGCACGCCACTCAGTTCCCGAAACTTCTTCCATGCACATCTCACTCGAGCAACCGTTGCCGAGTCTGATCCACCTTCTCCATTCAGCATGTCTCCGAGGTAGCAAAATGTTTTCACACCTTCCAGCTTCACGCCGTCTCCAAGATCCAACTCAACATTTCCTCCATCTGCAGCTCCCTCTGTGCACACCTTACATTTGAATGTAGCTGCCACACTGGTAAATGACCCTCTCAGACCACTACATTTTTGATGAACCCACTCAGCGCACATTGTACATTGAATGGAGTTCACTCCGACACCCTTCCTGCACACAGCACACGGCCACTTCCCAGTTCTTTCCACCTCACCACATGCTTTACCACTTGCCATCACCTTCGTCTTTCCGATATTCACCTTCAGACCTTTTGTCTCCATACATTCCTTCCACTTGTTCATCTTTTCCTTCAGTCCATCCATACTTTCCGCAATCAACACCAGATCATCTGCATACAACAACTCCCACGGTAAACCCTCCTTTACGTTCTGAGCCAGCACCTCCATCACAGCTACAAATAGTAGTGGACTTAGTACCGACCCCTGATGCACTCCCACCTTCACCTCAAACTCACCACTGTTCCCGTCCTTCGTCCTTACAGCTGTGCGCGCTCTTTTGTACATTGCCATCACTACTCTGATCAACCATTCCTCCACTCCTAACTTCCTCAATGCCCATGTCAATACTTTGCGTGGAACCCTATCGAATGCTTTCTCCAGATCAACAAACCCAAAAAACAACTTCTTCCTCTTCTCCATGTACTTCTCCTGCAACTGCCTCACAATGAAAAGCGCATCTGTCGTTCCTCTTCCTGGCATAAATCCAAACTGCATTTCGTCGATCTTCACTTTCTTCCTTATCCTCCTCTCCAACACCCTTTCCAATACCTTCATTCCATGCTCCAATAACTTTATCGCTCGGTACGAGCCACACTCCAGAGGGTCACCTTTCCCCTTGTATAGAGGAACGAGGGTACTCAGTTCCCAATCCACTGGAATGCGGCCTTCTTTCACCACCAGATTACAGATCTCTGTCATTCTCTTCACACCCCAACTTCCTGCTGCCTTCAACATATCTCCCACAACTCCCGTCGGCCCTCCCGCTTTTCCACTCTTCATTGCTGTTATCGCTTCCTCAACTTCCTTCTCAGTTATCTTCTCTGCCGGTCCTAAAACTGGGTTACTCTCTATGTTGCCATCCCATTCATTCTCTGTATTCAACAGCATTTCCATATATCTTTTCCATCTTCCTT
Organism: Myxine glutinosa; assembly: GCF_964187855.1. Taxonomy (NCBI): domain Eukaryota; kingdom Metazoa; phylum Chordata; class Myxini; order Myxiniformes; family Myxinidae; genus Myxine; species Myxine glutinosa. The sequence goes on along the minus strand of NC_136264.1, from coordinate 96,773,077 downwards.
TAATTCCATCTGGGTCGACAACGATTTGTCCCACTTCATCCTTCAAGCAACTCACCCCCATCACGTCACACCTCTCTTTCGCTATGTGCTTTGCAATCCTAGGATTTATATTTCACCCAAAACTCTGACAGTTACTCCAGATTGAGGGAAAACCTTTGACATTAAAGAGGTAGGTCAGGGGTAGAGGGTGAGGGGGGAACAGAGGTGAGCCAGAAGGATGCTTGAACAGGCAATTCCAATCAGGTTGGTGATTATTGCAGCAATGTACGTATAACGATATAAGTGAACTATTATATGAATTATCGTAGCAAATGATCATCATTAATACTATTAAAGCCTGAGATTTAGAAGTGGAAAACTGTACACCAGTAACAACCTTATGAGATGGCTTCTTCAATTCCAGGCAAATTCTTCAATTCCAAACCCCACTATGAAATAGAAAATGGGAAATACCCTCATTTCAAAAGTCCTAAAAGGCTACATCCAAGTTGGAGATGCAGAGTGTGGAGAGAGAGGTGTCGAATAGAAAAACTTTGCAATAAACGTAAATCTTTAATAAAACTCCAAAGACAGACGATAAAAAAGGCTCAAGGAAATGCGTAAGAATATTTGTGGACAATGACGATTTGCATGTATGAATAAAAAAGAAATTGTAAGACAACGAACAGTCAACTAGTGTTAGGTTTATTTATACGAGTAGTTTACCAATGAAGAACAACACATTGCAGGTTTAAAGCATCCTTGAAGTACTAAACTCAACGATCCATATTTTAAAAACAAATTTTGGCTCGCTTGGCTCAGTTTGTTATACTGGAACCACAAAATGTAATCTGTGCACAAGGCCAAGGTTTGCTCACAGCCCTCACTGCTGTGTACATTGCCGATCTGCTACAGTTGGCTGAGAACCCACACGGATAACATTGTGCGCCTTATCCTTGGGCTTCTTAGCCGATGGCCTCTTGCCAGCTGCCAAAAGGTTTGCAGGTTGTTCTGGCTTTTCCTCAAATTTCCTGCAAAATAAACACACATTGACATGGCTGTGTTATGCAGAGCACGTTTATACATAAATGAAATCACTATCAATCACAACACTCATGACCAACTGGTGATTTGGATAATGAAATCGGTCTCTACCTAAGGACCTGCATATGCAAAACTACATTATTTGGTACTTGAGAAGCTGAAATGACCATAAGAACCAACAATTGGAAAAGGTTCTCACCATTGCATAACCACCCCCATCTACCCACCCCTCCCACAACTTTACAGTACTACTGTAGATGGAGATTTGCATCAACCTGAGTCGCTTGGCTGGAGTTGTGGTGGACTCTGAGTAAGAGCACAATTTCTCATCCACCTTTTCAATGTTTTGGTTCAGGTTTTGTGACCGGTCTTTGGTGTTGAGCTCTTCTTCTGCAACAGCGACGGCCCCAATTTTGCTCCACTTCGACTCGGTTGTCTGAGGATGCCTCAGCACACTATTGGCATTGACAGCTGCAAGATATATATTGTCTTTTAAAACTCCAGTTTGGGGCAGTGTGGGAGCAGAGGCCTGCAAGTTATCAGTAGCAGAATTTCCTTCCGGTTGAAATGGCAAGCACTCTTTGCGACTTCCTCTGACCATGGCTTTATCCAATTCTGAAAATAAAAACAAAGGGTAGTTGGTCAGCAGAAAAAAATATTTTCTTCTTTTATTTAATCTTTTTTTAATACAAGGTTTAAGAATTTACTGATAATGCACGACTTTCAAAATTATGTAATCCACCCAAGTGCACATGCACAGAAACCCCAAGAAACAGTGGTGTTCGGGGAACCATAAAGTATATCGGGTGTATGAGATGTTACTTAATTACTTCAGCTAAGGACCATGCACTCAGCGTTTACCCGTCTTCCAATAAATAAATAAATAAATAAATAAACAAAGTTACCTTGAGGCTCATATTTTTGTCTGAGCTGGTGGATTTGCTGCTGTAGTGCAAAGTTATGGCCTTGTGCAGACTGCTGGCTTCGTTCAGCCAACAAACAACGTCGTTCCAGCTCGACACTGCGGTGAGACTCTGAAAGTGCTTTTAACCGATGTACGCTCACCTCATCCCTCAGGTCGGCTGCTTCTTGCCTGGTAGAAGACCACAAGCGAAGATGAAATAATATGCATAAACGGCAATACTGTGGGATGTGGGTGAGTGGATGGTTAACAAAAACATGGATGCAAGTCCTCATCGAAACCCAGCCCCAACCACACCTTAAAATAGAACATGTAGATTTTACATTCAGCAAAAAATATTTAGATGAATATGTAGAAAGTGGAGATGGTAAAGTGTATAAAAATAAATAAATTAAAGGTGGAATGTTGAGTGGAATGGTAAAAGGCAGAAAAATCATTTCAAGGTTGTACAGTATTATCAGTAGTAGAATGGCAAAAAGTGTATAAATTAATAATTAATTCAAGGTGGTATGTTGGTCTCAGTGATGGTAAAGTGCATATAAATAAATAAATCCCAATAATCCAATGTTGTGTGTTGGTAGTAGAGATGATGAAGTGTATATAAATAAATAATGGTTCCCGAAATCATACAATCCTATAGCGTCCATTGTAATGTTTTTTAAATGGTCAAAATTTGAAGATAAAAAGGTGTCCCATGACTTTTGTTTGTGGGGCCACTTCTTTTATCAGGATGTGTAATTGTGTAACAATGCTAGATGTTACTTTTTATTTTTATTTTTTATTTTTAAATACTGAATCGAGGCTCGTGAAAGAGCTGACAACCACGAGGGAAAGACAGCACAGGGGGACCACGAGGGAAAGACAGTACAGGGGGAAACATTCATTAAAACACATTCAACAAAAAGACATCCAGGAACACAGTACAGGGGGACCACGAGGGAAAGACAGTACAGGGGGACCGTGAGGGAAAGACAGTACAGGGGGACCACGAGGGAAAGACAGTACAGGGGGACCACGAGGGAAAGACAGTACAGGGGGACCGCGAGGGAAAGACAGTACAGGGGGACCACGAGGGAAAGACAGCACAGGGGGAAACATTCATTAAAACACATTCAACAAAAAGACATCCAGGAACACAGCACAGGGGGGAAACATTCATTAAAACATTCAACAAAAAGACATCCAGGAACACAGTACAGGGGGACCGCGAGGGAAAGACAGTACAGGGGAACCGCGAGGGAAAGACAGTACAGGGGGACCGCGAGGGAAAGACAGTACAGGGGGGCCGCGAGGGAAAGACAGTACAGGGGGAAACATTCATTAAAACAAACACATTCAACAAAAGAACATCCAGGAACACAGCACATGGGGGACCGCGAGGGAAAGACAGTACAGGGGGGCCGCGAGGGAAAGACAGTACAGGGGGAGACATTCATTAAAACACATTCAACAAAAGAACATCCAGGAACACAGTACAGGGGGACCGCGAGGGAAAGACAGTACAGGGGGACCGCGAGGGAAAGACAGTACAGGGGAACCGCGAGGGAAAGACAGCACAGGGGGACCGCGAGGGAAAGACAGTACAGGGGGACCGCGAGGGAAAGCCAGTCAGACAGACAAAGACAGACAGTCTTCGCACAAGATCTGCCTGCAACCCTCTTATGGTTAAACTGCCAAAATCAAGACTCTCTATTCACCTTCACTCTTTCATTCCTCTTTTCTCCCGCCTCTGGAACAAACTCCCTCACTCTATTCAATCCCACTCCTCCCTCCAGGTCTTTAAAACAGCTGTTCACCACCATCTCTCGTCTTCCCCCCATCCAGAACCTTGATCTTTTTTTGTCTCCCGCTCCCTTTAACTTATGTTTTATGTGTCAGTTTGTCTTTTTGTGATTAATGTTAGCTCTTACACGAGCCTCGATCTTGTCCACCAAAAAAAAAAAAAAAAAAAAAAAAAAAACTCCATATCTCCAAAAACACTGAATGGAGAAAATTGAAACATGGCTCATTGTAATTACTCCCCATGTGGAATAAGATATGTTAATGATGTTGGGCTAGCGGCTAGGGTGCCGGCTTAGGATCCTAGGATCCTGGGTTCGAATCCCGGTCAATCGCTGAATTAACGCCAGGGGGGTTGACTCAGCCTGTCATCCTTCCGAGGTCGGCTAATTGAGTACCAGTTCACTGGTAATTCCCTGTTTGTCGTTAAAGGCGGCAAAAAGGGTTGGCGTCAGGAAGGGCATCCAGCCGTAAAACATTGCTTCAAAAAGGAGACCAAAAAACAACAACAACCATGGTTCCCGAAAATTGCCAACCCCTGCTTTGCGGGGAAAAATGGCCTCTAAAGGTGGTTATATATAAGGATGTCATTGGTGCCTTCATTATGACGTCATAATTAGACAAGTATAATGCTTCATCCCCTTTTTTCCTCTGCAACTGTTGGTCTGATGGACACAAAATGTTCACCATAGGAGCACGTCCCTCCTGTAGAATATTTAATGATAATTATGACGTCATATGTCACATGGTGCAGGTGGCATCTTGGCAAAACTGAGAAACGTTGCACCTCTATATCTCCGAAACCGCTCCATGGAAAAAATGGAAACGTGGCTCATTGTAAATAGGCTATGAGCCAGACCCCCCAAATTGACCAGTCGGTACCATACAGATGGAGTAAGGCTCATTGTGATTTTTAGCAAGATATATGTCCCTAGATATGGAAAAAAAGTGATAGCAGTGTATAACTCTCGGCCATCTCTGTGTTATCACCCGAAATATTATTATACGCCCGCTTCGCTTCGCCAAAAAATGTGATATTTGCTAAAATTGGAATAAATATGTTTTTAAGGACCACAGAGTGCCAATAATTTGCATACTGGATGCCAACTAATATAGTAATAGAAAAATAGAACATTTGTGGGGGTTATTTATCAAATTTTTGATATAATGACAAAAAATATGTTAAATTTAGTGAAAAAGTGGTCGAAATCGCGTCGAGTTCAGAATTCACATTGTACATTTTTGTCAATATTTCAAAAATGAAAACTCCCAGAGTAACATTTGACCCCTCAAAATCTTCGCTATTCATATAATATGTATGACGTTCATTGTAATTTAAAGTAGCCCGATGCATAAAAGGATAGGTTCAATTTATAAGCATTATTTAGTATGTGTTTTAAATGCCTGTAATCTGTGTCAATTGTGTTAAAAATTGATTGGTAATAATACTGTATAATAACAAGGCGTATTTGTTCGAGAGATCATGATAAACCAAGAGTGTGGAGCAAGTTTGCATGCATTGTGAAATATAATGTAGCTGATGTTACAAACCTACTTTAGGATACCAGCTAATACCAAAAATTACACTGAGATACCAAAAGTAGAAGACGAATAAACCTAAAATGTTCAAAAGCTATGTTTCGTTCCAAAATATCAAAATTAGGGGGTATGGTTGAACATATTTTGAACTTTGCTAAAATATGTGCCCCAAACAACCACCATATTACAAAGTAATGATATATTCCAATGCAGTGGTTCCTTGCGAAGATTTTGAGGGGTCAAATGTTACTCTGGGAGTTTTCATTTTTGAAATATTGACAAAAATGTACAATGTGAATTCTGAACTCGAAGCGATTTCGACCACTTTTTCACTAAATTTAACATATTTTTTGTCATTATATCAATATTTTGATAAATAACCCCCACAAATGTTCTATATTTCTATTACTATATTAGTTGGCATCCAGTATGCAAATTATTGGCACTCTGTGGTCCTTAAAAACATATTTATTCCAATTTTAGCAAATATCACATTTTTTGGCGAAGCGAAGCAGGCGTATAATAATATTTCGGGTGATAACACAGAGATGGCCGAGAGTTATACACTGCTATCACTTTTTTTTCATATCTAGGGACATATATCTTGCTAAAAATCACAATGAGCCTTACTCCATCTGTATGGTACCGACCAACCCCCTTGGCTCATAGCCTAAAAGAACTCCACAAGGGGAATGTGCCGTTAACGATGACGTCATTGGTGCCATAATTATGATGTCATAATTTGACAGGGACAACACTTAGTCTGATCAGTTTGAAATTTATTGAGCGTGATCTACGCAACAATTATATTAGAGAATATAAAGTTATGATGTCATTGTTCACGTGGTCTGGCAGCCATAATGGATCAGCAAAAAAAAATCTTTCATAAACAGAAGAGTTGGCGGCTTGTACCAAGTTGACTGCAGGGTAAGTATTCCATGAATACCATCGAGTTATACATGTGTTTAGAATAACAAACATCTTGTTTTGACATTCAACCAAGCATTTTTCATTTTCTTTACCCTTAAAACATTGAAACTGTGCACAAAACCAAACAATGTTGCTGTGGAAGTGTTTTTATCTCCAAACTAGAACAGCACTCAGTAGAAAACACACCTCCACCTGGTTGGCCATATCACTCAATGGTGAAGAATCACTTTTAAAATTATACTAGCTGGATCTGGGATCTTCATCAAAATTGAATAGATTCTTCCTCGTCACACACACAACCTGTCCAACAAGTTTCGTCCAAATCCATCCATAACTTTTTGAGATATCCTGCTATGTATCGTTTTTGTCCCTATCTCCCAATGGTGAAGAATCACGTAAAAAATTCTAGTAGCCGGATCCAAATCCGGATCTTCACGAAAATCCAATCATTTCGTCCTTGTCACATACATGCTACATCTCCGCCAAATTTCGTCTCAATCCATCAACAACTTCTTGAGATATTTTGTTCACAAACGGACAGACAAACAGACAGACACAGATGGGTGAAAACATAACCTCCATCCACCTTTGGTGGCAGAAGTAATAAAAAGGTGTGAAAATGTACATAGGGGAAAAAAATTTTTTTTACTTACTTGACCTCATTCACCTTCAGCTTCAGCAGTTTCACGTAGTACTTTCCATCACCAGCATCACCTCTGATGGGGGTTTCATGCTTGTCAGCTTTGTTTAGCTGTTGAAAGTCAAACACAGATCTGAAACTAGAGGGTTCATAGAGCATGTTACCTTGCACAGTCTTCAAGTGTATACTTAAATTTGAATAAAATAATAATTTTAAAGATAGTTTTAAAAAAACAACATCTAGAAGTTTAGCGCTATTGTAGTAGTCATATATGCCATAAATATATACCAGATATATATATATATATATATATATATATATATATATATATATACCCACCTTATTGTCTTGTGCAGAGGAAAAACCAATTGCTTATACACCACCCCATTTAATAGGTTTTGGAAGTGACAATAAGGTGTTCAAGTACAATATACAATTCAATTTAAATAAAATAAAGATTGTAAATGTTGCATAACTAAATAAATTCCAGAATTTACCACCTTTGGTGCAGCATCGATTACACCAACCTAACTAACATTATATTAGTTATTATTGCATGTTGTTTGTGTCCTTTTTGACTTCCTTAAAAACAGTGAGTTTCCTGTTTGGAATAATTTTCAATTTTGTTTGACTGCCAGGTGAAGAAATTATCCCATTCCTCTCTGTGCATGTGCGGTCGGGATGAATTCAAAGCCAAAGTGCTGTTAATCTACAGGTTCGTTTTCCAATTAATGTTGAGATTCGTGTTCAAAATACAACATTCAAGGAAAATCAAATTGGTCCTCAATCATGTACTAAAGGTTAGAGACGGACAGACAGACATGAACCAATTGCTTAATCACGCTTTTCGCTTCCCATGTGTGAGGCAATAAACATCACATAAGAGTACAAAAAACAGATTTTATATTTCCACAACAGTCTCAGTCCTGGCCTGTTGATAAACAACATGCAAATGGACCAGGTCCTTTTACTCATGCGATTCTGTAGACTTGTTCGAGCTCCATACAACAACTATGCATTTACAACTGGAGCAGGCAGAGGTAGTTCTGCAAGTTCCATTACTTTGGGGGTAAGAATTGACTGAACTGACTCTTAAATTTTGTAACTTTATTCTTTATCGTGTCGGAGCCCATTCCACAGCAGCAATTGAGTGGCATCCATTTTCATGTTCCATTGTCCCGAGGGGAACTCGTTGCCCCGAGGAGAGCGACACGTCTGCGCTAGGCAGGAAGCACTTTGCAAATGTTTAAAGTCAGGCAGGCCAAACAGAGATCTCTGGTGGAGGACAAGGTTGTACTACACTACACTACACAGCACCACACTATCATACTGGCCAACCCCACAATCCTACCTGTATCAGGATCTGGACCTGTCCGTCTACGCCCAAATAAGACAAGGGCCAACCCTAATCCCTGAACTCATTCTCCGCCTCCTCGATTTCTTCCTCTCTACTTTCCCTCGGAACGTGATTCTGCTGGGCTCATGTTATCTGTGTAGATAATCAAGTAAGACTAGAGATGCGACAAGCATTAAGTGCGATTAAGCTTTTCGGGTTGTGATTATTGACTGATTTATTTTATTGTGACTTGTGCTTGTAAATGCTTTCTTTTTGACCATTGTAAATGTCTTGTTTTTGGTAATTACTTGTAAATACATCTGGTTTCTTTGGTTAAAAACAGCAGTTTCCAACCTGTCCATTTCACCTATTTTCCATTGATTCGGCTGAGGTGCAATAGTGTTAGTTCAAGACGTTCTTTCCCAATCAATTGGCACCGTAATCAGCAGTTCGCTCGGCTACCTCCAATTATACAAGATAAGGCGAGTACAAACCGGGGGAACGATCCCCAGTTAGGTTGGCCACATCACCCCCAGGTAAACGGTGTCAGATGGAGTACCCTGGGAGATTTGGTCGGCTGATTGGCGTCTGTGGTTGATAATTAGCAACCTACCGGACTGCGGAGTTATCCACGACCGGTGGCCTCAGGACCGGTAGTTGGGAGGAGCCCGAGAAGTCCCCTTTGTGATTGACACCGAAACCCAGACCCGTAGCAATATGTTACCAGCATTATCAGATAAGAGCAAATGAAAGGCTGTGGCCCAATTACCACACTTTGCATATATTTTTTTAATTTATGGAATTCAATGTCTTAAACAATAGACAAGTTGATTGAGTACAAGTCGAGGCCCGGACTTCCAGGAAAAAAGAAAGTATGAACTTGTACGCCAATAAATCCAGGTTCACCAAATCATTTTTAAGGTTCCCCAACACCACCATCAAGACGACTTAGGTTAAAATACTTGATGTGGAGACTGCATATTCTAAGAACCACACAAATAAACAACTTTTGATCAAAATGATTAAAGTAGTGGTTTCTACAAGGTTGAGGGCTCCACTTGCTTTTGCAGCCTCATTTCACCTGTTCTTGCAATTGCTGATTGTTCTGGATAATTTCTGCCAATTCACGATTGCAGGACAAATACTCTGAGCGTATCCGTTGCATCACGCTGCTCTCTTGATCACTACGCATCTGAAGCAATGTGCCAAACTGCATCTGCAAATGGCAAAATACATCGCTATGGAGACTCGCAAAAGAGACCCTGAAGACCCAATGACATCAGTGTCTCATTTCTTCATCCAGCACATTTCATCAAAAAGAAACAGAAAGAATGCAAGGAAAAACAAAAACGATCAGATCATTTGTATTCTTTGGAATTATATTACTGGAAGTTTGATGTGAGCTTTCACTACTTTTTTGAAAGAAAAACAAATTCCTTAAAATATTAACCTGAAAAATATCACCAATATGACACATGCCTTATGAAATGGAAAGCACGACTGGTATTTTGTGCAATTGCATCACAGCAACATCATGCTCAAACACATTTGCATCACAATTTCTGAATCAATTTTGTTGTGTATAAAGTTTAGGCTCATGGAAGAGCAAGTTATTGTGATGAAGCGAAGATGGGCTATGTGCAGACAGTGGGACACCATGTGAATGTAACAAAGCAAGGGAATGGATGTACGATTGGATGAAGAAAGGAGAGAAAAATGGAAAAGCTAAGAGCTTAGATAAGGCCAACAAGCGTTACGCCTAGGTCCCCCGTCGGTGAAGTGATGTGAGTTGACAAAGTGGAAGACGCAGAAAACATGCTATGATATGGTATTTCGCTCACAAGGTTCAGACATACATGGAGGCGGCCATCTTGGATTTTGACGTGGCGACCCAATTTTCAATAGCGTTCTTCCTTGTGCCTAGATACACCCAAACACCAGATTAGAAGTTGGTACTTCGCTTATTTTTCAAGATATTCCGCTCACAAGGTTCAGACATACATGGCGGCGGCCATCTTGGATTTTGACGTGGCGACCCAATTTTCAATAGCGTTCTTCCTTGTGCCTAGATACACCCAAACACCAGATTAGAAGTTGGTACTTCGCTTATTTTTCAAGATATTCCGCTCACAAGGTTCAGACATACATGGCGGCGGCCATCTTGGATTTTGACGTGGCGACCCAATTTTCAATAGCGTTCTTGCTTGTGCCTCGATACACCCACACTAGGGTGCATCAAACGCCCCTATGTCAAGGAAAACAATCTGTCCCCAATTTTATTTTGTTCCAGTCATAAAATAAAGTTCCTATGCAAAATTTGGTAAGGTTTTGATATCATCTTCTGGGTCCACCTCAGCAAATTAGATTTTGAGTCGGTAGTATCAGTCAGAAATTTGACACGCAGCTGTTTTGAGGCCCATAAATAAAAATGAAAGGATTGACCGATTGCTACATACAATAGCTCTTTGGAAAGGTATTATTGTGCTCTGTAGCAATATATAATCATCATAGGGATAGGGATATAATTCACTTATACAGAAATAGTCAAATCATGATTTTATTGGTATAATCATATGTATTATAGATACCAGAATGATATAATTTTTATTACAGTAGAATCATATATACACAATCTTAGCATTTATCATCTTAATACGAGTACATCTGACTATGGATGAACATGAAAATAGAAACAAAACAAAGATACTGTAGTTTTCATGGATATTTCTGACAGTTTAGTCTTGAGCTGCTCGCTTTCGAAGATTCGGTTTCTCCTTGCGGTTGTGCTCAACAACTTGTAGCACATTTTGGTAGTGGTCTTCACTTCTGGCTGCTGAAAGGAAGTCAGAGCTAAGCTTAACTCCCCTTTCTGCAGAGTCATTCACCACATTCAAGGCTTCAACATTAGTCCATGATGTCTGGTAGGCTGCAGAGTTAGTCCATTCTTGAACATCGGTAACTAGAAATGCCCAGTTAAGCTTCAGATGATGAAATAGGTACCATGAATCTGGTCCAACAAAATCAGCCAGAGTGGTCTTCTCAGTCAAGTCATCAGGAAATCTGGGCTTTCCAAACCCAGTACCAAACCGTCCTTGTGGGTTGGTTACTGGAAAATCTGGCTGAACCTCCAGAAGTCTGTCTGCCAGAGCACGGCGATGGTCATGAGGAACAACTGAGCTGAAGAGGGCAAGTGGAACCATCTCTTCTGTGAGGTACCAGAGATGTCGTTTGAAGGCTTTCAGGGCACTTCTTGAGATTCCAGCATTGACAGCTTCATACTGTTTCAGTTTGGAGATGAGCTGCAGGTCATTCCATGGGGCATCGGTGACAGAGGTACATGTCATCCACCAGGAGCTGTATACTAGAGTGACAAACGTGACAAATTCTCTGATCTTTGGCACTTGTTTTTCTGTGGTAATTGTACCTGCTGGAAGATCAGCGATTTGTTTTTCGAAGAGACATAATTTGATTGAGTAGAGGAGCTTCGCCATCCATCTGGCTTTATGCAGTGCACCAGGACGCTTGAAGGTTATTTGATGTTCAGCTACTTCACCATCAAGGAATACAGTACACAGATCAACAAATTCCAAATAATCATCACGTCTTAGAGATTGCTCGGTGTGACAGAGTCTGAGAACATTATTTTGCCAGTCACTTGTCAAACTTGTTGCTGCTTCATTTAGTTGAGATGGATCAAATCGTGAAAGTGGTTCATTGAATGTGTGTGGAAACATTTCAAAGTTCTTGTGAAACCTTGAGAAGAGGAAGATATCTGGTGACTTAGATGCTTCAACTTTAAGATCAGTAAAAATGTGCGTAAGAATGACTTCACCAATGTGGTGTCTGCAGCCTGACCACAGAAGAGCTTTGTTAAGCCGTTGTTGAATTGTTACACAAGCTGCACTGATGTGGCCGGTGTTAGATGCAGTTGTGTCAAATGTCAAGTTGACAACATTCTCTTGGCAGTTCCATGATTCAAGTAGGTTATTAGTCAGCTGAGCAATTATATCTCCAGATTTACGGTCTGTTCCAGGCTTGTAGGATGGAACACCCAGCAGCTTCATATCAGTTTGAGAACCCAAAAGCACAGCCAGGCGTTCTTCAAAAGTGTTTTGGTTAGTTAAGCATGGAAGCAGCTTTGAGTCCCAGTGCAACGTAGCAAGCTTCAGAGGTATCCATTTGTCCTTACAGGTAGTAGCAATATGCTGTCCAATTTTGCGTCTTGATTTATCTGCTGTAGCATATGATGTTGACACCTTCGCTACATCCCCTCCTGTTTCTTCAATAAGAGCTTCTGTGAAAGCAGCCTGTTGGGTTGGTGTCATCTTCATCCTTGTTGCCAGTGAAACAAGACTGGGCCTCTTCAGGATGTCATGTGGAATGAAAACTGATGTGTCAGGTCTATCTAAACGATGATGACTTCTTGAGGTTGTTGGTGTGCTTGTTGAAGGTCCAAGAGTTACTTCTTCATCACTGTCACTAATATTATACACAGTGGTTGTAGTATTTATGTTGAACTCCAGCTCCATACTTGCTCACCTCTCTGATTCCTTTTCCTCGCGGTTCACTTTACGCTGCATCTTATCTGCCAACAGTTTATCTTGGCAGCCAAATGTTGCACAGCGATCTGTCTTCATAGATTCCAGGAATGCTAAGTCTTCAGGATTCTTGATGTGAGAACTAGCATCATTGGGCCACAAGGGAAATGTCTCCATAAATTTCATCTCCATTTGATTCACCTTTGTGATGCTTGCTGGAGTTGTTCTTCGGTTGATAGGGATTGATCTAAGCTTGGAATTATCATCTGCAAGTTTGATAATTTTCTCAATAGCCTTGCGTTCAGAGATGATAGGAATATTAGCCTTGCCATAAAATGGTGTCACTTTCTGCAGTACAAGCTTTGCTGATTCCCACCGAGAGCGTCGTTCAAGTTTGCCATCTTCCGTAAGTTGGAAGTCTGGTGCCATTGATCTGGGAATCTTGTTCAGTTATGGCACTTCCAAGACCAAACACCTTGGTGGACTCTCTTGTTGCAACAGATGCTTTCTTTACTGTGCCATCCATTGTTTTATCTGAAAGAAAAAGGTAGTATTAGTAACAATAATGTCATTTCATAATTATGTACAACAAATAAATCAATTATCCAATGTTATTAGAGTATAGCCTAATAATTGTTTTAATCATCTTGTCTAGTTAAAAGATCTCTGTAAAGACAAGATGACTACAACATTCAGGATATTCTTTAATTTATATATTATATTTTAAAAATACTCTTCATTTAGCTTTATATCCATATTTTGAAAAAAATCATTATTTTGACTATTTGTATATAAATGAATTGTATCCCTATCCCTATGATGATGATATATTGCTACAGAGCACAATAATACCTTTACAAAGAGTTATTATATGTAGCAATCAGTCAATCCTTTCATTTTTATTTATGGGCCTCAAAACAGCTGCGTGTCAAATTTCCAACTCTGATATCACCGACTCAAAATATGAAATGGTGAGGTGGACCCAGAAGATGATGTCCAAACCTTACCAAATTTTGCATAGCAACTTTATTTTATGATTGCAACAAAATAAAATTTGGGACAGATCAATCCAACATCTTTTTAAAAATAGTTGGGCGTTTGATGCACCCTAACCCACACACCAGATTAGAAGTTGGTACTTCGCTTATTTTTCAAGATATTTCGCTCACAAGGTTCAGACATATATATGATGGCGGCCATCTTGGATTTTGACGTGGCGCCCCAATTTTCAATAGCGTTCTTCCTTATGCCGAGATACACCCACACACCAAATTAGAAGTTGGTACTTCGCTTATTTTTCAAGATATTCATCTCACAAGGTTCAGACATACATGGCATCAGACATACATGGCGGCGGCCATCTTGGATTTTGACGTGGGTTGCACCCACACACCAAATTCGAATGCGGTCCTTCGCTTACGCATGCACGCACGCCCGCACGCACGAACGCCCGCACGCAAACACGCACACACGGACGGACGGATGGACACACGGACAGAGGGGAAAACCATAGTCCCCCTTTCGCTCCGCTGTGCGACGGGGGACAAAAAAAAAATATTGCTGGTCTCTGGTCAGACCAAAGTTCCAGAATTGATGCGGCGATGCGGTTTTTTTTTTTCTTGTTATTTTTTGAAAAGCATCGATTGCACATATAAAGGTGTTGTTTTTTGTGTCCTCATGCTTTGCGGTCCTCCTCATATGCCGTGGCACCATCCAGAGAGAAATTAAAGACAGCCAATGGGACAGGTAGGCCTTTTTGTAAATAATGAACACAAGCTTAAGTTATTTTAAAATGTATTTATTCTAAAAATCATTAAGTTCTTCAAGCATATTATAGACTGCCATTTCGTTCTCGAGATCGCCTCGCCGTACCGTCAAACATTCTAATGCGTCGATCGCGTCAACACTGCGCATGCGCAAGTGGTCTGAATGATTTATACGCTGAAAAAACCGCGCATGCGCAAATGACTACACCCGCTGGAAAGCTGTTCGTGCACGGGATAACACGATGCATGCACGTGGTGACGTCATAACGTAAACAGATCACATTTCTTAATTTATCTCCCGAACCACCAGTCGGATTTTGACGCCGTGAAGGTCTTCGTGTAGTGTGAATAAATGCACAAATTTTAAGACCACCCCTGACTTTGTGGGCCTTGTGGTTGTAGGGATATCCTGGACGAACCGCGAGACGATGTTTATTTTCAAAAAAATGGATTCGTATTTACGCAGGACACATATTTCAGAATCACGTGGTGACGTCAAGGCGTAAGCGGCTCACATGTATTCATTTATCTGCCGAACCGCTGAATCGATTTTGACGCTATAAACGTCATCGTGTAGCCCGCAGCACTCTAGGCCTTCTGGTTGCTTTACACAAACCCGACAAAGAACGTCTTCGTTTCAATAAATGACAATATCCAGCCGATTGGATTCATGATGGCACGGCACACAAAACTACTTTTCTCTTTGGAACGGCTGGTTGGATTTGGACAAACTAAACGTAGTTTCGTAGGGGAGAACCGTGCGCGAACGTCCATACCAATGGCGACCCTCAGACACGTATTTCCCGAGATAACGCGCCGGCCCGGCAACAAGCATACATTGTATGGCTCCTCACGCTCGAAATCGCGTTTTCGGCGAGAACGTGACGTCACGGCTCACTTAATTGCAATTATCTCGTCTCGGCGACGCCTCAAGTATACGCGAATACTTCAGGCGGCGCGGCATTGTTTATGTTTAATGTGCTCTATAATTTATGATGTGCTCTATATTTAAATATAGACGGCGCACGCTGTTGTCGGTACCGTTGGAAATAAATAAAAAAAAATTGTTCACGCGCAGGGTCAAAATCGATCTCGGCCTAAGATAGGGTTAATGTCAGTAGAAAAATGAAATCACAGGTAGAGATGGAGGATGACATGACATGATGGTGTAACTACCATCATGAATCCCCAGAGGGCAGAGTGGGATTACACCACTTCAGTAATATATATATTGTGGCGGACACGAAAGCCCACGTGGTGACATCATTCCGCGCACCAAGTGGGCGACGGCCACGCCCGAGGGGTAGACGTGGCCTCAGGATATACACCGGGCGCGCAGCCCGGAGCGCGCCAGTGCTACAGTGACCTCTTGTCAATAAAGACACTTTTGTTTTAACCGCGTTGTCCGCTTCCTCCTTGGTAGCAAGTCGCGCGCGTAGCACCGCACTTCATTGGTGACCTTCGACATTCTGGTCAGCCGCCGCTGACCACCCGAACCCGCCACAGCCATGGCAACCAACGCGGTCTCGTCAAGCTCCCCGAGTTCTGGGAGGCACAAGCTGAAGTTTGGTTCCTGCAGGCAGAAGCCCAGTTCCAACTTCGAGGCATCACGGTCGACGAGACCATGTACTGCCACGTGGTCGCCTCCCTCGGGCCCGGCGCGGCCGCCCGCGTCGTGTCGGTCCTGAGGAATCCACCGGCCGACGGCAGGTACGAGGCGATCAAGCGCCTCCTCCTCGCCACGTTCGGCCTCACGGTGGACGCACGAGCCGACCGCCTCTTAGACCTCCCCGAGCTCGGTGACACGCGACCATCGGTCCGCATGGACAATATGTTGTCGCTGATGGGCGACGAAACCCCGACCGCTCTGTTCCGGGCGTTATTTCATCGCCAGCTGCCGGCACGAGTCCGCCTCGCGTTGGCAGGTTCTACGACAACGGAACCCCGGGCCCTCGCTGCCGAGGCCGACAGGTTCTTCGCAGCTTTGGACACGCAAGCGAGTCTTGCCGCGGCCGTCGCGGCTCTCGGGGCTGCTGCTGATGCACCACACCTCGTGTCCGCCGCCACGTCCTGCCCACCACCACCGCCGCCGCGAAGAAACCCGCGGCCTCCGCCGCCGCAGCCGCCCACCTGGTGTTTCTTCCACGCCAAGTTCGGCCACAAGGCTCGGCAGTGTCGCCCGCCGTGCTCATTCGGCAGGTCGGGAAACGGGCAAGCCGACGCTCGGTGGCGGCTTTGAGCGTCGGCGGTTCCAACAGCCTACTGTATATAACGGACACCTTGTCCGGGCGCTGTTACCTGTGCGACACGGGAGCGCAGGTGAGTGTCGTTCCTGCCGGTACGTCCGGCAAGCAAACCGCGGGCCGTGGCCCCGCGCTGCTTGCTGCCAACGGTACGTCTATACGCACGTACGGAAAACGCTGTCTCTCTCTGCGGTTCGCAGGGCAGGTTTTCCGGTGGTCGTTCGTCACAGCCGACGTGCCCATGGCATTACTCGGCACGGACTTCTTATGTGCTCATGGACTATTGGTCGACGTCAAGCACAGAAGGCTTGTCCTGGCGGAGACGTTCAGCTCGCTCGCTTGCGCGCTGCCCCGCTCGTTGAGCAGCTCACAGAGCGGCTCATTGAGCGGCTCGCCGAGCGGCTTGCTGAGCGGTTCCGTTCCGGCCAGGTTCATCTGTACGCTTCCGGCAGCGGACGAATTCACCTGCCTCCTCGCCGGTTTCCCGGCCCTCACGCGGCCCACCTTCTCGGCGGGGGCCGTTAAACACGGGGTGGAACACCACATCCCCACCTCCGGGCCACCGGTCTATGCCCGGGCACGCCGCCTCGAGCCGACGAAGCTCGCCGTAGCTAAAGCTGAGTTCGCTACGCTGGAGCGACTCGGCATCGTGCGGCGCTCCGAGAGTGCCTGGGCGTCGCCGCTCCACATCGTGCCCAAGCCCGGCGGGGGATGGCGACCGTGCGGGGACTACAGACGCCTCAACGACGCCACCACCCCCGACCGCTACCCCGTCCCCCACATACAGGACTTCTCCGCCCGGTTGGCGGGCATGTCCTTCTTTTCAAAGGTGGACCTCATACGCGGCTACCATCAGGTCCCCGTCAGGCCGGAGGACATCCCAAAGACGGCGGTCATCACGCCATTCGGACTGTTCGAATTTCTTCGGATGCCCTTCGGGTTGAAAAATGGGGCTCAGGCGTTCCAGCGACTTATGGACAGCATCTTGCGCGACTTGGATTTTATATACGTCTACCTGGACAACATCCTCGTCGCCAGCGCGTCCCGCGAAGAGCACCTTCACCATCTCCGCACGCTCTTCGAACGTCTGGGCCAGCATGGCCTCATGGTGAACCCCGCTAAGTGCCGGTTCGGCATCGCTGACATCGACCTTTTGGGGCACCGTGTCACGAGGCACGGGGCTGTCCCCCTACCGGCCAAGGTGGAGGCGGTGAGGGGGTTTCCGCGCCCCCGCACGATTAAGGGGCTCCAGGAGTTCCTGGGCATGGTGAACTTTTACCATCGGTTCCTGCCCCGCATTGCTCAGCTCCTGCGGCCCCTCCACGAGGCCCTCCGAGGGAAGCCGGGCAAAGGTGACGTTACCTGGACCGAGCAGATGGACACGGCGTTCGCGGGCGCGAAGCTCGCCTTGGCTAACGCCACCATGCTCGCGCACCCGGTGCCCGATGCACCGATCGCCCTCACCACCGACGCCTCGGACTACGCGGTGGGCGCGGTGCACGAGCAATGGGTGTGTGGTGCTTGGCAACCGCTGGCGTTCTTCAGCCGGCAGCTTCGCCCGCCCGAACGCCGCTATAGTACCTTCGAACGCGAGTTGCTCAGGCTTCACCTGGCAGTCAGGCACTTCCGCCATCTGCTCGAGGGCCGTGTGTTCACGGCCTTCGTCGACCACAAGCCGCTGGTCTCCGCGATGGGCAAGGTCGCCGAGCCGTGGTCGGCCCGGCAGCAGCGTCACCTCTCGGCCGTGTCCGAATACACGACGGACATCCGGCACGTCGCGGGAAAGGACAACCCGGTGGAGGATTGCCTTTCCCGGTCCGTCGCCCACGCGGTCCACCTTGGCATCGACTATGCCCGGATGGCGGCGGACCAGGCCACCGACCCCAGGCCTTGCGGACCGCCGTCACGGGCCTCCACGTCACCGGGGTGCCGTTCGACGGCGCGGGCACGGCCCTCTTGTGTGACGTCTCCCTCGGGAGGCCTCGGCCCCATCGTGCCCGTGGGCTGGCAGCGCCAGGTTTTTGACGCCATCCACGGCCTGTCCCACCCGGGCACGAAAGCCTCCCAGAGGTTGGTCGCCGACAAGTTTGTCTGGCATGGCCTCCGGAAGGCCGTCCGCGGCTGGACCAGGACGTGCCTCGCGTGCCAGCGCGCGAAGGTGCACCGGCATACCCAGGCCCCATTGGCCCCGTTTACGGTGCCGGCACGTAGGTTCGACCACGTGCACGTGGACCTGGTGGGACCTCTGCCCCCCTCGCGGGGTTTCACCCATGTCCTTACCATGGTGGACCGCACCACCCGGTGGCCGGAGGCCGTGCCTTTGGCGGCGGTGGCATACGTCGCGCAGGCGTTCATCGCCACCTGGGTCGCCCGGTTCGGCACCCCCTCGGACATCTCGTCCGACCGCGGCCCCCAGTTCACCTCGGAGCTCTGGGCCGCGGTCGCACGGGGGCTCGGGGTCCAGCTGCACCGAACCACGGCCTACCACCCCCAGGCCAACGGCCTGTGCAAGCGGTTCCACCGCTCGTTGAAGGCCGCGCTCCGGGCCACCCTCCGCGACGGCGGCTGGGTCGACAGGCTCCCCTGGGTCCTGCTGGGCCTCCGGACGGCGCCCAAGGAGGACCTGCGCGCATCCGCGGCGGAGTTGGTCTTTGGACAACCGCTGCGGGTGCCGGGCGAGTTCCTCCCCGACCCCACGGCACCTTGGTCCGTGGCGCAGGAGCGCTCCGCGCTGCAGGAGACCGCCCGGAGGTTCGCCCTTCGCCCACGGCGCACCACGGGCAGTCGGGCACCCACCCACGTCGCCCCGGAGCTTCGCACCGCGGAGTATGTCTTCGTCCGGCACGACGCCCACCGGACACCACTGCGGCCCCCGTACGACGGGGCCTTTCCGTGTGCTGGAGACCGGGGTGAAATACTTCACCTTGGACATCGGCGGTACTCCCGACCGCGTCTCGGTGGATCGACTCAAGCCGGCCCACCTCGACGTGGACCACCCACCGCCGGTGGCTCGGCCCCCGCGTCGGGGCCGCCCCCCGGCGGGCAGACCCCCGGCACCGCCCAGCACCGCCGGCACACCGCCGGCACACCGCTCCCCGGTCCGGCACCCATCCCGGGTACAGCCGGGGGCATCCCAGCTGGCATACCTGCACCCCGGACGCCGCCGGTCGCCAGAGGGCGCTTCGGCCGGGTCATCCGTTTGCCCCGCAAACTGGCCCTCCAGGTGCGCGGGAATTCTGGGGGGGGGGGGCGCGTGTGGCGGACACGAAAGCCCACTGGCGTGGTGACATCATTCCACGCACCAAGTGGGCGGCGGCCACGCCCAAGGGGTAGACGTGGCCTCAGGATATACACCGGGCGCGCAGCCCGGAGCGCGCCAGTGCTACAGTGACCTCTTGTCAATAAAGACACTTTTGTTTTAACCGCGTTGTCCGCTTCCTCCTTGGTAGCAAGTCGCGCGCGTCGCACCGCGCTTCAATATAATCATTCACCATACTATGACAGGATAAGGTCAGTTCATAAAATCGTTAAGTTACAACAAATAGTTCCAAAGAGTAGATGGAATTAAGCAGAATAAGTAACCAATTATTGATGAGGACAGGGGTTCTCAAATCCAGGGTCACGGCCCGAAATTGAAAAAAACCCTATTCCGGGTACAGCCGGGGGGGGGGGGGGGGGGGGTTAAGATTCATGTCAAAAGCGTTTTCTCTGAGAATTTTTATATCGTAGGTACTGGTACCACAAGTAAGTACCAGTACCATTTGGTTCACATGATTTCGAATTTTGAGTTGTGGCCAAAAAAGTTTGGGAATCACTGGATTAGGGTTATAAAAGCAATTTCTATCACGACTGCATTGATCGAGAATATAATGTTGCTTGACAATCATTTTCGCAATGCCATTTTCACACAACTCTTTCCAATTGTTATGGCGATGATATAATTACTCCCACATGGAAGCGTAAGCTTCACATTTTTTCAAAATTATTTTGGGATCGTCTTTGTATCATAGGTATTGACCACCACGATCACACTGGCCAGCATCAATTTCAGAAAATAAAATATATTTTGGCAATCGGTTGTCATCCATATGACATGGCCGAACCAACACAGTCTTGCTCTGGCCAGATGTGCGAACATCGGTTTGAAATGCGAAATGCGCTCAACTTCTCGGTAACATGCAGTCAGATCAATTTATGATCAGAATTTGACCAAGTGATGTTGCTGAAGTGCATCGAGTCATTTAATTTGGTTGGTATACAGGGGGAAAGTTTCAAGTTCATAGGTAAGAGTAGATAAAGCGACACGATAGATAATTATGTTTGCAAATTAATGCCATATGAGTGCCAGACACGACTCCACAGTTTGCCGAAGCTTGCAGCCACGGCCGACAAGACAACGAATTTCACAAAAGTATCGATATAAACACACACCACACACACCACCCACACACACCACCCACACACACCACCCACACACCCACACACACACCCACACACACACACACACACACACACACACACCCACACACACACACACACACACACAATTTTTTTTTTTTTTTTTTTAAAGAAAAGGTGCTTCCAACCAGAAAGGAAAAAAACTAGATCAACTCCGCAAATTTGAGCACATAAGCAAGAGCAGACCCGGTCTCAGGCAACGTTTCACCCACTTCATGGCAGGCTTCCTCAGGCCAATAGAATCGATGCCAATACGTATTTTAAAGGATTGCATGATGTTTACATGTACAGTTGCACCACTGTATCAGGTACCCTGGTTATTATAAGCATTCAGAACACGTTTTAATCATGCATAATTTCCCCGTATACACCATCCACATTGCTGGAAATGGCCAAGTGTGCAATGCGTATCACCTCGTAGTCTCACCTTTGTTCTGTGCAGCATTTCCTTGGTAAATTTATACTGATCTTTCAGCGTTGTGTGACGCATACGCAGACCCACCAGCTCTCGCTCTGTCTTTGCACGACGATCTTCCACCTGGTTGGTAACACCACACAAGCTTAGGTATGCAGCACTAACCACTTAAATCAGCATAACAGATATCTACAGGTTTTTTTTTTCGTCCACTAGGTCGAGGCTCATGGAAGAGCTGAACATAGAAACTACAACAAAAGGAACATGAGATAAGGTGGGCAGCTGCAGATGAAGGCCATGTAGATGGATACGAGTTCAGGTGTGCCAAGGTAGGACTTTGTATGACAGAAGATGCCCAATCAGTGATTTATCTTTGGAGGCCAACTTAGAAATGTGGATTGCACAAGAAAGATCAAGGCTGATAGTGGCACTTAGGAGTTTAAATGACAGAATTTCCCCGAGAGGATCATTAACCCTCCGTTAGTGTGGTGAGGTATCTCAAACCCATTTTCCTTGTTACTAATCTTGTCCAAAACCCCAACTCATTAACAGGGGGTTAAGAAAGTAGATGAGAAGATTTGCCATACGGTCATTTCGGAGAAAGAGTGGGAGCGAGATTTGTCAGGATTGAAAGACATCTGCCCATTGAAATACACAGGTGGCTGCCTGCCTTTATGAAGGATGAGGGATGTCATGGCAGAGGGTGGAGTCACCAGCAAATAGATAAAGGAGATTTCCAGAGTCAGAGAGACTGTTGATGAAAATTAGGAATAAGATTGGGCCCAAAACACTGCCTTGGGGAACTCCAGCCTAAACAACGAGAGGAGACGAAATAATTCCATCGAGAGCCACAAAAAAAAATTGGCTCCGAGAAAATTGACATTGGCTCCGAGAGTAGAGGAAGTAAAGCCATGTATGGAGTTGGCTTTGGATGCCATAAGCAAAAAGTTTGGAGAGAAGTGAGATGCCAAACTGTCTTCTAGATATATCTTGAGCTTTCGATAGTGACCAATCTCATGTCTGAAGGCCTCCATCCATTGTTGGGAAAGTAAAATCAGCATGTCCAAGATAGGTTGAGGTCATCAAGACCTTGTCTGAATCTGAATTTGTGATCCGAGATGAGGCTGTTGGAGAAAAGGAAGGATTAATGTCAAATGTGATGATGAATTCAATGACATTGCTGATGATTGGAAGTAAGCTGATAGGTCTGTAGTTAAGGGAATCCGTTTTTGCAACTTTTTATGCAATGCAGTGATGTTGGTGGATTCACAAGCAGATGGAAGAAGACCTACAGCAAATGATAGGGTGAAAAGCACAGGAAGAGGATGTGCAAGAGCAGCAGACCAGGTTTTGAGGACATGTGTGCTGATGCCGACTGGTCCAGTTACAGAACCAGAGTTGAGGTTTGCCAGAATATTCTCCACCTTTTCAAGTGCAGAATACAGAGTCCAGGAGCAGTTGAGTAAGACTGGGTAGAGTGAGTATAGAGAGTGAGGGGTTCGAGACACAAAGTTTGGAAGCAAACCGAATGGAGGCATTCAGTCTTCTCATGAGCAAAGGCGATTATGATACCATTTGAAGAGAGGGAAAGGATGGAGGGGAAAATACACCAGACAGACTTAACAAGGTACCATCAGGTTTTAGAGGAGGGA
The DNA here is from genome assembly GCF_964187855.1 of Myxine glutinosa. Taxonomy (NCBI): domain Eukaryota; kingdom Metazoa; phylum Chordata; class Myxini; order Myxiniformes; family Myxinidae; genus Myxine; species Myxine glutinosa. Next base: position 96,749,836 of record NC_136264.1, on the reverse strand, counting down.
GACAAGTTTGAAAGTTCAATCTTGAAGTTGGACAGATGTTTTCTGGCTCTTCCGAGTGGACACACTCGTGTGCTCTGTGGAATGACCCGAGATTGCCTTCAGCTAAAATTATTGCATACTCACAACCCTAACAGTTTTCTTTAAGCAAACAGCTAACGTAACAGACAGTTAAATTCCAATGATAAACCGAAGGCATAGCATGGAAGGAATCATACAAACCTCAGCAAACAATGAGTTACCCCTGCTGTTTGGATCCTGAGCTTGCTGCCTGGCTTGATCTAGCTGGACCTGGAGCTCCTGTTGGGACTCTCTGGCTTTCTGGAACAAAAGAGATAAAGACCATTTGATAAATGTTTGAAAAATGGTAAAGGTTTATCTTTGTGTGCAAGATGAAAAACATGTCCTTTACAGATATATGAAATCTGAAAATGTGATAGCAGTCAAGGGTTAGAATGATCATATAAAAATGCAAATTCTGTTGAAAAAAATGGGGACATAGGTTAGAACAATGCATAGACTGTAATTCATACACAGAACATATAGTGGGCAGGGGCTTCGACAAAAGTCTATATGTAGTCACGTTTAATGATCCCATGCCACAACAACTCATTGCCGCAGTCAGGTGTGGTGTTGCAACTGTCCAAGCAGGAACTTAGTAAATGACCAAATTAACAAAGTGAATGCAGAGTGGTTTGTACTGCCTCATGACTCCGAATGCAGTTTGATACCATACCCGTTATAAAGTTGATCAGGTTGATCAACCCAAGTCGAGTCTCCCAGTGAATCCTCCATGCTATCCCCAGTGGTGCAAGACTTACTGCTCCCAAGTCCAAAGTTCATCTCACAGCAAGATAATGATCCAAAACACTTAGCTGGCATAATTAAAACTTATTTGCAAAATAAAGAAGAATCTGGAGTTCTTCAACAAATGGAAATCAATGCATGTTGGAAAAGAATGCAGTCCACATTGATGCATGATCAACATAATCAAAGGATTTCCCATACATGGCCTCCTACCATACCTTTCTAGCCAAATAAAGATGCACAAAACAACCATGAAAAGCTACACAAGGTTAGCCCTTTGCCGTTTCGAACCCTTCCCAGAATTCCTCCACAGTTGGAAAGACATTCACAAGTAGTACATACATGAGAATCCCAATCCTACAGAGTACACAGCCCCTCAGCCACAGGATCAGTTTCATTGCTTATTAGCAAATAATCAGCAACAGCGCAGACAGAAACGCGCACCATCGAAGTTCCCAAGCACGTACCACATGCAAATGCCAAAAGCAGTCAACACACATGAAAAACATGACCCAATCACATCTCTCACCTACGACTGGAAGGAATAACTAATTAGCTAATAAATGTGTGTGCATGCGTTTATGTGTGTATGAGTGTATATGTGGCCTGTTCATCGATTTCTATACAAATATCCAAATCTTGCGTATGTGCTGGGGGTACCCAGGGTGAGGTCATGGGCACCCGACCTTCCCAGCAACCAAAAGCAATTCTCTGTATGTATGCGTTTGTATGTCTCAAAAATCAAGACAATGGTCTCAAACAAGGAAATGAGGGCAGTTGTCCCATCATTGCCATGGTGCACTCCCAGGTTAATTTTTGCTACAGCTTTTAAACAATAACGTTGATGGTTCACTAAAGTCTATATAATCAGATCTTGATTGGGTGACCCAACTTGTAATCTATAAACCAGAGGATACACCTCCTGTTGATATCCCCTTGCATTTTGCATGATCCACTGTAGGTTTGCAATTTGATCTCAAGTACCTCTTCCTCTTTTGAAAACTGCTTGGTCAACTGGCATATCTCGCTTAAGGAATTCTTCTATTCTGTGTTGAATGATCTTTACTAACATCTCGTTGGCATGTGACATCAATGCAATGGTTCGACTGTTTGAACATTCTCTTGCATCACCTTCCATTGACAATGGCATGCAGAATGGCTGCTTCCACATTTTGAGCAATATAATCTTGCTTCAGATCTGTGTTAAAATTGTTTAAAACATTTTTAAAGCTGTTAAAATTTTAATTGCCTCCTCCCCATCTACCTTGAAGAGTTTGATTGGGATTTCATTGGCACCTCATGCTTTTCCATTTTCCAGCTTTCAAGGCTCGACACATACCTCACATTCTATCACAATTGGTTCTTGCTCATATTCTCTTTCTTCAAAGTTTGCCATCATATTGCTATCCAGTTTGTATAGAGTTTCAGTATCGGCCTTCCATCTTTTTCACCTGTGTTCCTTCTGCGAGATATTTCCTGTTTTATATATGAAGCCTTCTTTCAGCTTGCTTTTGGGATGTTGTTTTTGGCATCTTCTTTTACAATGTCTTCAACCCCTTGCCACAATTTGTCTGGCATTGTCAGTATCTCCTTGATAATTTTACTCGGCCCCGTCTGTGGTTATGTCATGTGCTGTATGATGAAATACCGTATAAACCGCACACGAGTATACCCTGCAGTTGGAATTTTTAAAACCAACTTAATGTATAGCCGGCATGTTATTCGAGTGAAAATAGTGGTAATTGAGAACTTTTTTTTCCCCCACATGAATCCAGTAATAGTTATAAATCCTTTAAAATGAAAAAAAAAGTTTGTGTTTTAAAAAAAAAAATCGTCAGTAACAATGTAGAAAGCACCTCCAGAGCATTGAAGTAAGAGACAGCCTCAGCTGAGACTTCTTCATGCTCACATTGCAGCCTCTCGAGTTGGTGGCACAACATGGCCGCAGTTGTATCGGCCTGTTCCACTCGCAACTGCAGGTGTTCGCACTTTTCGGTCAACAACACCTGGCACAACATGCATGTACAAAAGGCCTTTGAATGAAAATAATAATAAAAAATAAAAAAAACTTCAAAAAACGAGGAATTGTGATATTCTCCACAAAGTCACAGTCCAAAAATTTACGAACAGGAACGTACGATTCAATGCCCTACTTCATCATTCACAAATAAAATTACCGTATAAAAATGTAAACGCATTCCACCACATTATACTTCCAATAACATTGCCCGAATTCACACCTTGCAATCCAAAAGGAGATCATCATGCAATGAAGTTGGTGAAATTCGGTTCAAAAACACATTCCAGTCATAAACAGTCTTTAAAGTCATAAACAAAATATCAAAATCGATATCCTGACTAGGTCAAAAGCCAAAATGAAAATCTCAACAGTTGGTACCTTCTCTTGTTGCAGACTGGCAATGGTTGCAGCATAATACTCATCCTCAGTTGCCCCCTTATTTTCTACCTTGGCCCAGGCCTGCATGTTGCCTTTGTATGTTGCTAGTTCAGTCCCCATTTGGCCCACCCTTTCCTGGCACTGACGAAATGCAAGCTGCACCTCCTCGGTTTCACTCTGTTGTCGCACCAACTGTAAGACAGCACATAAGAATCACCAGAATTGTAGACTTGTGTGAACTGTGCCAAGATGTACTCATCTTCTTCAATTAGCTACAAAATCAATGATGCTCGAGAGGTTTTGGAGCACAATGCTTAGAAAGTTGTCGAACGATCGTCGATCAATTGGCTTTACATCATTTTTACTTTAAATTGTATCTTGGTAATTACTAATCGGACCGCAGTGGATATATGCAAGATATGGTACCAATATATTTATTTATTTCACAACTGCTTCTATTTTCTAACTGCAAAGTTGGACTTGGAAGCTGATGATCACCCACTCAACACTCAAGCAGTGAGGTCAAGAAAGATTATCCCTCGTTTGACTCGGCAAATGGCATTTCCATCTTATGATGTGAATTTTCCAATACAAAAAGCTTTAACCATTTTACAAGAATTTGTTCACATCGTTGACTTTATTTTGTCAGTCCGACTTTCTCACACCACAACAGCAAACTATTTGGTGCTTTCAAGTTGTTTGAAGGTGTGCTACATTATACATCAGTTTCTGCAGAAACAGACCATCAAGAAAAAATTCAGGACAGCTCACAGGTGAACACTCTTCCAGTTGATTTTTCATGAAAAGTAAAATATATATTTTTAAAAGGTCTCGGCCAACAAAAATTTAAAATTCACAGCACTTAAATTACAATAAAGAATCGATTTGTGTTTGGAGGTTTATAATTATAGAAAGTATAACTTATTGAAGATGTGTGTACATATACAGGGTGTTTCAAAAAAAAGTCGACTATTTGAACGTTTAATTGTAGAAAAATTACAAAAGAAAGCTAGTTCAGTGTACAAAATGTACAAAGTGTGTCCAAAGTGTTCAGTGCAAGTTTTTATTTTTTTTTGATTCGTGATGCATTGATGGAGAGCATACACCATGCCATTTTTCAAATTACCCGTTATATTGCTTGTAATTGACATTTTCAATGGGTGATCTGCCTCTGTTCAAACAGGCTTTGATCCTGAATTCTTCACAACTCATCTGCAAGTGGCTGGAGTGGTAGCCTGATGGTAGTCCTCCACCTCCTGCTTCAGGACAGCCAGGGTTCGAGGTTTGTTGGTGTAAACTTGACCTTTGGCAGCACTCCAAAACAAAACTAGAAAGCATCTGAAAATGAAAAGCCCTCTGCGTCCATTTGTATTCAGACATCTTTGTCTTCTTCCATATGCTCAAAATAACGAAAACAGTTTAGTGGATTGGAACCCTTAAGAGACATCTCAGACACCTCCTCAGGAGGCTCGGCACCCCAGAAGATGTTGTTGTGATTGTTGATAGCCCCATTCAAAGTGTGGAAGTGTTCAGTTCTTCACTGAACCACAAGGAATTGATCCAATTTGGGTACCTTTCCATTCGGTCACTGAACCAAACACTGAACACATTGTTATTCATCTTTCCATGCCAGAGTTAGATTATGCCTTACATATATGATATAGGGGTAGAGCTTGAGTTCAGAAGTGGGAATGCACCACACAGATGAGGATGAGATCGCCAGTTCTCGGGAACAGCGACGATGGGATTTTAGGACTTCCCATAGCAGAATCTCTCACAAGATCAATGTTCCCTCAAGGTAACACTTGGTGGGCGGCCATTGTTGCCTTTATTTTGACTTTTAATGCTCCCATGTGCTTGGAAGTGCTCCACAAACCGCTGAATGCTCCCATTGGAAGGTCCATTACAGGTGTCAACATTGTTATACTAACAGTATCACCGGCGCACCTGCACGTAAGATTTTGTCTAAAACCACAAAGTAACGATTTTCACTTTTTGTTCCACTGTGAATACCATAATTGACAAAGCATCCTAATGACTACTTGTTAGAAATGGCATACCACCACCACCATATCCTGCAAGAGAGAAAGGTATAGCATGAGAAACAACAGACTAACAGGCTGCTCAAATAGTCCACTTTTTTGAAACACAATGTATTATTTTTATTATATATATATATATATATATATATATATATATATATATATATATATATATATATATATATATATATATATATATATATATATATATATTGTTACTGATCGCGGTTTAGATGTTACTTTCCCGAGCGAAGGCTCCGCGACCGAACAGTTATTCCCCGATTAGAACCCGATTCCACCCAAACGTTGGCCGGATCGCACCGCAGCTATTCAATAGGGAAAAGACAAAGGCGACACGGATGTGAAGAAGAAGAAGAAGAAGACAAAAAGGTTGGAAATACTACTAAATTTATTCCTACTATTTACATGCTCAAAGTAACCAAGGAGAAGGAAAGATAATAAAATAATATACAGAAGAATCAGAGACACAGTGCAATTATTAACTTATACAAGCTTAATTAATACCCAGGGACAAGACACACAGAACAAACTCACGTACACAAGAAGGGTGGAGGAAAGGAATGAATGCTGGAAGGAGGAATGGGAAGGTTCAGCTGGGGCAGATGGTTCGGGCTTGATCCCGCACGGGACGTCGGCTGGACCTCGACGGCCACCGATGCCACCGCTATCTGGTCCCCGCGGGGTAACGGGTTGAAGCTGCCTGGTGGAGTCAACGCTGCTTGTGGCGCCAAAGCTGCTTCTCTGGCTCACCTCAGGGCGCGTCTGCCGTCTCTGGCGCAACTGCTGGTAATTGACCTGGAACCTTCTCTCTCTTGGCCCTGGTGTCTCCTCACCATCGACAACTCAACGTCAACCAACGCAACCACTGACCACTCGACGCCACCACTTCTCACCACCGCAACCAACGCAACCCCTGACCCTCCTCTGACGACCAACTCACGACTCACTCTCTCTCTCTTTTAACGCTTCTTGCACGCGCGCCTTTATAGCGCCTCCAGCGATCAAGCCGCCGGCCTTCAGGACACGCCCATCGGTGTGCTCACCTCGGCCCTGATTGGTCGGCACGGCCCTCTAGCTCCGCCCTTGATGACGATGGGCGGGCACGCCTTTCTTCCCCGACCCGAGCCTCGTGGCCAATGGTGGTTTTGGAGGGGAGGTAATTGGCAATCGAGGCTCGGCAATGACGAAAGGGGATGTGAAGGAAATGGGGATTTTGGGGATGGGAATGAAAGGGGATCTATTCTCTTTCACTGGTGCAATGGAGTACTTCAATTAATGGGAGACACAGCCTTACTCTAAAACACAGAATAAGATATAACTATCAAACAGGGGTATTCTATTATTTGGCTGACGTGTATGCTTGTGGACTAATTATGGGATGCCCTTTCACCTTTACACAGCTCCGGAGGCAGGGGGGCGCAGAATAAACAATAATCATCACCAATTTACCACAATACAACACAATCAAAAAAAATACAGGCCTCATATCCACAACAATATATATATATATATATATATATATATATATATATATATATATATATATATATATATATATTGTTACGGTCCGCGGATAAGATGTTGTTTACCGAGCGGAGGCACCGCGGCCGAACAGTTTTTCCCCGACTAAACCCGATTCCCAAACGTTGGCCAGATCGCGCCACAGCTATTCAATGAGGGAAAAGACAAAGACGACACGGATGTGAAGAAGGAGGACGAAGGCAAAAACAGGTTTGAAATACGATTACTATTTATTACTATTTACAGGCTCAAAATAACCAAGGAGAAGGAAAGATAAGAAAATAATATACAGAAGGTATTAGAGACACAGTGAAAATTACTAGCTTATCCTTATCCTATGCAGTCTTAATTTATTCCCAGGGACAAAACAAACAGAACAAACTCACGTACACGAATGGGGAAATTGCAGGCAGGGTTGGCTGGAAGGAGGTGTGTGGCTGGAGCTTGATCCCGCACGGGACGTCGGGCTGGACCTCGACGGCCGCTGATGCCACCGATCCTGTCGTGTGCGCGGATCACGGGTCGGAGCTGCTTGGTGGAGCCGACGCGCTGGTGGGGGGTTTGGCGTGACGGGTTCTCTCCTCTCTCCTTCTTGGTCCAACCACTCTTCACCACCGACAACTCAACGCAACCAACGCAACCACTCAACGCAACCACTGACCACCACTGACGACCAACTCTGACCAAAACCACACAACTCAGCTCTGACGACTCAGCTCTTTTCATGGACCTCCGTGTCATCGACCTCTCCACTCAGCTTTGCTCTGACGACTCCCCTATATCACTCTTGCGCCCGCGCTTTTATAACGCCTCCGGCGATTAAGCCGCCGGCCTTCAGGACACGCCCATCGGTGTGCTCACCTCGGCCATGGTTGGTCGCGCGACCCTCTGGCTCCGCCCTTGATGACGACGGGCGGGCACGCCTATCTTCCCCAACCCGAGCACATGTTCAATGGCGGCTTTGGAGGGGATGTAATTGCCAAATTGAGGCTTGGCCATGACAAAAGGGGAAATGGAGGTTTTTGGGAATGGGAATGAAGGGAATCTATCTATTTCACTTGGTGCAATGGAGTGTCATTTTAATGGAAGACAAGGCCTTACCCTAAAACACATAATAAAGATATAAGCTACTGAACAGGGATATTATAGTGTCCTTCAATGTATGCTTGATGGAATTAACTACCGGGACGCCCTTTTGACCTTTACACAACACTGGAGGCAGGAGGGGCCATATTCAAGCAATATTACACAATCAAAAAAACATAATCCTCATTTCCGCAACAATATATATTGTTACGGATTTATGTGAATTTATGTGAATTACTATTCAGGTCTTTGCTTATTAATGTGTAGTTGATTAAAGGTTGTTGTGATTAAAGGGTCCGGAGCCCTTCTGGGGAAAAGGAGACCGGAAACGGAAGGAGAAAAGACACGAGGTCCGGGAGAGGCGGCGATCTTCCTCTTCCTCGCCGAGCTCCGACGCGAGCGGTATCGATATTGAGCAGCGTGGGGGACGGTGCGTTTGAAAGCCCGTCTGGCGAAAGGAGTTACCTGCACGGGGTAATTACCCATTTACACGTCAAGTTGCCGTGGGTTCGTGCACGGACCAAGCGTCCGGTACAGTTCGCCTCACCGTCTACAAGGACGCGTACGGGTCGCACCTTGGGCCTCGCGCGCTGGGCAAGCCGCGCGTTGCTTTGCCCGCTTTGCTTGGCAAGGAGGTGTGCGCTGCAGCCGTTGTTCCCGGTACGTGACGTGCACGTTTGGGAGCACGTCAGCCAGGGGTTCGTTCAACCGCCCGTGTGCGGAGAAGCCAACCTTCACCTTGGTCTGGAGGGGCCCAGAGACATTGTGAGGGACAGTGACCAAAAGGGGTCGTGAGTGGAGAAAGGGGGGAACATATATAAGATGGCTATCTTAGTAATATTGGTGATTGATTGTTGATGGTTGTTGATTGCTTGGGGAATATATTATTGATTACTCCGGATCCTTGATGTGGGGTTTCTTATTGACTGGAATTCATATTGATTGCGTTACGAAAGCGTATAAATCATAGATCTTTCTGGAGGAGTTCCTCTCACGGTCCGGGGGTCACCGAGACCAGGTAGTCACCGGGAGGACCACATAACAGAAATTGGGGGCTCGTCCGGGATTACAATTTCCGGATTCGCAATTGGGTCTACGTCCGGGATCTATAAAATTTTCTAAATTTTAGTCCGGGAAAGAATTCCCAAGAGTGGGAACTTTTCCAACGTTCCTAAAATTGTTTTGCTCTATCGACAAAACAAAAAAAAAAAGAAAAAAAAAAAGAGAACAACAATAGCAATAATAGTAATACTGTTGCTTTTCTTTGTTGGAAATTTCTGGGGTGAAGGTTAACAGGTGTTACCAGAAGTCACCATGCACCATGGCGTTTGTGGCACAGAACTTTGCGGTAACCCCTAGTGAGGCACAGTTCCGAGCGTTACTAAAAGCGGACCTCTTGAAATTGGCCAAACATTTTAACTTGGAGGTCCGAACTAATTTGAGGAAGGCAGAGTTGCAGACCACGGTGATACAATCTATGGTGGGATTAGGAACATGGGACGAGTTAGCCTGGCAGTGGCTACCCGAAGAACCAGAAGACGTTGAGCTCCGGAAACTGGAGTTGCAATTACGGAGCCAGGAACGGATCAAAGAAGAGGAAAGGAAAGCAGAAGAGAGGAGAGAAGAGAAACAAGCAGAGGAAAGGAGAGTGGAACGAGAACTCCAGGAAAGGTTAAAAGAAGAAGAAAGGAAAGCAGAAGAGAGGAGAGAAGAGAAACAAGCAGAGGAAAGGAGAGTGGAACGAGAACTCCAGGAAAGGTTAGCAGAAGAAGAAAGGAAAGCAGAAAAGGAAAGAGCAGAAGAAGAAAGGAAAGCAGAAGAGAGGAGAGAAGAGAAACCAGCAGAGGAAAGGAGAGTGGAACGAGAACTCCAGGAAAGGTTAGAAGGGAGAAAAGCAGAGGAGAGGAGAGCTGCCAGGGAACTCGAAGCAGAGGAGAGAAAAGCCGAAAGGGAGTTGAAGGAACGTGATCTGGCGCTTCAGCAAGAGATTAAATTCAAGGAGCTGGATTTAATGAGAGAACGGGGAGAGGTACCACCCTTGCTGACGGGGTCGACACCTAGCCAGAACACCTGGGATGTGGGCAGACATGTGAGGCTGGTTCCACCCTTCAGTGAAAAGGAAGTCGCTAAATTTTTTCCACACTTTGAGAAAGTGGCTCGACAGTTAAACTGGCCGAAGGAGGCCTGGACCATACTAGTGCAAAGTGTGCTGGTGGGTAAAGCTCAAGAGATTTATTCGGCGTTACCAATGGACCAATGTGCAGATTATGAGGTATTGAAGAAGCACATCCTCATAGCCTATGAGTTGGTTCCGGAAGCTTACCGGCAAAAATTCAGGAATGCCAGGAAGAGGGAGAGTGAAACCCATGTGGAGTTTGCCAGAGTGAAAGAAAACATGTTTGATCGGTGGTGTGAGTCAAAAGGAGTCGGGAAAGACTTCGAAACATTGCGCGACTTGATCCTGGTGGAGGAATTTCAACAGTGTGTCCACGAGGACATCAAAGTGTACCTGCAGGAAAAGAAAGTACCAAAGTTGTGGGACGCAGCCACCATGGCAGATGATTATGCCTTAACACACCGGATAGGGGTCCACACACCTAGCTCCTCGCCTAGACTTCAGCAGGGGAGTTATGGAACACCCGGTGCGGAGAACAACAATACATGGCGGCGGCCTCGAGAGGATTATGGGGACAACGCGGATACCCCACCTGTTCGAAATCAGAGGGCTACGGGCCCAAGACAAACTTATTTTTCGGGGGGCCCGAGGCAGACCACGAGTTTTTCCTCCGGGCCTACTTGCGCTTTTTGCAAGAAACCTGGACACTTGATGTCCAGTTGTTACCTCATGAAAAGGGAAAACCCAGAGCGGAGTCCGACTATTACCACTCCGCATGCGATGGCAAGCGTAAGAAATCGCCCACAGAAGAGTTACCAACCATTTATTTATGAGGGGTTGGTCTCACTCAAGGGAGACTTGACTAACCCAAGACCGGTTAGGGTTTTGAGGGACACAGGAGCCCATCAATCCTTAATGCTTGAAGGCATTTTGCCATTGTCAAAGAGTACCGCAACTGGTGATAGTGTTCGGTTACAAGGGATCGGTGGCTGTGTTAGTGCCCCACTTCATGTCATCCATTTGGAATCCGATTTGGTGTCAGGACCGGTCACCGTCGGTTTACAAGCCACGCTTCCTGTAGAGGGAGAATCTGTGATTATCGGGAATGATTTGGCCGGGGGGCAAATTTATGGTAACCCGAGGGTGGGTAAAGAGCCCCGCAGGGGAAATAACACCACCCCCGCTCGGAATGGCGACAAAAGTTCCAAGTTATTTGTAGGGGGACTGAACTTCAACACAGAGGAAGAAGTTCTGACCTCTGTCTTCAACAGATATGGGCCGCTGGTGGAAGTGCGGGTGGTAAAAGACAGGGAAACGCAACGGTCAAGAGGGTTCGGCTTTGTCACGTTTGCAAGTGTTACATATTTATGGGAATGTATGTGAATTACTATTCAGGTCTTTGCTTATCAATGTGTAGTCGATTAAGGGTTGTTGTGGTTGGAGGGTCAGGAGCCCTTCTGGAAAAAGAGACCGGAAACGGAAGTAGAAAGACACGAGGTCGAGAGAAGCGACGAGGATTCTTCTTCCTCGCCCCGCTCCGACGAGAGGTGGGATCGATATTGAGCCGTGTGGAAAAGCGGCGTTCCCAAGCCCGTCTGGCGAGAGGAGTTACCGGGACGGGTACCTACCCGGTGGACACGTCAAGCTGCCGTGGGGCCGTGCACCGACCCAGCGTCTGGCACCGTTCGCGGCACCGTCTACAAAGACGCGTACGGGTCGCACGTTGGGGCCTAACACGCGTTGCAAGCGGCGTGTGGCTTTTGCCGGCTTTACAGTACCCGCTTCGCGTGGCCAGGAGGGGGCTGCAGCCGTGGTGCCCGGTACGATACCTGCCCGGTGGAAAAACGTCCACCCGGGGTTCGTTCAACCGCCCGAGTGCGGCGAAGCCGACCAGCATCTTGGTCAGGAGGGGCCCAGAGACATTGTGAGGGACAGAGACCAAAGGGGGTCGTGAGTACAAAAGGGGACACACGTATGTAAGATGGCCATCTTAATCATCTAGGGGATTGATTGTTGAGTGTGAATTGTGGATGGTGGATTGCTCGGGGAATATATCCTTGATTGTATCATTGAAATTGTATGGTATCATTACCCTTGAAATATATCATTGAAAATCAGTTTTCTCTTGGGTGGAATTCATAGGGATTGCGTTGCGAAAGCGCATATATAATACCACTTTCTGGCGAAGTTCCTCTCACGGTCCGGGGGTCACCGAGACCAGGTAGTCACCGAGGGGACCACGTAACAGCAAGCACAAGAGACGCCAGAGAGGCAGAGAAGAATTGGAATGGTAAGGATTTGGAGGGTCGGACCATAACAGTAGGGAAGGCATTTCGTAGGCGTCGAGGGGTCTACAGAAGAGGACCACTTGGCAGTAGTTTTGGGGTTGGCAGCAGCCGATATTACTATGGAGGCTCCCAGAGTTACGGCACCTCCCAAAAGAATGAATGTCAGAGCACTGGCCGAGAAGGAGACCACCAGTCAGGTAACGGCTGGGACAAGGGGTCCCACCGTAACTGTTAGGAGTCTGGATAAGTTGAAGCACTATATACGGGGGAGCCGCCGAGCCGGGGCTCCTACACGGACTAACCGTGAACGCCATGTTCTTAAAGGCGTCCAGGTAGTGAACTTTCCTGCACGGACTAACCGTGAACTCCACGTTCTTAAAGGCGTCCATGTAATGAACTTTCCTCCCCGGACTAACCGTCAACTCCACATTCCTTAAGGCGTCCATGTAGGGAATACTCAGCTGGGCCTCCCGAAAAAGTGCTATCGAGAGGTTTAAATTTGGGGGCTTTGGTCACCACCTCTTAACCGTCATTCAAGAGAAACTAGAAGTGGTTGACGCTTGGTCCAGAGGGAATTAATCTAGGGGATTGTGTGAAATTTTGTTGCTTTATTTTTAAGTGATAACTGTGCCCGGGGGGAACTGATGATTTGGGGGTGTGAGTTATCTGATTTGTTTATCCAAGTTGGCCGGCAAAGAAAGTTTTCGCTGGGTTCAAACTTTCTTTCTTGAAGGGGGGGAGTGTTACGGATTTATGTGAATTACTATTCAGGTCTTTGCTTATTAATGTGTAGTCGATTAAAGGTTGTTGTGATTAAAGGGTCCGGAGCCCTTCTGGGGAAAAGGAGACCGGAAACGGAAGGAGAAAAGACACGAAGTCCGGGAGAGGCGGCGATCTTCCTCTTCCTCGCCGAGCTCTGACGCGAGCGGTATCGATATTGAGCAGCGTGGGGGACGCTGCATTTGAAAGCCCGTCTGGCGAAAGGAGTTACCTGCGCGGGGTAATTACCCATTTACACGTCAAGTTGCCGTGGGTTCGTGCACGGAACCAAGCATCCGGCACAGTTCGCCTCACCGTCTACAAGGACGCGTACGGGTCGCACCTTGGGCCTCGCGCGTTGCTTTGCCCGCTTTGCTTGGCAAGGAGGTGTGCGCTGCAGCCGTTGTTCCCGGTACGTGACGTGCACGTTTGGGAGCACATCAGCCAGGGGTTCGTTCAACCGCCCGTGTGCGGAGAAGCCGACCTTCACCTTGGTCTGGAGGGGCCCAGAGACATTGTGAGGGACAGTGACCAAAAGGGGTCGTGAGTGGGGAAAGGGGGGCACATATTGTTACGGTCCGCGGATTAGATGTTATTTTTACCGAGCGGTGGTGTTCCGCGGCCGAACAGTTGTTCCCTGGCTAAAACCCGATTTACCCAAACGTTGGCCGTATCGCGCCACCGCTATTCAATCGGGAAAAGACTAAGACGACACGGATGTGAAGAAAAGGAAGACGAAGGCAAAGAAAGGTTTGAAATACAATTACTATTTATTACTATTTACAGGCTCAAAGTAACCAAGGAGAAGGAAAGATAATAAAATAATATACAGAAGCTTTTAGAGACACAGGGAAAATACTAGCTTATACAGACTTAGTTACTACCCAGGACAGAACAAACAAAGACGACTCACACGGGGAATTGCAGAGTGGATTGGCTGGAAGGAGGTGTGTGGCTGGGGGGGGAGGACGGCACGGAGCTGGCTGGAGCTTGATCCCGCACGGGACGTCGGGCTGGACCTCGACGGCCGCTGGTGCCACCGATCCTGTCGTGTGCGCGGGATCACGGGTCGGATCACGGGTCGGATCACGGGTCGGATCACGGTCGGAGCCGACGCGCTGGTGGGGGGTCTGGCGTGACGGGTTCTCTCCTCTCTCTTTCTTGGTCCAACCACTCTTTCTCCACCGACAACTCAACGCATCCAACGCAACCACTCAACGCAACCACCGACCACCCCTGACGACCAACTCAGCTCTTGTCATGGACCTCTCTACGCGCTCTTGCTCCGACGACCCAGCTCTTTCCTTTGTACTCGTCTCTCCTCTGTAAAAGCTCATCTCCCCGGGGAACGCCCCCGCGGCGGGTTATATAGGCCCCGCCCCTCAACCTTTGCGAACCTCCCCCAAACGCTCTTCCTCCGCCCTCTCAAACCAAACCCCTCGTGCTCGGTTGGTTGTTCGGGGCTGGCTCACTCCTCCCCTCTATGACGAGGTGGAGACATGCCTTTCTTCCCCAACCCTGCCTCGTGGCCAATGGTGGTTGAAGAAAACCGCCCAAAATGCAGTTGGCCATTGAAATGAAATGAAAGGGGACCTATTCTTATTTCACTTGGTGCAATGGAGTATTTAAATTAATGGGAGACACAGCCTTACCCTAAAACACATAATAAGATATAAGCTACTGAACAAGGGTTTTATCGGGTCCTGCAATGTGGTGTTTATGGAATAACTACCGAGACGCCCTTTGACCTTTACACTACGGAGTTATTTACAAGGAATCATTACATTTTACAGAGGGTGATATTTACAACAATTTACTATACAATAAAAATTTAAAAAACATTCTCATATCCACAACACTATATAAGATGGCCATCTTAGTAATATTGGTGATTGATTGTTGATGGTTGTTGATTGCTTGGGGAATATATTATTGATTACTCCGGATCCTTGGTGTGGGGTTTCTTATTGACTGGAATTCATATTGATTGCGTTACGAAAGCGTATAAATCATAGATCTTTCTGGCGGAGTTCCTCTCACGGTCCGGGGGTCACCGAGACCAGGTAGTCACCGGGAGGACCACGTAACAATATATATATCTGAACTAAGATCAAAATTCTGCTCTGTCAGAGGGTTCTCTTGAGAGCTTGACAGGCAGAGTGTATGTACATGACAGTGACGTCATTACTTGCGCTCATTGAAAGCTGGAGAACTGCACATATATTTGGATTGGTTTGCTCCCGGCTGCATCCAGGGGATTCCATATAATGAGTGGATACCAGAGGTAATGTGCCATGTGGCAGATGGCACTTATCGCTCCCATTAAGGTACAGCATTGCTGGATGGGATACCTTAATGGCGGTTCACCACTGATGGTATGAAATCGAAAAGTGACTGATATGTATGTATGTGTGTGTGTGTGTGTGTGTGTGTGTGTGTGTGTGTGTGTGTGTGTGTGTGTGTGTGTGTGTGTGTGTGTGTGTGTGTGTATATATATATATATATATATATATATATATATATATATAGATAGATAGATAGATAGATAGATAGATAGATAGATAGATAGATAGATATATATATATATATATATATATATATATATATATATATATATATAGTTGCGGTTTTGAGTTTTGTAGAGTCAGTATAATAAAGGTTAAAATTTCCCCCTCATAGTTAGTCACACAAGCAACATGTAGCCTCGTGATAGTGTAGTTATCTCTTAGTATTTGTGAGCTTAGTCCTTTTCCTATGTTAGTTCTGCGTTGAGTAGAGTAAGGAGAATAGATCCTACTTCCATTGACTATCCAGCCTCCCTCGCCTCATGCCCCTTTGCGCTGACTTTGGTTCATTTTGGGCGAATTAATACGAGGCAGGCCTAGGAGGGTCGGGGCGGAGCCGAATGAGGGCGGCAGAGGAGCTGACGGTAAGCACGAGCCGCGAATCAGGGCTCAGAGGTTGTGGCAGCAGCACTGCGTCACAGGGCATGGCTGGAAGGTTCGAGAGGGTTCAAGAAGGTTCGGGGCGTATCTATATAAGCGTCGCACAAAGCCCCCGAGAGGACTGCCCCAGGAGGACTCGCGTGCACTGACCAACCAGGAGGAATCGTTGACGAGCAGGAGTTGAGAGCGTCAAAGAAATTGAGAGATACGCGGGTGAAGAAAGACGCGCATGAACCGGATTACGCGCGATTATAAAGTGACGCTCAGTTGAGCTGGAGGCTGAGCTGCGTACAGTGCATTAAGTCACGCGAGTGATAACGGCTGTGGAATCGCCAGCCGGGCTGAGAGACGTGCATTTTCCGTTCCACCTCATCGGCTGCCTTTGTTCGGGAGACACGCTACGAGGTTCCTTCCACCGCCTGTTTGCCATCTTCGCGGGACGTGCTGGGACCGTGGAGAGCCGGACGGGGCCGTTCCTGGACAACCACGTCGACGCGTTTGGCTGGAACATCAACCCATCTGCAATTCCCTGTGTGAGTGTGACGGGCCCGAGTCTGGGGGGTAAGATAAGACTGACTAA
Source organism: Myxine glutinosa (assembly GCF_964187855.1). Lineage (NCBI taxonomy): Eukaryota > Metazoa > Chordata > Myxini > Myxiniformes > Myxinidae > Myxine > Myxine glutinosa. Next base: position 96,733,276 of record NC_136264.1, on the reverse strand, counting down.
GTGCTGCTCTGTGTCTCTGTGTCCCGATCATTGTACATACGTGTGGGAATAATAATTAAACCCAAGTTCTTCTTTTCCATTCGATCGTCCTCGTGATTTCCTCATTGACTAAGCGTGGTACGAATAAAACCGCTCGAATCGGGTTCCACTACAAAGACTGCACGGACCACGTGGTACTCAATCCGCTCGGCGTACCCAAATCACACGTGGCTCGTGCGAGGCTTGCTTCCTCGCTTCCGTGGCGGCGCAGGGATTTAGGTACGGGCGAGACTTGGTCCCGAAACCCTACCTTGTGTTTTGCCCGGAAGAGGCGTTTCAAGTCTCTCAGTTCCATCAAGCCCAGAAAGGACAAGGGGATTAATCCCCCCTTGGTAAGTGGAAGAAGGGCGGCGGAGAACCGTAACAATAAAAAAATATATATATATATATATATATATATATATATATATATATATATATATATATATATATATATATAGTATATACAGTGGGGAGAACAAGTATTTGATACACTGCCGATTTTGCAGGTTTTCCCACTTACAAAGCACGACAAGGTCTGTAATTTTTATCATAGGTACACTTCAACTGTGGAAGACGGAATCTAAAACAAAAATCCTGAAAATCACATTGTATGATTTTTAAGTAATTAATTTGCATTTTATTGCATGAAATAAGTATTTGATACATCAGAAAAACAGAACTTAATATTTGGTACAGAAACCTTTGTTTGCAATTACAGAGATCAGACGTTTCCTGTAGTTCTTAACCAGGTTTGCACACACTGCAGCAGGGATTTTGGCCCACTCCTCCATACAGATCTTCACCAGATCCTTCAGGTTTCGGGGCTGTCGCTGCGCAACACAGACTTTCAGCTCCCTCCAAAGATTTTCTATTGGGTTCAGGTCTGGAGACTGGCTAGGCCACTCCAGGACCTTGAGATGCTTCGTACGGAGCCACTCCTTAGTTGCCCTGGCTGTGTGTTTCGGGTCGTTGTCATGCTGGAAGACCCAGCCACGCCCCATCTTCAATGCTCTTATTGAGGGAAGGAGATTGTTGGCCAAGATCTCGCGATACATGGCCCCATCCATCCTCCCCTCAATACGGTGCAGTCGTCCTGTCCCCTTTGCAGAAAAGCATCCCCAAAGAATGATGTTTCCACCTCCATGCTTCACGGTTGGGATGGTGTTCTTGGGGTTGTACTCATCCTTCTTCTTCCTCCAAACACGGCGAGTGGAGTTTAAACCAAAAAGCTCTATTTTGGTCTCATCAGACCACATGACCTTCTCCCATTCCTCCTCTGGATCATCCAGATGGTCATTGGCAAACTTCAGACGGGCCTGGACATGCGCTGGCTTGAGCAGAGGGACCTTGCGTGCGCTGCAGGATTTTAATCCATGACGGCGTAGTGTGTTACTTATGGTTTTCTTTGATACTGTGGTCCCAGCTCTCTTCAGGTCATTGACCAGGTCCTGCCGTGTAGTTCTGGGCTGATCCCTCACCTTTCTCATGATCATTGAGGCTCCACGAGGTGAGATCTTGCATGGAGCCCCAGACCGAGGGAGATTGACTGTCATCTTGAACTTCTTCCATTTTCTAATAATTGCGCCAACAGTTGTTGCCTTCTCACCAAGCTGCTTGCCTATTGTCCTGTAGCCCATCCCAGCCTTGTGCAAGTCTACAAATTTGTCCCTGATGTCCTTAGACAGCTCTCTGGTCTTGCCCATTGTGGAGAGGTTGGAGTCTGATTGAGTGTGGACAGGTCTGGAGACGGCTTTGCGGTCTGTCTTTGCGGTCTTTGTGGTCGGAGACGGTCTGGAGACGTCTTTTATGCAGATAACGAGTTCAAACAGGTGCAGTTAATACAGGTAATGAGTGGAGAATGGGAGGGCTTCTTAAAGAAAAAACTAACAGGTCTGTGAGAGCCGGAATTCTTACTGGTTGGTAGGTGATCAAATACTTATTTCATGCAATAAAATGCAAATTAATTACTTTAAAATCATACAATGTGATTTTCAGGATTTTTGTTTTAGATTCCGTCTTCCACAGTTGAAGTGTACCTATGATAAAAATTACAGACCTTTACGTGCTTTGTAAGTGGGAAAACCTGCAAAATCGGCAGTGTATCAAATACGTGTTCTCCCCACTGTATATAGTATATATATAGTATATATATAGTATATATAGTATATATATAGTATATATAGTATATATATAGTATATATAGTATATATAGTATATATATAGTATATATATAGTATATATATAGTATATATATAGTATATATATAGTATATATATATAGTATATATATAGTATATATAGTATATATAGTATATATATAGTATATATAGTATATATAGATAGATATATATATATATATATATATATATATATATATATATATATATATATATATATACAGTATATATATATATGACCCATTTTATAAGTTAATCTCTTCGAGAATCGAGACGAGATGATCAAAATTGTCCAGAATTTTTTTACAATCTTGTAAAAATACCAGAGATAAAGATTAATTTATCTTTCTACTGTTTATTGGTGTATATTCAAAAATTACTTAATACTGTCTCAAAAGGAGCAACAAGAGCCATGGTGTACAACATTGCAGGGACACATGTGCATGCAAGAGCGTAACCGTACTGCAGCCTGGAGTTGCTGGATGCGCTTGGCAGCACTACGTTCAAGTCTGGCTTCAAGATCCTGCATCTTATTGTTGTTCTCAGTTTTGCATGCCTCATATTCAGCCGTGAGACTGGCGAGCAAGCTGGACTTTAAAGTGGCTTCTTGTGAAGCTGCAAAACGCTTCTGCTCCAACACCTGGAAGCAGAGGGCAGGATCCACATGACTTAAGAACTCGGTACTCTAAACACACAAGTGCATCACAATATGGGGGAAGGTAAATGATTTGCCATTTAAAGAAGCCCACATGAAGCGACCTCCTTTTCCTCCTCACATATGCAAAATTGGAGTGAATAGCAAACAACCCAAACCTCAAGCTTGTTGGCAATTTCCTGCTGTTCCTTATAAAATGTATGTTGCATTTCGTTTTGGATCTCAAGCAGTTTAAGGCCATACTCTGCTGCCTGACGTCGCTCGGTCTCAGAATGAGAGAGCTCGTCTTTCAGCCTTTGTAGCTCAGCATGACATGTCTCTTGGCTGGGCGGCAATGCATCCGGATCCACCATGGACCCCATCTCTCGATTGAACCTGGGGTTGAAAATGAGTGCTGTTATGTTGATGATCACAAATATCCATAAGTTCATCAAAATTATTGATCTCACTGTAATTGAGCATCGAGGTGCCATCAAATTTTTGCACAATTAAGTGACGGTTTTAAGAAATCCATCAACAAACAGTGGCCGCACATGGCTTAAACGTCTCTTGGCTGGGCGGCAATGCATCCGGATCCACCATGAACCCCATCTCTAGATTGAACCTGGGGTTGAAAATGAGTGCCGTTATGTTGATGATCACAAATATCCATAAGTTCATCACAATTATTGATCTCACTGTAATTGAGCATCGAGGTGTCATCAAATTTTTGCACAATTAAGTGACGGTTTTAAGAAATCCATCAACAAACAGTGGCCGCACATGGCTTAAAGGTGCGCCCTCATTTTACAGTAGTCAAATGGGTGGCTGACTTTAGATTGGACGGAAGTCCATTAGAGACATCCACAAGTCAGGAGAGTCTGCACATGTGACCAACCCACAAATTATTTCCCGAGTGGAGGAGTTAATTAAAGGTTCAGTGTCAAAGTCAAAAAAATATCTACAGAACTTGGAATTTATCAAGGCAGCATTTAACATCATCCACCTCCTTCAGTTAAAACGTCGAAAATCCAAGCTGAGTGCTCACAATTCTTTTGTTTCTCACTTCTTGCAAATGTTGAACTAACTATCCAACTCTTCCATCCAGGACTTCAAGCAAATGGTAAGCCATTTCATACCCCCAACTCTCCCCCTTCCCATCCTCTGTTAGTGTAGCAGCATAGCAAACCTGTTGTGCATTTTGTGATACAAGCACCAAATTTGGCACAAATGTACATTAATATGTTGCGAACATTTTCAGATATTGGGCCACTTGAAATTCCGTAATTTTTTTTTTCAAATTTTTTCAAATTTCGTAATTTCAAATTTTTCGGGTGACACCGTCACAATTTCGGTCTTCGAGGCCGGCCGATATAGTGGGGCGGCTTAGCCCAAATATTCAAAAGAATTGTGCATTTTGTGATACAAGCACCAAATTTGGCACAAATGTACATTAATATGTTGCGAACATTGTGTGGTCAGCAATGAAGACGAGAGTCTGAATTACATGTATGCAAAAGACCTTGTGAACCAGTGAAGCAAATACACGGGTAAGCATGAATTAAATCTAGGGCATGATATAATTTCCATGATGTTTACCTCTACACTCAATGGTGGAAGGAGGTAATGTTTTGATCCCAGCTTGTCTGTATGTCTGTTTGTCTGTTAGTCCACAAAATTCCAGACAAAGCTTGTAGTAGTGGTAGTTGTAGTGGTAGTGGTGATAACAGAAATTGTTATATAGAACTGAACTTATATTATTATTATATGCAGAAAATAACTTCATTTCTATATGCCCTGCAGTGGACAGGTTAATTGGTTTATGCACTGAAGGGGTCACCCTGGTGTGCACTGCTGTGTTCTGCCTCACTGAGTTGTTCAGGTATGATGTACTCAGCACAAGCTTCCGGTCGGCCCAGAGGTGGGGGTGCGGGGCCTGTCACGGAACATCAAAACAAACGGCCTGCCGGGGCCGCCCAAAAGTCGGGCGTGAGGGGCGCGTCCACTAATGGAACGCCTCTCGCTTCCCAGATCGAGGGCCACGTGGTCAGGAGAACCTCATCCCTTCCGGTCACACTTTGCCTATCGGCCGGCCTCGAAGACCGAAATTGTGACGGTGTCACCCGAAAAATTTGAAATTACGAAATTTGAAAAAATTTGAAAAAACAAATTACGGAATTTCAAGTGGCCCAATATCTGAAAATGTTCGCAACATATTAATGTACATTTGTGCCAAATTTGGTGCTTGTTTCACAAAATGCACAATTCTTTTGAATATTTGGGCTAAGCCGCCCCACTAATACTGAATCGAGGCTCGTGAAAGAGCTAACATTTACTTCACAAACAAATCGACCAGACAAACAAAATACACAAAAAGAGGGAGCGGTAGACAAGATGGGGAGAAAAGGGGAAGCACACACACACACACATCCGAGAGCAGGGAGATGTGTGGAAGGGAGAGGGCCCGGGCGGAGGAGGCGTGGGAAGGGGGGGGGGGAGGGAGAAGTATAAAGCACAAGGACACCAAGGACTTCCAGGACAAAAGTTGGTATTTCAAAAAGTGGAATTGGGGTGAAATTAGCGGGGGTAGAAAAGATCAAGGTTTTGGATGGGGGAAGATAAGAGATGGTGGTGAACAGCTGTTTTAAAGACTTGGAGGGTGGAGTGGGATTGAAGAGAGTGAGGGAGTTTGTTCCAGAGGTGGGAGAAAAGAGGAATGAAGGAGTGAAGGTGAGCAGAGAGTCTTGATTTTGGCAGTTTAACCAAAAGAGGGTTGCAGGCAGATCTTGTGCGACCTGTAGGAATATTTGGGGGACAGAACCCAGAGAGAGCTGGGGGGGGGGCAAGGCCAGAGAGGAGTCGGTAGAAGACGGAAAGACCACCAACCTGCCTGCGGTGAGTGAGTGAGAGGCCCTTGGAGTTAGCTTCATCGCGGGAGATTCCAATGATTCTGAATGCTTTGGTTTCAACAGCGTGAAGACGAGCTAGGTGTGAGGCAGGAGCACCAGCCCAGAGGGGAGAGCAGTATTCCATTGAGCTGCGGATGAAAGCCTTGTATGTGGTGAGGAGCTCAGGTGTGCCAAGGAAGGACTTCGCACGACGGAGGATGCCCAGTCGGCGACTGGCTTTGGAGGCCAGATTTGAAATGTGGTTTTTCCAGGAAAGATCATGGCAGATAGTGAGACCCAAAAGCTTGAGTGACAGAACTTCTTGGAGAGGATTATTCAGAAATTGGATGGGAGGGTTGTCCAGTCGGTCTTTTCGGAGAGACATCGTAAGAGTGTGAGATTTGTCAGGATTGAAAGACATGTTCCACTTGTTTGCCCAGTCGGTTTTAGGTTCAGGTTCCTCCTGATGACTCCATATTTGCTCTGTACTTTTATTTTTTATTTGGTTCCTTCTGATGACTCCAATGCAGGATGTGGTTTTCGTCATTCATAACATTGCTTCGTGTCAGAGTCCCCCACTGCCCTACTCTATGATCCTTAACGCAAAAAGAAGAAGATTCACAAAAATGGCAGGCATCCCATTGTGAGCTTGCTGTTCAACAAAGATCCAAACCAGCAAACTACTGTATTGCTCTTATGGTAATTTGTGCCCAAATGCGGCTCAACATCGCAATCTCAAAACCAAATTAGAATTTAGGCAACAGCAGCACAAGGATTCACCCAGGGTTCTCTGCAGGCCATTATGATTTAATAATAATAGGTGTCGTTGCTTCGTGTGCAGCCTGTGGCTGCTGTCTGCATCATTTTCTGGAGGCGCAGCAGTGCCGCTGATGCAGTGCCGCTGATGCAGTGTCCCCTGTTACCTGTCAGTTGGTACTCATTTTGCCGACCTCGGAAGGATGACAAGTCGACTCAGCCCACCTGAGAGACCTGGTGTTATTTAAACGGCGCGACCCTAAGACCAGGATGGGAGTTTATATTCGAACCTCCACAGATCTAGGCCATTTTCCTAGCCTCGAATTATATTATATATATATATATATATAATACGGTATATAGTATGATGCAATCGCATTATATTTGAGATAAACAGTACTAACTGATTTGGGACACTCGAACAGAGACGTACGCACGCCAACGACGAAGACGAATAACTCTTGGAAACAACACAAAACTGAATAGAAAGAGGCATCCTCAAAACTAAAAAGCGAAATGTAAATAAATTAATGATAAACATTTTTTTTAAATCACTCACTGAAGCAGTGAAGAAATCCTCACAAAATTCAAACAGCATCAACGTACTCGAAGCCAATCAAAAGAAACCGCTGTGTTTCCACTTCCGTTTTCTTCCTCTATGTTTGGGGGGATTTATCTTCATGTTCTTTCTTCTTTTTTTTAACTATGACATGTTTAATTCTGTTTCTCCAGTTACACTTAATAGTTATTCCAAATCTTGATTTGATCAGTTTAAAATAATTTCTTTTCCTTTTGCCGCCGATTACACCGCCTTGATTGATTATTTGGAAGCTATCCTTCTGGACGCAGGTCTGTTCAGTCCTCTATGTCCAAATTCTGATGGAGAGGGACATCTTCCCCAAAGTGTGCATCTTCAGGGGGAGAGGCTAAGCATTGTGCCAACTCAAGTCGTCTTTTTTTTTCAAATTACAGCACACTCTGTGACTCGATGGCGTAATGCTAATGATTAGATCGTCTGCTCTGAATGCCCGTCTGAGTCCTACCCGTCGTGTTGGGTGTTTTAAAGGATTCAACAACAGCGAAGGTTTAACTGTTTTATTACCGTACAGTACAAAGCATACAGGTCATAACTTGCGTATAAGACTCTCAGCGAGAGGTAACAGCTCCATAGTCCATGCGCATGTGACAGCCCCCAGACTCTTCCCCAATGTTACGTCACAACTTGTGAAATGTATAGATGTAGCGGCATAATTTTGCCTTTAGTGAGTATTTTTTTTTAATTCAAGATCGAGGCTCGTGTAAGAGCTAACATTTGATCACAAAAAGACAAACTGACACATAAAACATATCATAAAGGGAGTGGGAGACAAGATGGAGAGCATGGACATCGGGAGATCTGTGGGAGGGATAGGGCTTGGGAGAGGGCTTGGGGGGAGGAGGCATGGGAAGGGGGGGGGGGGGGGGGGAGTGGGGGGGAAGTGGAAGAGGTAAAAAAAAAAACAAAAAAAAAACACGTGGACACTGCTAGGACTTCCAGGAAAGAAGTCGGTATTTCAAAAAAGTGGATCTGTGATGAATTAACGGGGGTAGGAAATAACGTTTTGGATGGGGGAAGATAAGAGATGGTGGTGAACAGCTGTTTTAAAGACCTGGAGGGAGGAGTGGGATTGAAGAGAGTGAGGGAGTTTGTTTCAGAGGCGGGAGAAAAGATGAATGAAAGAGTGAAGGTGAATAAAGAGTCTTGATTTTGGCAGTTTAACCATAAGAGGGTTGCAGACAGAACTCGAAGAAGTTGGACAAGAGGAATATTTGGGGGACAGAGCACAGACAGAGCTGGGGGAGCTAGGCCACAGAGGAGTCGGTAAAAGACAGAAAGACCACCAACCTGCCTGCGGTGAGTGAGTGAAAGGCCCTCGGAGTTAGCTTCATTGCAGGAGATTCCAATGATTCTGAAAGCTTTGGTTTCAACAGCGAACTAGGTGTGAGGCAGAAGCACCGGCCCAGAGGGGAGAACAGTATTCTATTGAGCTGCGGATGAAAGCCTTGTATGTGGTGAGGAGCTCAGGTGTGCCAAGGAAAAACTTTGCACGACAGAGGATGCCCACTCGGCGACTGGCTTTGGAGGCCAGATTTGAAATGTGGTTTTCCCAAGAAAGATCATGGCAGATAGTGAGACCCAAAAGCTTGAGTGACAGAACTTCTTCGGGAGGATTGTTCAGAAAGTAGATGGGAGGGTTTTCTAGACGGTTTTTTCGAAGAGACAAAGTGAGAGTGTGAGATTTGTCATGATTGAAAGACATGTTTCTCTTGTTTGACCAGTCTGTGATTTTGTCCAGGTCTGCAGGGAATGAGGAGGCTGCAGACTGCCGATCTGAGGGATGAGGTATGGAGCGGCAGAGAGTGGAGTCATCAGCAAAGAGATAGAGAGGATTTTCCAGAGAGTCAGAGAGATCATTGATGAAGACCAGAAATAGCACAGGGCCCAGAACACTGCTGCCTTGGGGATCTCCAGCCTGAACAGAAGGGGAGATGAGAGAAACCCATTCAGGGCCACACGTTGACTACGACCAGAGAGGAAGTCCGCAAGCCATGCATGGATATTTCCATTGATACCATAGGAGGAGAGTTTGGTGAGCAGAGCCAGACCGTATCGAAGGCATGTGATATGTCAAGAGAGACAGCTCTGATTTCCTGTTTGGCATTAAAGACCTCCATCCATTGTTGAGACAGCAGAAGCAGCATGTCCAGAGTAGAATGACCTAGTCTGAATCCAAATTGATGATCCAAGATCAAGCCATTGGAGAAGAGGAAGGATTTGATGTCAGAAGCGATGATTGATTCAATGACCTTGCTGATTATTGGGAGTAAGCTGATTGGTCTGTAGTTGCAAGGATCTTTTTTTGCACCTTTTTGTGTAAAGCTGTAATGTTGGCTGATTTCCAAGCTGATGGCAGATGACCTTGAGCAAAAGAGAGGGTGAAGAGATTTGAGAGAGGGTGAGATAGAGCGGCAGAGCAGGATTTTCGGACACGTGGGCTGATGCCGTCTGGTGCAGTTGCAGAATCAGAGTCGAGGTTTGACAAAAACTTCTCCACCTTGTCAGGAGAGAAAGACACAGAGTCTAGGAGCAGCTGGATTCGACTGGGAAAGGTGGGTACAGAGAGAGATGGGTTCGGGACACAATATTTTGAGGCAAACAGAGTTGAGACATTCGGCTTTTTCAGGTGCGGTGTCAGCTGTGTAGCCGTTTGAGGTAATTCAGGGGATGGAAGGGGAACACACACCAGAAACAGATTTGACCAGACGCCACCAGGATTTGGAGGAGGGTGAGAGGTTTGAGGGTTCAGTCTTGAGGGCAGAGAGATATTGTTTCCTGGCTCTCCTTATGGTAGACACACACTTGTTCCGAGCTTTGTGAAAGGAACTGAGATTACCTTCAGTTGGATTAGCCTTCCATGAGGTGAAGGCAAATTGCTTCATGGCAACTGCCTCACCACAAGCTTCAGTGTACCATGGGGGGGGGGGGGAGGGGGAGGAAGGGTACGACAACTGAAGACGACATGGGATAAATCTGTGCATGAGAGAGAAGTTTACTTTGGAAAAATTCCCAGGAAGAGTTGATGTGAGAGGCTGTAGAGATGGGAGACCAGTCCAGATGATTGATGGCAGCTTGAAGACCGTGCCAGTCAGCCTGAGTGAAATGCCAGACTCGTCGGCGCTGAGGAGGCTCTCTGAGAATGGCCAGAGAGATGTCCACTTTAACAAGGAAATGATCAGAAGAACCGATTGGAGCAGAAGAAGAGCAGCAGACATTTGCAGGGAAGTTAGTCATAAACAAGTCTAGAAGAGAAGATACTCCATTGACTGAGATCTGGGTCGGGAAATCGACAGATTGTGTGCAGTCCCAGTGAGTTGCAGAAGTCCTTTGCTGAGGTGCCATGGCTGGTGAGAGAGGAAACCACACCCAGCCAGCTGGCATGATGACAGTTGAATTCACCCCATATGAGGAAGGGAGAGTTGGGATGAGTGGATAGAAGTTGGTCCATGTTGTCAGACAGGGAGATGTAAATGGAGTCATCACTGTTTGGAGGACGGTACAGAACACATATGAACAAAAGGTGGTAGCGGAGAGGAAGCCGTAGCCAGAGGTAATCCTGGGGGTGAGGTGGAGAGAGGGCAGTGCAAGGAGAGTGAGGAAGAGAGTTTTTGATAAAGATAGCAACCCCGCCACCAGGATGAGGCTAAGCATCTACTGTATAAAACTACTTTATAAGAGAGCCGTTGGTCTGTCTGTCTATCTGTTAATTTTTCTCAGAGATGGCTTAACGGATCTTCGTCAAACTTTCAGAGCTTCATTATTGAGTGCCTGGGAGTGTTTTAGGCACAATTTTTTTTTTTTTTGAGAAAAAAGGTGGGTTTTTTTATCGCTTTTTCATGCCTTAGGCTTTTTGATTAATGACAGTTATAATTATATACAAGTACACATTCCCATAAATAAATACAAAACAATTCACAAACAGTTGAACACAAGTAAATCAAACAATCCCGGAAGAGTATGAAGTTCGTTGGACGGCTTCTTCTTCTTCCTGAACGTCATCTTAATTAACTCAGAAACGTGATGAACGGCCATTCACCAGCATATATTCAACAAAAAGGTGAAATGATGATTTGACATTTGAGATGGATTCTGATTTGGATGGAATTGCTTTTACATTATATTTGCCATCATTTCAAATGTGTTTATGTTTCTTTTTCTCTTGAGCAATGCCGGGTACTCCAGCTATAAATGCTTATGTACTTTACTCGGGGTACAAATACAAATACAACTTTGTCTGGGGGGTAACATAGGCTATGTGGCCGCGGCCTCATTCAAGGATGTGGGGGACCGGGAGAGGGGCGTAAATTCTCTTTGTAAATGTGTACCGTGTAGCGCCACCTGGCGATGGTGGCAGAGGGTATTACAATATCCTTTTTTTTTACCTGGGCAGCATTGAGGTTAGAGGGTATTACAATTTCCTTTTTTACCTGGGCAACACTGAGGTTAGAGGGTATTACAATTTCCTTTTTTACCTGTGCAACACTGAAGTTAGAGGGTATTACAATTTCCTTTTTTACCTGGGCAACACTGAGGTTAGAGGGTATTATAATTTTCTTTTTTACCTGTGCAACACTGAAGTTAGAGGGTATTACAATTTCATTTTTTACCTGGGCAACACTGAGGTTAGAGGGTATTACAATTTCCTTTTTTTTTTTTTTTTTACCTCAGTTTTACCTTTTATTTAAGTTCAGTTCACAGTGTGTTGACTGTTGAATAAATGGGTTGTCACGGATTTCTAAGATATTAAACATCTTTTCCTTGTATGGTAAATTTCCATTTGGCGACCCCGACGTGATACAATGGATGGACAAAGAGGTACAAATGACCAAACATTCGCTGAGAACAGCCAGGCAACCACGCTTTTCCCGGTCGCTCTACCAGCTTCATCCATGCCAGGTTTGTTGAAACTGCCGCCATTTTGGCCTGACGACCTGTACCTGTGGTTAACACAGGTCGAAGCCCAATTCAGCACCTGGAGCATTACTACCGAGTTGACGCGTTCAATTACATTGTTGGATCCTTGTCACCAGATAATGTGACGGAGATGATGGACATTTCGATGCAACCTCCGACGAACAACCTGTACACGATTTTGAAGGCCGCGATCGAGGATTTAGGAGATTGAAGACCCACACGTACCGGTAACTACTGCATCACCTTCGACTAGTCGTTCCTTCATGAGTTGTTTTACCACCCCACATCCACATGATACTCGCAGCTAACGCAGAGTTGGCACTACCCGCAGCGATGACACCCCAACCTAATGTGGCACCACAACCGCAGCACGTCACACAGCTACAATCAGAAATGGCAGACATTAAGAAGCTCGGCCTGGAGCTCCATGCTGTGCAGCACCAGTCGGGTGCATCTTCGGGTGTCCCTGGTGGGAGAAGTGAGAAATACCGTACCTCAAGCTCCTGTTTGCCATCACCTTCTGTGAACAAAACAGCTTGGTGTTGGTTCCACGTGACCTTCGATGCTAATGCTCGTTAGTGTAGACGACAGCACCGTGCTCGTACCAGCTACAGGGAAACGACGAGGTCCAAAACTAATGGCAACGAGTTCACCTGGGGCATACGTCACTACGTCAGTCACCTTCTTTTCCTCGTGGATCATAATTATAGCCGGTTTTCACATCCTTGTGGATATGCATACACTGCGACTGTTCAAGACCGTTACCCCATTCCACATATTCAGAATTTTACCGCTACACTCCATGGGGCGACAATATTCTCCAAGGACATTCTCGTTTGTGTGTCCCATCAGATTCCCATGGATCCAGAAGATATCCCAAAGACAGCAATCACCATGCCTTTCGGCCTGTTTGACTTCCTTCGGACGCCATTCGACTACACAATGCCGCACAAACATTTCAATGCTTTATTGATCAGGTGCTCCATGGATTACAAACTGTGAGAGTTTTTGGGCCTCATCAACTTTTACCACCGATTTATTCCAAATGCAGCCACAACATTGCAGCCGCTGAAGGAGTGATCGCTGGCAAGCACCCTGAAGTGCTCCGATGATCGGAGCCCAACTTGATAGCCTTTCACACCATCAGATGCATTGGCCAATGCCTCACTCTTGATTCATCCAAAGGCAGAAGTACTAAAATGCCCGATGGTGGTAGACGTGTCTGAGGTTGCAGTGAGCGTGACCCTTAAACAAGTTCAGTTCATTGATGCTGACTGGCGTCCATTCGCCTTTTTATCGAAAACTTTGAAGCCACTAGAGCACAAGTTTGCCTTTGACCAAGGAATTACTCGATCTTATATCTCTCCATCAAGCATTTCTGTCACTTCTTAGAAGCCAGACAATTCTCTGGCCTGACTGACCACAAACATTTAACTTTCGCTCTGTCCACCCGTTCAGACGCTCGCTCTCCTCGCACACTTCGCCACCTCAGTTATATCTCGCAATTCACCACCAACATCCGGCACATCAAAGGAATCCTGAACTATGCGGCCGATTCTTTGTCATGCATCGAGCTATTGGAGTTTTGTCTTCAACAGCACACTGGCCATCAATTGTAATGCACTGGCAGCAGCACAACGGGAGGACACGGAGTTCCATAATCTACAGTCTGCAGCAGGTTCACTTACATTTCGTGAGGTATCAATCTCTTGGCTGTGACTTTTATTGTGCGTTTTTATGGACAAGCAACACCTATTGTTTTGTTTGTTCCTTCAGTAATATATATATATATATATATATATATATATATTGTTGCGGACGCGGTTAAAGATGTTATTTTACCGAGCGGTTGGTATTGCCGCGACCGAACAGTTATTCCCCGATTAGAACCCGATTCCACCCAAACGTTGGCCGGATCGCACCGCGGCTGCTCAATGAGGGAAAAGACTAAAACGACGAATGCAAAGAGGAAGACGAAGGCAAAGAAAGGTTTGGAAATACTACTAAATTTATTTACTATTTACACACATAAGCAAAAAGAAAGCAGTCACGTTTATTTACAGCACATAAGACGCAGGTGACACAGTGAAAATACTAGCTTACCTACAGTCTTAATTAACCCAGGACAGAACAAACAAAAGACAGACTCACGCGGGGAATGATGACAGGAATCGCAGGAGGTGGATGGCTGGAGGTGAACGCTTGGTGGAGCCAACGCGGAGCTTGGTGGAGCTTTGGTGGAGGTGAACGCTTGGTGGAGGTGAACGCTTGGTGGAGCCAACGCGGAGCTTGGTGGAGCCTTGGTGGAGGTGAACGCTTGGTGGAGCCAACACGGAGCTTGGTGGAGCCTTGGTGGAGGTGAACGCTTGGTGGAGCCAACGCGGCTGGTGGGGGGTTGGTGTGACGGGTTCTCTCCCCTTCCCTCACAAGCTTCAGGACTCTTTCTCTCTCTTTCTTAGTCCCACCCAGTCCAACAACTTCCTCTCTTGCTTAGTCCAACTCAAGGCCTTTCTGTCTTCTGATCTCCTCCCTCCTCGACTCTCTCCGGGGGCCTCTGCCTCGGGTTATATAAGCCCCACCCTTGACCCTTTGCGAACCTCCCCAAAACGTTCTCTCTCCGCCCTCTAAAGCCAACCCCTCGTTCTGGGTTGGTCGGCAAGGGCTGGTTCACTCCTCCCCTCTATGACGAGGTGGGGACCCGCCTTTCTTCCCCAACCCTGCCTCGTGGTCAATGGCGGATGAAGGGAAAACCACCCAAAATGCAGTTGGCAATTGACGAAAAGGGGGAATGGAGGTTTTGGGAATGGGAATGAAGGGAATCTATCTCTTTCACTTGGTGCAATGGAGTACTTCTATTAATGGGAGACACAGCCTTACCCTAAAACACAGAATAAGATATAACTATCGAGCAGGGGTATTCTATGATTGGCTGACGTGTATGCTTGTAGACTAATTATGGGACGCCCTTTGACCTTTACACAGCTCCGGAGGCAGGGGGCGCAGAATAACAATAAGAATAATAATAAAGCACACAATCAAAAAAAAATACAGTCCTCAAATCCGCAACACTGCACCCTCCTCCTCTTAGGCACGTCCCGGGCCTTCAACTTTTATTTAGTGTGACACGTAGGTGTAGTTCCCTCTACTTTTAACCTGACCCTGAGTGCGACAGTTTTTAAAACATAAATAAATGTGTCCCGCTGCTCCATTGCACCCTGCCTAACAGACTTACGCCCACAGTTAACCGAATTGCGGAATTGGTCTTCAAACTATACATTGACGGTGGGGAGCATTATTTACAATGACTCTGCCTTTATTTACAAGACTAACCCAGGACCTGTAATTGTTCTTTCTGGGGGGGAGACAGTCTGCTCTGCATCAATGCACCATTAAAGCACCCAAAAACGCACCAATACACACCCAAGCACCAATTGGTGCAGTCACCATTGTTCAAGAAAATAAAACCAACAACCCCTAACCCTGCAGGTGATCTCTTGCTCTTCGGCTCCCTCTGCTGGTTATTATTATTGTCTTCCAGTTGTTGTCATTCTTTCATTTTCTTACTGGCGGCCTATTTGTATTAAAACTTGCACCCAATGTGTCCTTTTTATTTTATTTTATTTATGGCCCACAGGGCCGACTACGTGTGGTTCACCTGTGGGGCATCGGTGCCCTGTGGCCCAGGTCCGCCAGCAAGATTTCGGGCCCTCATGGCCGGTTCCAGCAGAGGGGCCATGCCCCAACCCATGGGGTCCATAAGTGGTGCTCGGCCACCGACATGTGGTCCATAATGTGGTGGATCGATGCAGACAGCTGGTTCTGGGAATTCCGGGCACACAATGGAGGACTCACGCACGCTCCCCTCGGCGCCCAATGGCGCACAGGTCCTCAAGGTGGAGACAAAAGGGGGGAAGACAAATGAGCGAGGGGTAAGGTCACAAGGGTACACGTCAATAAAGGCAATGCAGGGTGAAGTGCGTAAGGAGAGCGAAGTGAGAAAAACTCGTCCCTACCGTACGTCACCCCCCCCCCCCCGTCACCTACACTACCCTTGCCCTTACCCTATATTTACAACAATTTACACCTTTACAAATTCGTCACTACGTCTTGTCTTCCCCATCTTTCCCTTCTACACCAAATTCGTCTCCAATCCCTCTACTTCAAAATTTGCCATCACCCAATTCATCATCAATCCTCATAAGGAGGAAGAGATGGAACATCAAGCACAATGTCACACCCACGTCATGATGCGTCTCACATTCCAAACATTTGCACAGTAAAAAATAATCAAAACATGGCATGGTGTGGAGTACCTGTCACCTCAGGTGAGTGGATGCAGATGGTGCGAGGAGACTTCCTAATCCTAACTATCCTCTAAATTACATTAACACACTTTACACTACCCGGGGTCTCTCCTTGCCAATCCATTGGCCAACTTACACTATGGGTTCTAAAAACCAAATTCCCATTGACCAAACTGTGGTGCTTCTCAATTTGGGGTCTCACTCCCCCGATTCATCTCCCGGTGCCCTTGCACAATTTCTGGGCTGTGACGTGTAGCTCTCCCAGCAGGTCTACCCACCTGCACACCTCCACCACTGCAGTTGCCTCCCGAGCTTACCTGCTCCTCACCCTAACCTATCTAACTGGGGAAGGCCCCTCCTGCCTCTGTCACCCCTTGGTGCCCTCTGGCACTGGGCTACCCGGGTCCGTCCTCCAGATCCTCGGGCCCCATCCACAACTACCGGCTCCCAGAGCCCACCTGCGGCCTCACCTGGCCGACATCCTCACAGTGGTGGAGTGCCCAAACCAACTACACACACTAACAGGCTACATGCCCAGCCATTTCCACCACACTAATGCACCCATCCAAACATCATTCTTCCACTCGCACCACAGATGCCAATATCCAATCACAATTTACCTATACCCTCTACCTAACACTTACACTACCCGCCCCGGGTATCCGTGATGGGGGTCCACTCTTCCCCCATTCACCCCTTCGCACCATCCACTCCACTCCATTGTTTCCACCATACTCACTCCACGACCATCCATTCCAATACTCCAGATATTCCACACTACCATTTATTCCACACAACCATTCTCCATTCACCTGTTGTTGCACGCCTGTGCAATCACACCTGGTGCCACCTGCACCCTCCTCCTCTTCCTGGACCATTTGGTCATCACAATACACATCACCATCACCATCACTCAAACACTGCTCCACACACCTGTTCAGTTGCACACCTGTGCAATCACACCTGTTCAATCACACCTGTTCAATCCTCACACACACGGCATCATCTCAGCTAACTACTCCCCTCTGAAACTTGTGCTTCCCAGTCGCCCCTTTAAACTATTGCGCTCCCACGTCATTATCATCCACACTAAACTACCTGCGTCCCCACTACAGGTATCAGTCACTAACTAATCTTAACGTTACCTAATGTCAACTTCTAGGGCCCTACACACAATATCCTAACCCACCCGGGCTAGTTTTCACTGCCATCAACCCCATAAATCTAGTGCTCCTTTGCCCCCCGTTGTGAGGGATGACAGAGTTGCCATCCCTCCACATGGGGGACGTTCCCACTATCAATTTTGCACACCAAATCCAACAAATCAAAAATTTGCCAATCACTGTACCATTACCAATCATCAAATTTTGCCTTTTTCTAATTTTGGGTCCAAAACACTAACCTCATCACCCGTCTACTTATTAGATCCTCTCGGTGCGCCAATTCCCTTCCAAAGCCCGGCTTCGTAAAACCGAGCAATGAATGCGGGTTATTTTGTGCCAGCGGCTGGATACATCCCGCATTCGGGGCAGGGACGGGGGCTTACCCGGGCCGAGATCCCACGCACCACCTCGGCGTGGAGCCATCCAATGTCCCGATCTCGACCTGCCGGCACGTCTCAACAAAAAGTGGTCGCCATGACGACCCTTCCTATCGGGCTGCCCGTTCCGCCTAGCGGAGCACGGACGCGGCCGTTCGAAACGCGGCCCAGCGTGGATCACGTACGGCGGTCCTTTCGAACCCGCCCTGGCTCGGATCCCTGCTGGTTCTCGCGGCATGCGAAGCTGCCCGACGCGCACCGAGGGCCCGATTCGGCTATAAGTCGCTCTAACCACTAACCCGGTTACCGTCGATGCCTCACCTGCATGCTTACACGCATACGCTACCCCTTTCTTGCTCATACATCCAGCCGTTTCCCTGCTCTTGGTCATTGCACCTTCTCTTACACACCCAGGTACACTCATTCCACTCACAGACTTGGTCACACACCTGACCACCTCACACCTTGGCACACATTCGTTGTTCGCACACCTCACCAACACACCTCTTCGCGCCCCTTTCTTGGTCACTTCCTCTGTGACAATCACAGGTGTGCTCTCACTCGCACACCCAACCACGTGCCTCACGACCAACTCAAGTGTGCATTCCCACACACGCTCTACCATTCCAGGTGTGCATCCTTCCATTCCAGGTGTACATCCTCGCTCACCTGTCACAACCAACTCACGCTCCGTGTCACTCTCACTACTTTCACCACCACTCTTGACAGCGCACTCCCCCTTACTCTCGACAGCGCACTCTTTCCTCATGCACCTGTCCGTTACACACCTTTCTCGCGCACACTCTTGCGCACACTCTCCCGTTACTTCCCCCGTAACACTCACCACATGCGTGCATGCTTCTGTTACATCCTCTGTAACACTCCTCACTACGCGCTTCCATGTGCTCCCTCGCACACGCGCTACGACCGACTCACTCTCGACAGCACACTCACTCCTCGGCGTGCACTTTTTCCTCATACACCCCATGGTCGGACATTCTCGCACACCTCTTTTTTCGCACACCAGACCTGTCGCACACTTCACCAACGGCCTCTCACGAACACCCGGGTCCACAACAACCCCCAAGCCGACTGAAGCTCCCCTCACATCATGTACATTTCCGATTATATCGCCACTCACCTTGGCACCTCTTCATCGCACCTCTTCTGCCACCTGCACACTCTTTATTTGGTTAGTGAGCAGCACATCATGAGTTGAGCACCGACCTTGTACCAATTCCATCACCTCCTCCTGGATTTCTCTTTTAGTTTCTGTCCGTCTCTTCTTAATTTCGCTCACCCCCTCTAACACCTCCTTTAACTTTTGCTTTACCTCTTTTATTTCCTGGTGCGTCTCCTCAAGTTCGTCCTCTAAGGCTACCGTGACCGTCTCTATGTGCATCCTCACCTGCCGGTCCTTTGTCTCCATTACCTCTGTCACCTCATTCAACCTCATTGTCAGTCCCTCACGTACCATCTGACATGCTTCTGTGTCGCTATTAAGTCATTTTTAATTTCTTTTTGTGTCGCCTTTAACCCTCCTAGTACCGCAGTGTTCCTTTGAACCTGCTCCACTAACTCCGTTTGTCCCTCTGTCAGCTGTTCCACCTCCTCAGTCAGATCTTCTATTCCCCCTTGTAACCTAGCCGTATTATTCCTCACCTCTTTCTCTATACGCTTTTCACCTCACTTTACCTCCTCGCGTACCCCCGAGACCTCCTCACTTACACCTCGTCGTATCTCCTCTTTCATCTCCTCCCTCTCTTTTGTAGATGCTACCCTCATCTGTCCCAATTCATCCCTCTGAGCATCCAATTTACTTTCTAACCCGATTTTCACCTCCTCTATCTGGTTCCCCATCTGTTCGATTTCCCGGGCGGATTGCTCCCCTATTTCCCGCAATTTGTCTTCCATCCTATTTTCTAACCCCATTAACCCATTTTTCACCCCCTCTAACTGATTCTCCTGGGCAGCCATTCTATTTTCCACCCCCGTTAACCCATTCTTTACCTCTTTTATCCCGTTGTCTAACCCCTCAAATTTAGATTCTAGCCGTTCCCCCATTTCTCCCATTTTGCCCCCCATTTCTCCCATTTTGCCCCCCATTTCGCCCCCCCCATTACCCCCAATTGCTCACTCTGAGCCCTCATTTTCTCACTCTGAGCATCCATCCGGTTCCCCATTTGTCCCATTCGCTCACCCTGAGCATCCATTTTTGCCATCATTTGAATCATAAAGACTCGCATGTACTCTGGCATCTCTGGCTCGGCTGCCGCGACCACGTGCGCAGCGCAATTTGATGCTGCTACGGTCACGGGCGCGGCAAAATTTGGTGCCGCTACAACCACGTGCGTGAGGACGCCATTTTGTGCGTCTGATACTCCCTTAACCGCCTCCTCATTGCTCCCTTCCATTTGATCCTGGGTTACTCCTAACCCCTCCTCTAGCTCACCCACCGGCATCCGATCGCCTTGACCAGCCATGGCGCGATTTCAAAATTCGGGTTTTCCTTTACAACAACACAAATTTCCAGCACTTTGTAATTTTGAGCGCGTCAAGCGCGCTTCGGGCCTCGTATCCCACTCCCCGGCACCAATTGTTGCGGACGCGGTTAAAGATGTTATTTTACCGAGCGGTTGGTATTGCCGCGACCGAACAGTTATTCCCCGATTAGAACCCGATTCCACCCAAACGTTGGCCGGATCGCACCGCGGCTGCTCAATGAGGGAAAAGACTAAAACGACGAATGCAAAGAGGAAGACGAAGGCAAAGAAAGGTTTGGAAATACTACTAAATTTATTTACTATTTACACACATAAGCAAAAAGAAAGCAGTCACGTTTATTTACAGCACATAAGACGCAGGTGACACAGTGAAAATACTAGCTTACCTACAGTCTTAATTAACCCAGGACAGAACAAACAAAAGACAGACTCACGCGGGGAATAATGACAGGAATCGCAGGAGGTGGATGGCTGGAGGTGAACGCTTGATGGAGCCAACGCGGAGCTTGGTGGAGCTTTGGTGGAGGTGAACGCTTGGTGGAGGTGAATGCTTGGTGGAGCCAACGCGGAGCTTGGTGGAGCCTTGGTGGAGGTGAATGCTTGGTGGAGCCAACGCGGAGCTTGGTGGAGCCTTGGTGGAGGTGAACGCTTGGTGGAGCCAACACGGCTGGTGGGGGGTTGGTGTGACGGGTTCTCTCCCCTTCCCTCACAAGCTTCAGGACTCTTTCTCTCTCTTTCTTAGTCCCACCCAGTCCAACAACTTCCTCTCTTGCTTAGTCCAACTCAAGGCCTTTCTGTCTTCTGATCTCCTCCCTCCTCGACTCTCTCCGGGGGCCTCTGCCTCGGGTTATATAAGCCCCACCCTTGACCCTTTGCGAACCTCCCCAAAACGTTCTCTCTCCGCCCTCTAAAGCCAACCCCTCGTTCTGGGTTGGTCGGCAAGGGCTGGTTCACTCCTCCCCTCTATGACGAGGTGGGGACCCGCCTTTCTTCCCCAACCCTGCCTCGTGGTCAATGGCGGATGAAGGGAAAACCGCCCAAAATGCAGTTGGCAATTGACGAAAAGGAGGAATGGAGGTTTTGGGAATGGGAATGAAGGGAATCTATCTCTTTCACTTGGTGCAATGGAGTACTTCTATTAATGGGAGACACAGCCTTACCCTAAAACACAGAATAAGATATAACTATCGAGCAGGGGTATTCTATGATTGGCTGACGTATATGCTTGTGGACTAATTATGGGACGCCCTTTGACCTTTACACAGCTCCGGAGGCAGGGGGCGCAGAATAACAATAAGAATAATAATAAAGCACACAATCAAAAAAAAATACAGTCCTCATATCCGCAACAATATATATATATATATATATATATATATATATATATATATATATATATATATGTATATATTGTTACGTGGTCCTCCCGGTGACTACCTGGTCTCGGTGACCCCCGGACCGTGAGAGGAACTCCGCCAGAAAGATCTATTATTTATGCTCTTTCGTAACGCATAAATCTGAATTCCAACCAATAAGAAACCCCACACCAAGGATCCGGAATAATCAATGATATATCCCCGAGCAATCAACAACCATCCACAATCAGCAATCAATAGTACAAAGATGTAAACTCATCTATAATAACTCTAAGATGGCCATCTTATACATTCCTCACGTGAGCCCCACTCCCGACTCCCTACATGGTCAATGTCTCTCTCAATGTCTCCGTACTCCGGTAGTTCGATCTCCGCACGTGGGCGGTTGAATGGACCCTTCCTGACGTTCTTTCACCGGGCACGTCCCGTACCGGGAACAACGGCTGCAGCACGCACCTCCTGGCCAAGCAAAGCGGGTACAGCAAAGCAGGCAAAGCAACACGCGGCTTGCCCAGCACGCGCGGCCCAAGGTGCGACCCGTATGCGGCCTTGTAGACGGTGAGGCGAACTGTGCCAGCTGCTTGGTTCCGTGCACGAACCCACGGCGACTTGACGTGTCAAAGGGTAGTTACACGTCCCGGTAACTCCTCTCGCCAGACGGGCTTTTAAACGCTGATTCTGTTACGTTGCTCAATCGATACCACTCGCATCCGAGCTCGGCGAGGAAGAAGAAGAACCGTCGCTTCTCCAGGACCTCGTGTCTTTTCTTCTTCCGTTTCCGGTCTCCTTTTTCCCAGAAGGGCTCCTGACCCTTTAATCACAACAACCTTTAATCGAGTCCACATTGATAAGCAAAGACCTGAATAGTAATTCACATACATTCACATAAATATGTAACACTCCCCCCCTTCAAGAAAGAAAGTTTGAACCCAGCGAAAACTTTCTTTGCCGGCCAACTTGGATAAACAAACCAGCTAACTCACCCCCCCCCCCCCAACTCATCAGTTCCCCCCGGGCACAGTCATCACTTAAAAATAAAGCAACAAAATTTCACACAATCCCCTAGATTAATTCCCTCTGGACCAAGCGTCAACCACTTCTAGTTTCTCTTGAATGACGGTTAAGAGGTGGTGACCCAAAGCCCCCAAATTTAAACCTCTCTATAGCACTTTTTCAGGAGGCCCAGCGGAGTATTCCTACATGGACGCCTTAAGGAATGTGGAGTTCACGGTTAGTCCGGGGAGGAAAGTTCATTACATGGACGCCTTTAAGAACGTGGAGTTCACGGTTAGTCCGTGCAGGAAAGTTCACTACCTGGACGCCTTTAAAAACGTGGCGTTCACGGTTAATCCGTGTAGGAGCCTCGGCTCGGCGGCTCCCCCGTATATAGTGCTTCAACTTCTCCAGACTCCTAACAGTTACGGTGGGACCCCTTGTCCCAGCCGTTACCTGACTGGCGGTCTCCTTCTCGGCCAGTGCTCTGACATTCATTCTTTCGGGAGGTGCCGTAACTCTGGGAGCCTCCATAGTAATATCGGCTGCTGCCAACCCCAAAACTCCTGCCAAGTGGTCCTCTTCTGTAGACCTGTCGACGCCTACGAAATGCCTTCCCTACTGTTATGGTCCGACCCTCCAAATCCTTACCATTCCAATTCTTCTCTGCCTCTCTGGCGTCTCTTGTGCTTGCAAACGTGACAAACCCGAACCCTCTTGACCGTTGCGTTTCCCAGTCTTTTACCACCCGCACTTCCACCAGCGGCCCATATCTGTTGAAGACAGAGGTCAGAACTTCTTCCTCTGTGTTGAAGTTGAGTCCCCCTACAAATAACTTGGAACT
Source organism: Myxine glutinosa (assembly GCF_964187855.1). Taxonomy (NCBI): domain Eukaryota; kingdom Metazoa; phylum Chordata; class Myxini; order Myxiniformes; family Myxinidae; genus Myxine; species Myxine glutinosa. Next base: position 96,709,728 of record NC_136264.1, on the reverse strand, counting down.
TTTGTCGCCATCCCGAGCTGGTGGGGTGTTATTTTCCCTGCTGTGCTCTTTACCAACCCTCGGCTTACCATTAATTTGCCCCCCGGCCAAATCATTTCCGATAATCACAGATACTCCCTCTACAGGAAGCGTGGCTTGTAAACCGACGGTGACCGGTCCTGACACCAAATTGGATTCCAAATGGATGACATGAAGTGGGGCACTAACACAGCCACAGATCCCTTGTAACCGAACACTATCACCAGTTGCGGTACTCTTTGACAATGGTAAAATGCCTTCAAGCATTAAGGATTGATGGGCTCCTGTGTCCCTCAAAACCCTAACCGGTCTTGGGTTAGTCAAGTCTCCCTTGAGTGAGACCAACCCCTCATAAATAAATGGTTGGTAACTCTTCTGTGGGCGATTTCTTACGTTTGCCATCGCATTCGGAGTTGTACTAGTCGGACTCCGCTCTGGGTCTTCCCTTTTCATGAGGTAACAACTGGACATCAAGTGTCCAGGTTTCTTGCAAAAAGCGCAAGTAGGCCCGGAGGAAAAACTCGTGGTCTGCCTCCGGCCCCCCGAAAAATAAGTTTGTCTTGGGCCCGCAGCCCTCTGATTTCGAACAGGGGGGGAATCCGTGTTGTCCCCATAATCCTCTCGAGGCCCCCGCCATGTATTGTCGTTCTCCGCACCTGCTGTTCCCCACCTCCCCTGCGGAGATCTAGGCGAGGAGTTAGGTTCGTGGACCCCTATCCGGTGTGTTAAGGCATAATCATCTGCCAGGGTGGCTGCGTCCCACAACTTCGGTACTTTCTTTTCCTGCAGGTACACTTTGATGTCCTCGTGGACACACTGTTGAAATTCCTCCACCAGCATCAGGTCAAAAAATGCTTCGAAGTCGTTCCCGACTCCTTTTGACTCACACCACCGATCAAACATATTTTCTTTCACTCTGGCAAACTCCACATGGGTCTCACTCTCCCTCTTCCTGGCATTCCTGAATTTTTGCCGGTAAGCTTCCGGAACCAACTCATAGGCTTTCAGGATGTGCTTCTTCAATACCTCATAATCTGCACATTGGTCCATTGGTAGCGCCGAATAAATCTCTTGAGCTTTTCCCACCAGCACACTTTGCACTAGTATGGTCCAGGCCTCCTCCGGCCAGTTTAACTGTCGAGCCACTTTCTCAAAGTGTGGAAAAAATTTCGCGACTTCCTTTTCACTGAAGGGTGGAACCAGCCTCACATGTCTGCCCACATCCCAGGTGTTCTGGCTAGGTGTCGACCCCGTCAGCAAGGGTGGTCCCTCTCCCCGTTCTCTCATTAACTCCAGCTCCTTGAATTTAATTTCTTGCTGAAGCTCCATGTCACGTTCCTTTAATTCCCTTTCCGCTTTTCTCTCCTCTGCTTCGAGGTCCCTTGCAGCTCTCCTCTCCTCTGCTTTTCTTCCTTCTAACCTTTCCTGGAGTTCTCGTTCCACTCTCCTTTCCTCTGCTTGTTTCTCTTCTCTCCTCTCTTCTGCTTTCCTTTCTTCTTCTGCTCTTTCCTTTTCTGCTTTCCTTTCTTCTTCTGCTCTTTCCTTTTCTGCTTTCCTTTCTTCTTCTGCTAACCTTTCCTGGAGTTCTCGTTCCACTCTCCTTTCCTCTGCTTGTTTCTCTTCTCTCCTCTCTTCTGCTTTCCTTTCCTCTTCTTTTAACCTTTCCTGGAGTTCTCGTTCCACTCTCCTTTCCTCTGCTTGTTTCTCTTCTCTCCTCTCTTCTGCTTTCCTTTCTTCTTCTGCTCTTTCCTTTTCTGCTTTCCTTTCTTCTTCTTTGATCCGTTCCTGGCTCCGTAATTGCAACTCCAGTTTCCGGAGCTCAACGTCTTCTGGTTCTTCGGGTAGCCACTGCCAGGCTAACTCGTCCCATGTTCCTAATCCCACCATAGACTGTATCACCGTGGTCTGCAACTCTGCCTTCCTCAAATTAGTTCGGACCTCCAAGTTAAAATGTTTGGCCAATTTCAAGAGGTCCGACTTTAGTAACGCTCGGAACTGTGCCTCACTCGGGGTTACCGCAAAGTTCTGTGCCACAAATGCCATGGTGCCTATCGTTAACACCTGTTAACCTTCACCCAAGACTTTACCCCAATTTCCCCAAAAATTTACCAATTAATACTTAATTAATAAATTTTAATTAATAAAAATATTATTTTATTATTTTATACAATTTTAGATCCCGGACGAGCCCCCAATTCTGTTACGTGGTCCTCCCGGTGACTACCTGGTCTCGGTGACCCCCGGACCGTGAGAGGAACTCCGCCAGAAAGATCTATTATTTATGCTCTTTCGTAACGCATAAATCTGAATTCCAACCAATAAGAAACCCCACACCAAGGATCCGGAATAATCAATGATATATTCCCCGAGCAATCAACAACCATCCACAATCAGCAATCAATAGTACAAAGATGTAAACTCATCTATAATAACTCTAAGATGACCATCTGATACATTCCTCACGTGAGCCCCACTCCCGACTCCCTCCATGGTCAATGTCTCTCTCAATGTCTCCGTACTCCGGTAGTTCGATCTCCGCACGTGGGCGGTTGAACGGACCCTTCCTGACGTTCTTTCACCGGGCACGTCCCGTACCGGGAACAACGGCTGCAGCGCGCACCTCCTGGCCAAGCAAAGCGGGTACAGCAAAGCAGGCAAAGCAACACGCGGCTTGCCCAGCGCGCGCGGCCCAAGGTGCGACCCGTACGCGGCCTTGTAGATGGTGAGGCGAACTGTGCCAGCTGCTTGGTTCCGTGCACGAACCCACGGCAACTTGACGTGTCAAAGGGTAGTTACACGTCCCGGTAACTCCTCTCGCCAGACGGGCTTTTAAACGCCGATTCTGTTACGTTGCTCAATCGATACCGCTCACGTCTGAGCTCGGCGAGGAAGAAGAAGAATCATCGCTTCTCCAGGACCTCGTGTCTTTTCTTCTTCCGTTTCCGGTCTCCTTTTTCCCAGAAGGGCTCCTGACCCTTTAATCACAACAACCTTTAATCGAGTCCACATTGATAAGCAAAGACCTGAATAGTAATTCACATACATTCACATAGATATGTAACAATATATACATATATATTGTTATGTCGGTAGGGTAGCGCAATATGTAGAGCCAGATAGATCTGTGTAGGTAGGTATCCGACTGTCGTGATAGGGAATCTACCTTGTAATAAGTTCTGTGTAGTCCGGTTTGGTGGGTTAAGATGTCTGCTTGTGAAAATACCTGGATGTTTGAGTGTTAAATAGTTAGGGATTAAAGATAAACCCCTGTGCGTCAAACCTGGTAGTCAAACCTTTGTCCCTTCTGTCAATGCACACCAACATAGACATTTAGACAGGCCCTTAGCGCAACATTAAATAATTCCCTTCCCTGACAAGGACTTCAGAAGAGAACAGGCAAAAGGAAACCAGGCCAGGACACTGCCGATGATGGCCGCTGCCATCTACAGCGGCCTAGGAACATCCTAGGCAGGCCTAGGAACATCGAGTAGCACGAGCTATCACCACGCAACGGTCCTGTGATTGGTCAGCATGCTAGGCGTGAACCTCCAGCCAACGAGTGCGAGAGGCGCGAAGCTGGAAGGTTCGGTGGAAGTCGCTGGTTGGTAGCGCGCCAAGGCTGACGTCGCCGGCAAGGTTATATCAGCGCGCGCCGGATGACATTTTAGGGAGAGCACATCTGGTTCTTGTTTGCGCAGCCCTTCCTCTTGGAGATCCAGCTCTTCGTCTTGCACATCGAGTTCGCTCTCTTGCGCTGTTGGACATCTGGCGTTTCGTCTTGTGCAGCACGCTCTCTTCGTCTTGGCAGACCGATCGTGAGTGGAGATCGACCTCGTGTGGAGCTCGCTGGCCTGCATTGGACGCGTGGTGCTTTTGGTGCATTGGACGCGTGGTGCTTGGTGCACGGACCTCGTGAACGGCGAGAGGCTTGGAGTGGGGCCTGGTGGCACATGCGCGGAGCCGAACGGGGCTGTGTTACATGCAAGACTACGGACGAGATAAGGCTGCACCCACACCCCACATTTCCCAATTACACGACGAACGTGTTCTTTTTAAAATTCTTCCCTCGTCTCGTTTCTGAAGTCTGGTGTGCGGGATCCCGATTTAGGACATTTTATTACCGGCGCGTATTTCCCTGTCCCGTGATTCCTTGTAAATAAACCCTTGCATTATTTCCCCTTCCACTCAAAATCTTGTGTCGTTCGCTTGAGTTATTTCCTTACAGGACCGGAGCTGCGTCGGTCCCACAAGGTAAGCACTTTTTACTGCAGCTTCCCACTTTCCTTCTTCCTCCCGCGTTTTATAGTCAAATCCGTGTTCGGTCGTCGCCTCCATTAAAGCCATTCTGGTCTTCCGCAGTCCCTGGTGTTAATCGAAGGGTCCGCGCGACAACTGGTGTCAGGAGTAGGATTTGGGCCCGTCGGACAATTTTTTTTTGTCCGCGGCGAGACATCGACACGGTCGGGCGTACATCGCGCCCGCCATTTGAACGCAACATTTTTTAGTCGGAGGCGATAAATTGGCATCGTCGATCGGTGCGCGGGACGCAAACAGCGCGTTGGTAAAATTAATTTGATTCCTGTTGTGAAAGCCGCGCGGGGAAGCTAGCTCTTCTCCACGGATGGAAGAGGTAAGCTATATGGAAGAAGGGATGGAAGATGCGGGAAGCATTGGGAGTGAGTCGGAAGTAGTGGGGGTAGAGAGTAGTGGTGGAACTTCCCCCGCCGAAGAGACGGCCTCCATAGACAACCAGGCCATATTGAAATTTATGAAGGAATTAATAAACGATTGGAGTGAGCAATTGAATAACAAAATGGATGGATTCAGTAAGCAAATGGAAGAAATGAGGGGGATAATAAGGGGATGTGGTGAAGGATTGGATATGCAGACTAAAGAAACGAAAACCCCATGTGAGCAAACGAATGAGATAAGGAAAGAACGAGGGCATGATACACATGGGGCTCAGGAGCAGGGAATTGTAATGGCAAGCGAATTGAAACGGGAAACTGCAAATTTACAGGTAGATGGGGAGACTGCAAATGTACAGGTAGATGTGGAGTGCCAAGAGGTGAATGGGGAATGTGAAATTGGTAATAGGGAATGTTTCCCACATGGTGGCCTGGAGGTTTATCGGGGCCGGGTGGATGTCACAACACCCCAACCGGGGAATGGATTAGAATTCTTGCAGCAGCAGGGCGGTGGTTCAGAGCAAGAGCGGGTATTTATTGGGGAAGACCTGTCGGGGCCGCAAATGGTTTGTAATGGGGATGATGATGTACATGATGTGACCCAGCGGCTGGGGACCTGGGAGAGTCCCATGGAGGACAAGGTTGACCAGACCCATAGGAGTTTGGGGAATGAGGTGAGTCGGTCCGAGGAGGAGGTTGTGGTGCCCGAGGGGACCCTCACAATACACTGCAATTTGGCAATGGAGGCTCCGAAATTGCATAACCAGTTGGGGGAGTGTGTTGTCTCCAGGCTGGATTCGGACAGAGAGGGATCGGGAGATAGAGCCTCTGAAGATTTGGTCCCCGTAGGGAATTTGGAACAGCTGCAGGGAGGGGCAGAACAACCTGAGGGAGTTGTTACCTGCAGCTGTGGCTTGGTACAGGTGGGAATGAAAATTTATAAAAGGAGAAATAAATTTATATTGAAATGGGAATTTGATGTGGAGCAGTCTTCGTTGGAGTTGGTCCCCGGGCTGTGGAATTTGGACATGGAGAGGTCGATGGTGATGGCCTCGGGGAAAATTTGCCCCTTTCGAAATTTGGGGATGCCAGCCAGCTGGGGGGCTGTGCTGGCGAGATTTGGACATGGGGTCCAGCCATGGGTGTCATGGTACGACCTGGGCCCCATGGGGGTCTGGTGGAGTGTGGCGTCCCTTGTCCATCGGGGCGCAGCCCAAGCTGGTGGCTCGGGCCGACAGGGTCACCGGACCCTGGTGGGGGTTAAGACCTCCAGGGGGTCCGAGGTGGTTTCTCAAGCCTGGGATGGCAGATATTGAGGACCACTAGGGGGAGGTGTTGTGGTGGCACTGCGGACGGCCAGCTTGGGCCTGATGTGGTGACCACCCGGGCATGCGGCCTGACACCCTCCTCCTTAGACTCTGGGACAGCCAGCATGTGGTGACCTGCCATGCCGTGCTGGTCTACGAACGCAGGTCGAACCGAATGGACAGGAATGTTATAGCCTACTGGACAACCATTGGGGCATCTGTGGAATGAGATGGTGTGAGAGTGACCTTCCACAGATGTTCCGTTATGATTTATGGACTCTCGGTTTGGGAAGAGAGTCATGGGAGTGTTGAATTGGGAATGTGTAAAGTGCCGAGCATATGGGCCATGCTCGGCTGGCATGTGTATGGCAAAGCATCTTTCTTTGATGAAATGAGTGAATGTGAAAAATGTTTGGCATGGGTAATTTGAAGGTTAGATGTAAATTTAAGGGTGAATTTTATGAAGAGAAATGGTGGACACTGTTTTGTGACACCATTATTGATCCAGGTGTTTCGACCAAAGTGTTGTTGGCTGTGATAAAATTGACAGGTTAGCAAGACACAGCCTTCAACTGGTTGCGGGGGCGACTGTGCTGATATTTGGGACGCGGGATCATGGGGATGTTGTTGGGGGTCTGAGGGTCAACGTGGTGCTATGGGTGTCCGAGGTGTGTGGACCATGTCTTCTGGGTGGGTGTCCTGGTGGAGCATGGCTGTCGACTGGACCTTGGTGTGGTCAAGTGTGGATGGGCACTGGGGGGCTGCGATTCTGTGGACTGGGGGATGAGGGCGGCGTAGGTGACGTGAGGGGAATGCCACGCACTGCGACCGTCTCCCCCAGGGCCGAGGTTGGGCGTGCGGTGGTGTTTGTGGCAGCAGGTGCTCACCATATTGGCCAGCTGGGGCTGGTGCAGCTGTGTTCCTCGCAGGGGGGCCGAAGGATGGATGGTGGGTCGCACCCTTATGGACGCTCATGGGCCATGTTGGCGTTTCGACTGCTCGGCTTGTCCCGATGACCCTTGCACGGTAGAGGTGCGGAGCTGTCGTGGCCACAGGTAGTTGTGTAGTGATAATCACCGTTGGATGCGGACCCACATACCTGCCAGTGCAGTGGGGACAAAATAAAAATTTGGTGAAATTTGATGGGCCCAATGATAAATTTTGGGATTGTGATGGGTGGATGGCACTTTGGACCTGACCAACCATAGTTACCTGTACATCAAGGTAGAGATAAGGCCTTGATGTTTACTGTCCCAGGCTCCAGGACTTGCTATTTAAATTTTGGGACATGTAATTTGGAGTTGGGAGGCGGGTGAGAGTGATGACATGGCCGGTGAGGGGATGGAATGTGTGCCACAGTGTCTTGCAGGTGGCGTTTGTTTATGTGTAGAGGTGATGTGTTTTCATGTGGTCGTGAGGTTGAAAAGATAATGGAGAATGAGTGGTGATTATTGGAAATGTATTGGTTAACTGTGAATGGGATTTCACGTGTAGCAGGCCATGGCAACGTTTTGTAACATCTTGTGTACCATCGATGGAAAGGTGTTGAGAATTGAATGGTAGCGGGGGAGTAAATGTGTTTTTGGGATCTTGTGGGTGGGGAAGGTGTGTGTGTCCGCAGGTACAGATCAGGCTCTGAGGAGCGATGCTTGCGGCCCCCCTCTGCGGCAATTACCCCTGGCAGCCAGTGGTATCTGGAAATTGGAGCTCGACGGTGGAGGGTCTGGTTGGGCGCCCTGAGGTAAGGGAGACTCCCGGCGACCCGTGGAACTGCGTGGCAGCAGGAGGCAACGGAGCCTGGTGTGTGGAGACCCTCACAGGCGGGGTAACTGCGGAAAGGGCTGTTGGGCTGTCACAGGGCCAAGAGGTAAAGGGGGGGGGGGGCAATGAAGTTGTAAGTCGGTTGACTTGTTTTGGGACTGCGGGCACCACAGCCTGAAGCGCCCCCACCATCTTACTTGTGCGGTACCGATCCCCGCTGCCTAGTTGAGGAATGCACACATGTATACGACATCAATGCCATGGTCCTGCAGGGGGGTGAAATACGTGCTTGGTTATGATTTTGTGTGTAAGGAGTTTTGGAATAAGTATGCGTGGATAAAGGGTTTGTGTTGAATGAATGTGGGCGAAATCCACCGAGCCATGTCACTCACCTATAACACCTGGACAGGGCCTGCGGAAATTTAGGGGTGCTTTGGGGATGGCCCCGCAGGTAAGGTTGTGTCTTGTGGCATCCACTGGGGGACGCGGTCTGTATACCGGGGTATGTACAAATGTTTAGAGTTTTGGGAGTTTTGAATTTTTGTAAGCTTGGTAAGTTTTGTGGTTAAGTAGTTTTTGAGTGTTGCTTGTTTCCTCCCTCCGCAGGAACAACGAATGAAATGTACATATTTGATTGCATGATTGTTAAGGGGATTAGCATATTAAGGAGTATAGGTAGGAAGTCCGACTCACTTCCCACAGCCCTCCTGATTTAGTTCATAGGTTAATTAAGTGTGAGACAGTAAGTGTTAAGACTGGAATTGTAGCGCCTGCAGTGAACCTTGCAGGAGCTACGGTTCCAGGGGGTGGGCTTTGTTATGTCGGTCAGGAATCGCAATATCTGGAGCCAGATGGATCTGTGTAGGTAGGTATCCGACTGTCGTGATAGGGAATCTACCTTGTAATAAGTTCTGTGTAGTCCGGTTTGGCGGGTTAAGATGTCTGCTTGTGAACATACCAGGATGTTCGAGTGTTAAATAGTTAGGGATTAACGATAAACCCCTGTGCGTCAAACCTGGCAGTCAAACCTTTGTCCCTTCTGGCAATGCACACCAACATAGACATTTAGACAGGCCCTTAGCGCAACATTAAATAATTCCCTTCCCTGACAAGGACTTCGGAAGAGAACAGGCAAAAGGAAACCAGGCCACGACACCGCCGATGATGGCTGCCGCTAACTACACCTCCGGCAGGCCTAGGAACATCGAGTAGCATGAGCTATCACCACGCTACGGTCCTGTGATTGGTCAGCGCACTAGGTGCGAACTTCCAGCCAACGAGTGTGAGAGGCGCGAAGCTGGAAGGTTCGGTGGAAGTCGCTGGTTGGTAGCGTGCCAAGGCTGACGTCACCGGCAAGGTTATATCAGCGTGTGCCGAACGACATTTTAGGAAGAGCACATCCGGTTCTTGTTTGCGCAGAGCTTCCTCTTGGAGATCCAGTTATTCGTCTTGCACATCGAGTTCACTCTCTTGCGCTGTTGGACATCCGGCGCTTCGTGTTGCGCAGCCCGCTCTCTTCGTCTTGGCAGACCGATCGTGAGTGGAGATCGACCTCGTGTGGAGCTCGCTGGCCTGCGTTTGACGCATGGTGCTTTTGGTGCGTTGGATGCATGGTGCTTGGTGCACGGACCTCATGAGCGGCGAGAGGCTTGGAGCGGGGCCTGGTGGCATGCGGACGGGGCCGAACGGGGCCGTGTTACACGCAAGACCTCGGACGAGATAAGGCTGCACCCACACCCCACATTTCCCAATTACACGACGAACGTGTTCTTTTATTAATTCTTCCATCGTCACGTTTCTGAAGTCTGGTGTGCGGGATCCCGATTTAGGACACTTTATTACCGGCGCGTATTTCCCTGTCCTTTCCTTGTAAAAATTCCTTGTAAATAAACCATTGGATCATTTTCCCTTCCACTCAAAATCTTGTGTCGTTCGCTTGAGTTAATTCCTTACAGGACCAGAGCTGCGTCGGTCCCACAAGTTTAGCGCTTTTACCGCAGCTTCCCACTTTCCTTCTTCCTCCCGCATTTTATAGTCAAATCCGTGTTCGGTCGTCGCCTCCATTAAAGCCGTTCTGGTCTTCCGCGGTCCCTGGTGTTAACCGAAGGGTCCGCGCAACAATGTATATATATATATATATATATATATATATATATATATATATATATATATATATATAAAGCCACAATTGGTATTCCCAGAGGAGATCTGTGTGACAAGGTTGCGGCCTGACATTGTCATTTGGTCAGGTGCAACAGAACAGGTCATCTTCGGGGAATTGACGGTACCTTGGGAAGAGAACATGGAGGAGGTGCACGAGAGGAAGAGAGGAAAGTACAGTGAGCTGGAGGCATAGTGCCGGGAGAAGGGTTGGCGAGTTTCATGTCAGCCATTTTAGGTGGGGTGTAGAGGGTATATTGGCAATTCCTTTTCTGCATTTCTTGCTCGGCTGACAGTGTGTGGGACAGAAAGAAGGAGGATGTGTGACAAGGTGGCCCAGGGTGCCTTGAAAGGCTCATTTTGGATATGGAGGAAGTTTATGGAGGCATGTCAAACGGTGTCGGTTGGTTGTGTGTGTTGTTTTTTTTGTTTTTTTTGTTTTTTTTAACTATTATTATTTCTTATTTTGTGTATATGAGTGAGTGGGTGAGGGTGTGTGTTTTTGCATGAATTAATTTTTGCATGAGTGTGTGCTTTTGTATGTTGAGTGGTGTATGTTGTAAGGGTAGGTGGTTGGTTGGTTGGTGTTGTGTATGTGTGTGTATGGGTGTGTATGTGTGTGTAAGAATGATCTGGTGTGTTTTGTTGGTGAGTGGTGAAGGGTATAAAGGTGGGTGTTTGAGTGTTCCACCATGTTTGTTTGGTGCTGTGGATTCTAGATGCGGAGGTGTTGTCGTTGTTGTAGTCTGCGTCCGCACTGGCTGGGGGTGGGGGAATGTATGCATCCAGGTGTAGTTGCTGCATGTGGATGTTGTTACGTGCTCCTCCCCGACCCCCTGGTCACGGTGTACCTCCGAGCCCCGAGAGGAGTCACGGCAGAAAAATGTGTTATTCTGTATGTCAAAGATCAATGGAGAAGCCACCCCAATTGTTACTCACAAACAAATATTGTATTAAGATCACACAAGAATAACAGTACAACAATAATAGCATTCAAAAGTACAATCAATATGTCCTAGGATGGTACCATCAGTTTTGTAATATAGAACTCACTGTGCTCCAAGTGAGTGAAACAAGAACATCCCCAATGTCTCTTATTCCCGGCTTCAAGACAAAGTTGTTTCGCTCCAGCGATCGCCAGAACGATGTCCAATCGAGACCAGAATCCCGCTCGGATGGCAAGAACAGTCCCGCTGCCAGAGCGGGGCAAAGGCGCCCTCAAGGCGACTGGGAAATCCAAAGGCGCCCTCCAGGCGACTGAGAGATCACACCCTCGGGTATGGACGTTCCATAGCTCACAGTCGGCGACACGCAGACTTTCCACTCAAAAGCCACGTCGCACACACACACCCCAGATCGACGTCTGAAGGCGGTGCAAATGGTCAAAACGAGACGAAACCGTGAGCGAAGCGCAAGTCCTGCGTGAGTCAAAATAGCCGACGGCCCGGTCTCGTGGCGCAACGGCACGACGATGATTCTCTCCTGAATCGGTCACAAAACCTGACACGCAGGTTAATCTGTCACAGCGATAACCACTCTGTCGCAGGAATCCCTTTCCTGGGAAACCCAAAAGTTCGCTCGTGACTCTTGCTCACCAACGTTCGCTCCAGACCGCAAGTAGCTCGGCTCCTTCTTGTCCGACTCACTCACTCCACTTTCTTTTCTCCCTCTTCTTCCTCTTCGTCGTCCGGTTCCCGATCCGGTTTCCTGTTTCTTTTAACATTAACTTTTTTTACCTTTTGAAAACAGTTCATGAACAATAAACCTTTTGAAAACAATAATAGTACATGGAATCAGAAATATTTACAGTGGATGACAACCACCACAACAGAAGTGACGAATCCGTAACACTTCCCCCCCTCAAGAAAGAAAGTTTGAACATAGTGAAAACTTTCTTTGCAGGCAAAAACTCTTTTAACAAACAAAAGTAAAACTCACACCCAAATCATCAATTCACGTGACCAACAATAATGAATATTTCCCAAAAATAAAGCAACAAAACTTCCAAACAACCTACAGAATTTTCCAAAGTTAGTTCACTCTGGACAAAGCATCGGCAACGACATTGTCCCTGCCCTTTACATGCTCAATTTCCAAGTTGAACTCCTGCAAAGCCAAACTCCATCTCATCAACCTCTGATTTTATTTTTCATTTTTTCAATGAAGGTTAAAGGGATTGTGATCAAAAATCCAAAGCAAAACAAATCTATAGCACTTTTTGAAGGAGGCCGAGCTGAGAGCCAGGTTTCATGGTGGTTGGGTGGTGAGGCCTGGAAGTATTCACTACATGGACGCCTTTAGGAACGTGGAGTTCACGGTTAATCCGTGTAGGAATCTTGGCTCGGCTGCTCCACAGCATTCAGTGCTTCAAACTCTTCCTAACATTCATAATAATCACGGTTGGAGTGCTTGTCGCCGTAGTCACGTGAATAACGGTCTCCTTCTCGGCCACTACCCTGATAATCATCCCTTCGGGAGCTGCCGTAACTCCTGGAGCCTCCATAGTAATCTCGACTGCGGCCGCCACCAACACTACTACTCCTACCCTGGGAGCCATAGCCACCCCTGAAACTACCTCCACGTTTTCCTCCTCTGTAGCCCCCTCGACGCCCATGGCCTGCGTTCGCTATTGTTATGGTCCGACCATCCAAATCCTTGCCATTCAAATCCTTTTTTGCAGCTTTGGCGTCCTTTGTGTTTTCAAACGTGACAAAGCCAAACCCTCTCGACTTTTGCGTCTCCCTGTCTTTTATCAACAGCACTTCCAAGAGTGGTCCATACTTGCCAAAGATAGTGTCCAGAACCTCTTCCCTTGTGTTGAAGTTCAGTCCACCTACAAAGAGCTTGCCAACATTGCCTCCATCCCTGACTTGTGTGTGCTGACACTTAGCTTCAGGGTACTTGACAAGAAGTGTCTGTGCAAAGTGTGACATCCGTACCTTCCTCTTTCTTCAGAGCGCTTCCTACCCATAGCACGAGTCGCGGTACAGGATGGTGTGGAAGTGTAAATTTATGAAGCAAGTCATTTATATGAGCCACAATCTGCTTTCCTAGTCTGAAAGTTTTTTTGTGGTTTCCATGCAGAATTTGGGATCTCCTACAGTAGGCGAATTATCTCCGACACTCTGACCAAGTGACACTCTGACCAAGTTCGTTTGCTCGAGAAAAGTAAAACTCTTAGTAGAGGCAATGGTAGATTGCATATTGTCATGGCAAAATCATTTATGACTGAGGGTAATATGTAATACAGATGGGATGTTTTTGGAAATAATGTAATGTTAGATCGAGTATGTCTTATGGAGTTATATAAGCAAATTGGAGAAAGATATTGTTTTCTTGGTAAATAATTAAATAATATAACTGACGCAACAATGTCTGACCAGCTGCCTGGAATAATTGGCATCCACTGAATTGCTTTACAAATCCCATTGTGATTCTAAACTAGTGAATAAAACTACCATTGTTTTAATAAATTAGATGTAAATATTTGTAAGGTGTGTCCCCTCCCACTTTTGCCTACGTGACTTCGGGGGATGGTAATTCACGTATCCATCATCAATTTTAATGTTGCAACTAGGCTTTGAGAAAAATTGTGTATGGAACTACTGTATAAAAAATTGCGTGCAGTATTGAGTTTTAAAATAAAACTAAACTGAACAACGGTTCAGAGATAATATACCTGTAATTCATACAATTGCATGTAGGTTTACTCCATCTGGGTAACTATAAAAAATCCATGTAGGCTAGCTCTCTCTGGCTCTCTGATGTGGGTTCATACCTCTTACTTGTGAGGAAAAGATGAGTTTGCAGATTGGAAAAGGATGTGATTGTCATAGCTACTGAGTGACCTTTTTGATTAAATATGGACTTTCTTATTGTATGCCTGTTTGTATATTTTCTAAATATTAAATCATAAATGTCCCTGCAATGGCATTATAAAACGTTGCTGCAAAGTTAGAATAACGTTAACGCAACGTTATTATTGATAGGGTCTTGGTGCCGAGAAGTCTCGACCAAACACATTCTTCTCATTAAAGGATTTGTAAATGCAGATCTGCTCCCAGCGGGGAGCACTCCCATCTCAAGATTTCACTCGACCAATCACATTGTATCCCCCGATCCTTGCTCCCTCCCACCCAAACTTTGCCCAACCAATCCTACTGCTCTCCTCCCCTCTCTTCGCTCCTCCCCCCTCCACTTGCTCCTCCCACTTGAAATTGTATAGGAATCAGAACGGATGTCCAGTTAGCAGGATTAGCACCGGAGTTGTAAGATGTTGTAATGTTGTACTTTAGGTTTCACTAGGTTTGTAATGCTGTACTTAGGATGTTTTACTTGTCTGGTTGATTCTGTATGGTTACACTGTATGTTGACTGTATACTGTGCATGCTACTGTATCCTTATGATTCTGTATGGTTACACTGTATGTTGACTGTATACTGGGCATGCTACTGTATCTCTATGATGTTTCCTTTGATGTACATCTCTACTGTACCAGGATTTCACTTGGGACCTTCTGTGAATCTTGCAATGTGCTTTTGTGAATTTTAACATGCTCTTCTTGGTTAATGAAGGTTATTGTTTTCTTGCTGTGTATTTCCTTGTAGACAGAAAGTGTTGTCCTCCTTGGGAATTAAAATTTGTGACTCTCTTCTGACAAGTTTATGGACATTGAATTTTTGGTTCATCTATGACATACTACTGCAGGAAAATATCCTTGACAATGGAAAGATACCCGGAATCTCCTGCTCTAATTGTGCAGTGTTATTTTCCATACTAGGCTTTTCAACAAACATCGGGTTACCAGAAACTTGACCACCGGCCAAGTCATTCCCGATAACAAAAGATATTCCCTCTACAGGTAGAGTGGCTTGTAAAGCTACGGTGCCCGGTCCTGACACCAAATCCGACTTTAAATGGATGACATGAAGTGGAGCTTTAACATAGCCACCAACTCCCTGTAAAAGAACACTAACACCAGTTGCCGTCTTCTCTGACAATGGCAAAATGCCCTCAAGCATCAAAGATTGATGTGCTCCTGTGTCCCTCAATACCCTAACAGGTCTCTGGTTAGTCAAGTCTCCATCCAGTGACACAAACCCCTCTGAAATAAAAGGTTTGTAACCCTCTTGAACAAGGTCGTTCTGTGATGCCGTAACTTTCGCATGGGAACCTTCACAAGGCACTGTCCTCCAAGGACGATTTCTGGGATTTGCCAATGCATTCGGAGTTGTACTAGTCTGACTCCGCTCATGATTTTTCCTTTTCAGGGCATAACATTGGGACATCAAATGTCCAGGTTTCTTGCAAAAAGTGCAAGTAGGCCCAGAGGAAAAACTCGAGGTCTGCCTCGGGCCCCCCGGAAGATAAGTCTGTCTTGGAACTGTAGTCTTCTGATCCCTAAAAGTCGCGGTATCAGATTTGTCCTCATAGTCATCTATGGCCGCCTCCATGAATATTTGTTCTCCGCACCTGATTTACCATAACTCCCCTGGCTAACTCTAGGTGGGAAGTTAGGTTTGTGGAACCCCATCCTGTGTGTCAAGGCATAGTCATCTGCCACAGGTGCTGCCTCATACAACTCTGGTACCTTCTTTTCCTCCAGATGTACTTTAATGTCCGCGTGGACACATTATTTGAATTCCTCCACAAAGATCAATTGTCGCAACAGTTTGAAGTCCTTCCCAATCCCCTTCGAATCACACCACCGATCAAACATGGTTTCCTTCATTCTGGCAAACTCCACATGGGTCTCACTCTCCCTCTTCCTGGCATTCCGGATTTTTGCCGGTAAGCTTCAGGGACCAATTCATAGGCTTTGAGAATGGTTTTCTTCACTATCTCATAATCTGCACATTGGTCAATCGCTAAAGCCGAATAGATATCTTGAGCTTTACCCACCAAAACACTTTGCACTAACATAGTCCAGGACCCCACAGGCCACTTTAGCATTTGAGCCACTTTCTCAAAGTGTAAAAAAAACTTGGCTACCTCCTTTTCATTGAAGGGTGGAACCAGCCTCACATGCCTACCAACATCCCAGGTGTTCTGACTAGTTGTCGAACTAGCCGGCATGCATACGACTTTTCTCCGTTCTCCCATTAATTCCAGCTCCTTGAGTTTAACTTCCTTCTGATACTCCATGTCATGTTCCTTTAACTCCCTTTCGGCTCTCCTCTCCTCTGCTCTTTCCTTTTCTCTTCTTTCTTCGAGTTCCCTTTCAGTTCTCCTTTCCTCTGCTCTTCTCACCTCGGCTTTCCATTCCAACTCTTTTAACCTTTCCTGGCTCTGCAGTTGCATCTCCATTTTCCAGAGCTCCACATTTTATTTTCCTTCGGGTAACCAATCCAAGGCTACCTCTGTCCATGTTCCCTGTCCCACCAGAGATTCTACCACCAATGTCTGCATCTCCGCTTTCTTCATATGAGCTCGGACCTCCAAGTTACAATGTTTGGCCAATATCAAGAGTTCCGATCTTTTTAACGCTAGGAACTGTGCCTCATTAGGGGATGCTGCAAACTTTTCTGCATCAAACACCATGGTGACTATCAGTTAACACCTGTTAACCTTCACACAAATTTTTTCCAATTTTTTGAAAAATTTGGGAGTGTTAGAAAATTCCAAATTTGGGAATTTTGGGAATGTTAGGGAATTCTATCCCGGACGAATGTTAGGGAATTTGATCCCGGACGAGGACCCCAATCTCAATTTGGGCCAATTTTGGACGAGTTCCCAATTTCTCGGACGACCCCCAATTTCTGTTACGTGCTCCTCCCCGACCCCCTGGTCACGGTGTACCTACGAGCCCCGAGAGGAGTCACGGCAGAAAAATGTGTTATTCTGTATGTCAAAGATCAATGGAGAAGCCACCCCAATTGTTACTCACAAACAAATATTGTATTAAGATCACACAAGAATAACAGTACAACAATAATAGTATTCAAAAGTACAATCAATATGTCCTATGATGGTACGATCAGTTTTGTAATATATAACTCACTGTGCTCCAAGTGAGTGAAACAAGAACATCCCCAATGTCTCTTATTCCCGGCTTCAAGACAAAGATGCTTAGCTCCAGCGATCGCCAGAACGATGTCCAATTGAGACCAGAATCCCGCTCAGATGGCAAGAACAGTCCCGCTGCCAGAGCGGGGCAAAGGCGCCCTCAAGGCGACTGGGAAATCCAAAGGCGCCCTCCAGGCGACTGAGAGATCACACCCTCGGGTATGGACGTTCCACAGCTCACAGTCTGCGACACGCAGACTTTCCACTCAAAAGCCACGTCACACACACACACACCCCAGATCGACGTCTGAAGGCGGTGAAAATGGTCGAAATGAGACGAAACCGTAAGCGAAGCGTAAGTCCTGCGCGAGTCAAAATGGCCGACGGCCCGGTCTCGTGGCGCAACGGCACGACGATGATTCTCTCCTGAATCGATCGCAAAACCTGACACGCAGGTTAATCTGTCACAGCGATAACCACTCTGTCACAGGAATCCCTTTCCTGGGAAACCCACAAGTTCACTCGTGACTCTTGCTCGCCAACGTTCGCTCCAGACCGCAAGTAGCTCGGCTCCTTCTTGTCCGACTCACTCGCTCCGCCTTCTTTTCTCCCTCTTCTTCCTCTTCATCGTCCGGTTCCCGATCCGGTTTCCTGTTTCTTTTAACATTAACTTTTTTACCTTTTGAAAACAGTTCATGAACAATAAACCTTTTGAAAACAATAATAGTACATGGAATCAGAAATATTTACAGTGGATGAAAACCACCACAACGAAGTGACGAATCCGTAACAATGTGTATGTGCCCCTGCTGGCCCACCTTAGCTAACCGTATCGAAGTTGAAGGGCCGAAATGGGATGATGCTGAGGACCTCGACTGAGGACCCGGTCAGTGCGGCACATTTGTGACCAGGTGTGTTTTGAACTTATATATATGCATGCATATGATATAAAACAGGAGTCTGTCTGTCTGTCCATCCATCCCGCCAAATCAACTCCCTCAGTTTTGAGGCTAGACCCACCAAACCTTCTGTGAAACGTTTTGGGGTCCCAACGGATGTTGTGAGGTAGGTAGGAGGTTTCATAAATTCCTCAATAAAATTATGATCTTGAAATTGACTTGATACCGAGCTGCTCCAAATCTGGAAGTGAACACATGATGATAATGAGCTGGTTTGATAATATCTCAATACAATCGTCATTTAACACAGTATTTTGTTATCGTATCAATTTGTGATTGGAATGATGCTGTTTAGAATTGAGTGAATACAATTGAAGACCATAGAATTATAACCAGGCTGTCACATTTTTTTTTTCCCCGTTTTTCACGTTTTTCACGTTTCTCGAAATATTTTTCACGTTTTTCTCGAAATGACTAAAATGTGACTTAGCCTGGTTATAATTCTATGGTCTTCAATTATGATTTTGAATTTCCAACGGTGTGGGCGCCCGCGGAACTACGTAACTTCCGGTTAATGCACCCTTCGCGACAACAGTCACGTGATTGGATACGTTGAAAACAAACCACAAAAGGGCACGTGTAACAGCTGGAAATTATGGAAACGCTGTAGGTTATTTGATCATAACTCACTTAATTCTTGTCTGATCTTTAAAATTTTAACTTTCCGACAAGTTCGACGTAATTCTCTTTCTAACAATATAAAGTTTTATGAAAAATAATACGAAATGTTTGTATAGCCACCCGCGGAACTACGTAACTTCCGGTTAGTGCACCCTTCGCGACAACAGTCACGTGATTCGATACGTTGAAAACAAACCACAAAAGGGCACGTGTTACAGCTGCTTACTTCCGGTAGTCTCGCCCTCACCTATGGAACTCCTCCATATCCGGATGTAACATCAGCACGGATGTAAATATTCGTTTTACCTCGTTATTTATTGTTATTTATTGGTTGATAATGGTTCATTTATTGGCAATAAAGATATTTATTGGTTCCATGGTTTAGCATTCACCGTTTCCGCATGTTTGTTTGCTTCCGGCTCCGCTCCTCGCTAGTATATATATATATATATATATATATATATATATATATATATATATATATATATATATATATATATAACTGACGTTACATCCGGATATGGAGGAGGCTATGGAGGGGGGCGGGGGTGGCTTTGACAGGCCCCTCCGTTTTGGGGTAAGGGGATGAGAAGGAGTAAAAATGTACCCGTGCAAAGAGTGCTTTAACCTCAGTGTTGCCCAGGTAAAAAAAGGAAATTGTAATACCCTCTAACCTCAGTGTTGCCCAGGTAAAAAATGAAATTGTAATACCCTCTAACCTCAGTGTTGCCCAGGTTAAAAAGAATATTGTAATACCCTCTGCCACCAACACCAGGTGGCGCTACACGGTACACATTTACATCGAGAATTTACGCTCTCTCCCAGTCCCCGACACCCTCGAATGAGGCTGCGGCCACATTGCCGGTGTTACCCCCCCCCCCCCCTCCCCAGATAAAGTTGTATTTGAATTTGTACCCTGAGTGAAGTATATCAGCGTTTATAGCTGGAGTACCCGGCGTTGCTCAAGCAAAAAAGAAACAACACATTTGAAATGAGGGCAAATATCATGGAAAAGCAATTACATCCAAATCAGAATCCATCACAAATGAAGGGAAGGAGGATGGAGTGAGGAAGTGGGGCAGGGGGGGGGGGGAGGGGGGGGGGAGAAGGCGAGAGAGACTATATTGTAGCGGTTACCGGAAGCATGACACAATTACCGTGCACTGGCCGATGATGCAACCGGCGAGCGGTCACGTGTCCGGACTCGCCCGGGCGTGTCCAGACTTGCCTTTCTCGGGCGAACACTTGCCTTGCATACCACGCCCCGACGAGAGGCGTGACTTACCTATTTTGCATACCACGCCCCGCCTGAGAGGCGTGGCTTTTGTGTGTTGAGTTTGCGATTTAAATTGCCGCCCGTTCGAGGGGCGGATTCAGTGTGCTTTTGAGTTCTTTGGTTTTGAGCTAAATAAATAGCTCGGTGAAACTTCGTTCCTGTGTCGTCCATTTTGTCTGGCTTTATCGTGCGGGCACAGCTCCCACAATATCGCACAAAAATGTTAGTCAATGAAGAAATGGGTACGTAACAACAAAAAAGGGAGCTCTGTCTACTGTAACGCCATGGCTTGAAAAAGCAGCCTGAATAGCATTCACCAAGTGGTGGTTTATCGTATTCAAAAAGGGTGTTATAACACACCCAAACTTCCCCGGCCTTGTGACTAATTAATTAAGAGCTCCCGTGAAGCGGCTTAAGCACCCCAGCAAGCATTCCAACAAAATGCGTGATAAGGAATGGCTGGCTTTGCAAGCGATAGCAAGCTGATTGCTTCAGGTTGAAATGGCCGAGGAATTTTAAAAACAGATTGCAGGTACAGTGGAGTGACACCCTATCCCATGCAAGTATGAATTAAGTTAAAAATTATTATGAAGTTAAATAAAGAAAAACTAACCCCAGAATGAGAATGACAGCCTCGTTTAAATGAATGCATACTTAGTTATCTATATTATAATAGGCGTAGATGATTCTGTCTGTTGGACGTCTGTCCGGGGTGTGGCTTACTCGGTTTGCAGAGTAGCTCCACCCACTCCTCCTTCTCGAATAGCTTTGAGGCCTGTTTAGTTAGGCCCGTGCTGTCTTTCTCTTTCACACAGATTTATTTCAATTCGAATTCGATATATCATTTCATTTTTCGCAGTCGCTAACATAGTTTTAGACTCGGTTGAAAAAAAACGGGAAGAAAATCCGATCCGATCCTTCGGATCTTGAGTCTCTCCACTGATCTGTATATACTACTGGATAGAGCATCGGCCAATAGGCTTGTACAAAGCTGTGAAGCCGGCGCGCGACAGCGGCGGCCATCTTGCCACTCGCACAAGGAGGCGCGGCCTGTGTCAGTTCCTGGCGTTTGCACAACTGTGGAATGAACTACCTCGTAACATCGCAACTGAAAGTCACTCAACAAGCTGTTTTAGAAAGAAACCTAGATTATATGTGCAAAATTTTCAGAATTATACTTTGTAAATATATACAAAGTGTCATTTTCCAAACTCAATGATTGACAGACAATGTATATGTTTATGTATTTGGCACGCCAATGTTCTCTTGTAATAGCCTTTCGTTTTATTGTTCTTAACTCAATATAATTCTTCAAATTAATGTTTATTTGTACGTTCCAGGTTAGCAGCTCGAAAACTCAATTCTGATTGATTTTTTTGCCAACCTTCCTCACAATTTCAACGCAAAT